>NC_134472.1:25430504-25572311 GCF_964194025.1 Convolutriloba macropyga
TGATTAACAAAACAGACGGAGAGAAATCTTGTAGTACAGCAGAGAGTCTAATGCTTAGGGGAACGCCAAGTTTTGAGTGTTGTAATGTCTTCTTAATTGTCTATTTGCTAAAAAAACAGACGTCAGGGAAACTAAAAAAAAACTTTTGTTTTTTTATACAATTAAATTTTAAAACTAATTTTAAAATGAAATAATTTTGAGGTTGTATAAAAGCATTTTTGCTCAATTTTTTTGTTGTTGTTTAGAGACCCAACACTTATGCTTATTACAATTGATTCAACAACATTCCACTGTAACTTTTCTCAATAAGACTATAGAAGATTCATAAAAATGGTCACAGCAGATGTAAATTTAAATTTCGTTTGAACCTCTTCCACCTGTTGACAGTGAAAATCACCTTTTGTACTTTGACAATTGAATTAGTGCCATTATTCTGATCAAACATTCTTCCAAATCATTTTCATATCATTTTGAATCAGACGAATACTTACTCTGGCACCGGAGCTGTCAATTTAATTAGATATAAAACTTTATAAATACTTTTTTTGTG
Organism: Convolutriloba macropyga; assembly: GCF_964194025.1. Classification (NCBI taxonomy): domain Eukaryota; kingdom Metazoa; phylum Xenacoelomorpha; order Acoela; family Convolutidae; genus Convolutriloba; species Convolutriloba macropyga. Next base: position 25,431,055 of record NC_134472.1, read on the forward strand.
TGTTTCAGTATCATACTGCAAAATAGAGATCAAAAAAATTTGGAGAAACTTTGCTGCGATATTCATCAAGTACTCATTTTTTTCCGGTTAGGTAACTGGTTGTAAGTTTAGAGAGCGTCTAGTATGAAAAGTAGCTTAGAAAACAATCAAATCAGACGAAAGAGTAAAAATATTTTGAAATTAAACTAAAGAAACTCATTTTTGTATGTAGTGTAATAATGTACTGTATAAGCGGAGACACATTTGACAGAAAACTGTTGTGTGAAAAAAACAAATTCAACAAATATATTTTTCGTTAAGCAAACACGCTTCAGGTTACTATGTAAACTCCATAAAACATTGTTCAGAACTGGTAGCAGAACATTTATTTTCAGCTGCTGTTTTTTAAGGATTTGTTTATGATACAAATTCAAAAATTTCAAAATCTCTTTTTCAATTGTTCAATTTAATTAACCCCTGCCTGATATGCAATTTCCGGAAAAAACTTGGAAGCATTGTAAGGAAAAGCAAAATAAGATGAGGAAGAGATTTTTTATTTTTTTGTAACTTTAATTCTAACAAAATTTTAAGTTGCTTGAATCCACTATAATATCAAATTTGAGATAATATGAAAAAAAAACATGCGAGATAATAATAAAGACAAACCAAACCAATTTCAACATCAGAGTATAACACTAAAATAATTCAAAGAATCCTTAAAACAAAAATCAGTACAAAATTTTTTCAAGTACATTTTTTCAAAGACAAAGATAATATAAAAGCAAGTGCAGATGCAAAAGTGGGAAAAAATTAACCTTGCTTCTAGCACTCACTATCAATGGTATTTGTAAAAATTGATGTTGATTCTTTGTTTGTCCTTTATTTTATTAAATTCTTAAATATTCAATTAATTAGTCGGATTATCAGACAATTTGATTTTATTTGGGAAGCAACATGTTTATTTTGAAAACAAAGAGAAAATGATTTGCTCGGTAATTTTTCTAGATTTATAGTTTTTTTCATTGTAGACATCGGAGGTCATGTTTTTGCCAAGATAGGTCAAGTATATATAGATCATGAAAGGCTTTAAGGAACTTCAAGCCAAAAAAATATAATCAAAAAGTTCAAGCTCTATTGAAAAAATTGGGCGGAAGAACCAATTACAACAAAAACTAGCACTTATTACACCGATTACGGTGTTGTTTTTAACGATCAAACCTTCAAAAACAAAAAAACTGCTATTTTCAGTCCAATTTATACATTTGCAAACCAGATATCAGTAAATAATTAATTTTTCATTTGAAATCCTTTGTCCTGTTAAATCTGATATGAACTAAAACTTAAAACTATTTAACAATAACTTGACTATCAGGTGAAATAGGTAATTTAGAATTTTCTTAGGAGCTAAACCGCATTCCTTCAAATGCTCTGGCATCTCTCTCGGGGTCTTCCCCTATTTTTGGTGCATCTACCAGTTTAACTAACCGTAAACATACATTGTACGCCATTCTCTGCACTCTATCACCAATTCCTGTTATCATATCAGTACCGATCTTTTAATGCAGTGTTTCAAAGATTACTATCGACTCATCAAAGAGATAACTAACGATCACAATCTCACCTCAAATCATGTTTATTTTTTAGGGGATTTAATCTTCCTGCCATCAACTGTGAAAAATTTTTGTCTCCTTCTTTCAGTTTCTTGCCTTAATCGGTGATTATGGACTGAATTAATTAATTTATCACGTGATACACGGAAGGGACATGTTTTAAATTTGTTTTTAATCAAAAATTGTACAGCAATCTTTTGAAATTATTGACAATTTTTCTACCACAAAGTCATATCTGCAGCCCTGGATCGGCGAGAGATTCTTTTGGTCATTCACTCTACTCTTGTAATCAACTAATTTTCATCAGAATTTATTTTTTTTCTACATTTTTGTCATAGTATTTGCATGCAAGTAGTATGCATTCCCTTCCAAGATTGCTTGCAAGATTCTTGCAAGATTTTGAATTCGTCGATCACTAGGGTTGTTACCTTCATAAATTGATTTATTTTATCATAAAAAGGAGAAATTTATTCTTTCTTTCTTTCTTTCTTTCTTTCTTTCATGATGGTACTTATTTTGACAATTGGTTGTATTCAATTAACGAGTCAATTACTAGCTCAGTGGGTCCCCAACGTCGCAAATTCTAGCGTCCCAATGCTCTTCTCTTCTCACCCAGTCTCATTAACATGAATGGAACTGTAGCAAGAAAACCATTCCACGTTACTTAGAGAAAAAAATAGTCAGTTCAGTTCCAAACTAACTGCGTTTTGTTAGAGATGTCAGCCTAACAATATGCCATTGGTCAAGGTAATTAAAGCAGCACGACCTTAATTGAGTGGGTACTTTAAAAGGTCAACGAAAAACGACTATAGCACAAAATTTTTACAAATAGGCTTGAAGATCATAATTGTCGCTTTTTTCGTTCTTAGCGGAGTTCACCTCGAACAGGCCCTGTCCACGCAGAAACAATCACTGATCACACCATCCCATACCATAATGACCTCTGATCAACCAAGTTCTAGGCCATTCTCCAGACTTTTGTGCGTTCGCAAACTTTTCCAGATCATGTGACTCGCGGGGTTGCGCCTCAAGTCGGTCAGATCAGAGGTCATTAGGGTTTGGACTCTTCTTCCTGGCTTGTCTTTTCACAGCTACTTTGGATAATTATTGAAAGTTTTGTTGACGTAGGCTTAGGAATAACATATACCATGCGCGCACACAATGGTTTGTTGTTGTAATTATTTTTTTCATTTGAAACAAGAAATATTTTGGTGTACTTGAAAGTTTCATGTTTGCTATTCTTTGATAAAGATTGAAAAATTGTTTGCACTCCTATGGAGAATAGCTGCTTGTGCAACTTGTCTTGATGTCCTCTTGATGAGATCCGCTACACCCAAAAACATGCACCTGGATCGAGAAAAAATTGGAATAATATGTAAGATAAGCGGTGAAAAGTTAGTTTTTTTTAGCGCAAATTCCGTACATAATTTTGCGGTGAAATGCGGTGAATGCGGTGAAATTATGTAAGTTCACCGCTATGTTAAGCGGTGAATTTAAGTAATTTCACCGCATTCACTGCTGTTCTCACAAAAATTCAACACTTTTTTTTCTAAGCGGTGAATTTATGTAAGTTCACCACTAAGTAAAGTGGTGAATTTATGTAATTTCACCGCATTCACCGCTTATCTTACATATTTTGGACACTTTTTTCAAAGCGGTGAATTTATGTAACTTCACCGCTAAATTTTGCGTTGAATGTCGGTGACACCTCGACCCGGGCATGGACGAGCCGGACTTGGCTCGCCCAAGACGAGCCGGACAGAGGCTTCAAGACCGAGCATATCAAAAGAATAGGCCAGACCTAGCAGACATTGACTACAAGGGTCATCTTTTCCTGGGGCTCTTCATGGAAACCGAACATACCCAGGGATCACTATAGCGATAATTTTCTTCTATTTCAATAATTTTCGGGGAAATGGTCGAAGTCCTTACGCTGTAAAACTGTCATTTTCTAAAAGTTTGGCAAAAAAAAAACTATCGTTTTTGAGTTTATTTTCTCTTTTTTGGCTAATCTTATCAATTGGGGAATAGCATTAATGAATAGCATTAATAGCATTAGGATAAATATCTTGCAGTGACTTTAATCATATGCGTTGATAAGAATGATGTAAAATAGTTGCATGGGGGAATACCAATGAATAAAAGATATCAACTGAAGTGATGTGTTCTAAACTGTTATGAATCAGATGTCCTCTTACAAGAGAGTGAGGAGAACTATAGAAACAGAGATAAGGGGAGACCCTTGAGCCCTCTTCCTTTCTTCTCTCTACTCTGTGGGGCAGGTCAGGTCACGAAACCATCTCTTCTCAAGTTAACTACAATTGTTACAAGTCCTAATTCCCTACCTGCAAAACCATATAGTAGTGTGTGGGTATATGTGTGTATGTGTGAGATAGAGAGAGTATGTGTGTGTGTCTGTGCGATGTGGGTAAGTGTGTGTTTGAGAGTAGGGTGATGATGGGAGTGTAATTTAATTGACACCCTGGCTTCCCCCAATATCCTTGTTCTGGCCACCATTCCCTCCCTTCCCTTTCTATCCATACCAGCAGGGGGGACACTTCCTATTCACACCCCAGATATCCTCTCTTCCCAGATATCCGTCTCTCTCCCTCTCCCTCTCTCCCAGGAGACCACAGGAATGTCACGCTGCTTTCTCTCTTTCCTTCTCTCCTCCCCACTAATAGTCAAACTGTAATTAAACCACAACCCTCATATCCATAATGCATACCCCCCCCATCTCTCACTCTCTACCCAAATCAAACTGAACAGAGGCACACGTTTAGCTACAAATGAGATAAATTGCCCAAATTATGCCCAAAAGCTCAACTGTCCTCAATTCTCAAATTCATTCCCTGTTCACTTCAAATTATCCGAAAAAACACTCACCCCTTTCCCGGATTCGTTCTCATGCATTATTCTACAGTGAAATTTTAAAAACGCACAATATTATGAAGGTTTTCAGGATAATTAACTGTCGTTGAAACGCGGACGTGCAAGATGTAAATATCTACTATCTGCAGTGCCAGATACTCTTATATACAGGGTCAGATATCAAACATGATATTTCATTTTTCGAGCAAAGCTACGTGAATCGAGAATCGCGGAGGGCTCCCAGTTTCAAACCAGCTTAAGACGCTAGAAGGAAAATGGTATTTCCAGACAGTCCCCGACTCAAAATTTTGATGTTCTGACTTTTCCAGACGGCATTCACAAAAATTTCGTGCGTTTCTGTCATGATCATCATGCATACCATTACTTAAGTTGACTTCAAAGGTGTTAAAAAATTTTGAAAATAGTAACATTTTATTGTTTCAAGGTTCGAACAATCATAGCTCGCTAGTTTAACAGTTAAGCAATATGGCTTTCTAGAGGGCAAAAAAACAATGGGTAAAAAAGTTTAAATAGTTTCCCATGACAAGGTATCCAAACCGAAGTGATAACTGATCAGATCATCTTCGAGCGCAGCTATGCGCATCGTCCGCTCGCATTATATGGTTACAAAAATCGTTGAGCGCACATTAGCTTCTGGACACTGGTCTGGAGCTTGTCTGACCAGAAGTCATTTTGATCTGGGACGGTTTTATCAGAAGCGGATTACAGCGTATATTAGTTTAATCAGGAATGTCTATCAACCCCACGGTGATCTGATCAAAGGAGGCTTATGCAAGATAAGCGGTGAATGCGGAAAACTTTGTAAGATAAGCAACGAATGTGGTGAAATTACATAAATCAAGCGGTGAATGCGTTGAAAAAACCATTACGCTTTGTAGTGATGAAATCACATAAATTCACCGCTTTGAAAAAAATGTTCAAATTATGTACAATAAGCGGTGAATGCGATGAAATTACATAAATTCACCGCTTAACTTAGTGGTGATTTTACATAAATTAATGACTAGAAAAAAATATTAAAATTGTGTGGGAACAGCAGTGAATTCCCTGCTCTCTTCAAATTCGTTCCCTGCTGTCTTCAAGTTATCCCAAAACACTCACCCCTTTCCCGGATTCTTTCTCATGCACTACTCTGTTGTTAAAATTTAAAAACTTAGGATAGTATGAAAGCTTTCAGGATAATTAACTGTCGTTGAGACATGGACGTGCAAAATGTAAAGTATCTGCTATCTGCAGTGCCAGATACTCTTCTATAAAGGGACAGATTTCAAACATGCAATTTCATTTTTCGAGCAAAGCTACGTGATTCCGTTCAAGTGAAGCTCTAATCCTTTTGATCAGTCATCTCAGTTATAGTTTATGTGACTCTGATGAAGTCACTGAAAAACTCTGGTATGAATCGAGAATCGCGGAGGGCTCCCAGTTTCAAACCAGCTTAAGACGCTAGAAGGAAAATGGTATTTCCAGACAGTCCCCGATTCAAAATTTTGATGTTCTGACTTTTCCAGACGGCATTCACAAAAATTTCGTGCGTTTCTGTCATGATCATCATGCATACCATTACTTAAGTTGACTTCAAAGGTGTTAAAAAATTTTGAAAATAGTAACATTTTATTGTTTCAAGGTTCGAACAATCATAGCTCGCTAGTTTAACAGTTAAGCAATATGGCTTTCTAGAGGGCAAAAAAACAATGGGTAAAAAAGTTTAAATAGTTTCCCATGACAAGGTATCCAAACCGAAGTGATAACTGATCAGATCATCTTCGAGCGCAGCTATGCGCATCGTCCGCTCGCATTATATGGTTACAAAAATCGTTGAGCGCACATTAGCTTCTGGACACTGGTCTGGAGCTTGTCTGACCAGAAGTCATTTCGATCTGGGATGGTTTTATCAAAAGTGGATTACAGCGTATATTAGTTTAATCAGGAATGTCTATCAATCCCACGGTGATCTGATCAAAGGAGGCTTATGCAAGATAAGCGGTGAATGCGGAAAACTTTGTAAGATAAGCGGTGAATGCGGTGAAATTACATTAATCAAACTGTGAATGCGATGAAAAAACCGTTATCGCCTGTTAGTGGTGAAATTACATAAATTCACGGCTTTGAAAAAAAATTGTCCAAATTATGTAAGATAAGCAGTGAAAGCGATGAAATTACATAAATTCACCGCTTAACTTAGCGGTGAACTTCATAAATTCAGAGCTTAGAAAAAAGTGTTAAAATTGTGTGGGAACAGCAGTGAAAGCGATGAAATTACATAAATTCACCGCTTAACTTAGCGGTGAACTTCATAAATTCAGCGCTTAGAAAAAAATGTTAAAATTGTGTGGGAACAGCAGTGATTGGGTTGAAATTACATAAATTCACCGCTTAACTTAGTGGTGAAATTAAATAAACGCACCACTTAGAAAAAAGTGTTAAAGTTGTTTGGGATCAGCAGTGAATGCGATGAAATTACACAAATTAACCGCGCAACTTAGTGGTGAAATAACATAAATTCACCGCTGAAAAAATGCTTCGAATTGTCGTTTGTTCAGCAAAGTTAAGATACATTTATTAAAAGGCGCACAGAAAACTTACCCACGAATAATCTTACATCTTTTTGAAACCTTTTTTATGCATTTAATTTATTTAATTTGAACACTAGAGTAAGCGGTGAACTTACATAATTTCATCGCATTCACCGCATTTCACTGCTAAAATTTGTAATTTCATTGCTTATCTTACAAAAGTTTAGCGCGTATGTTCAAAGGAGAATGAATTTGATTTAGGTTCGAAACAAATATGCTAGAGTTTAGTGAGAAGTGGTGCAGTGGAAGAAGGAATGGGTGACATGCATGAGGTGAGAGGTTCGAATCCGTGCAAGGACGGTAACTAAGCGGTAAAATGTTGTGAATTTCGTAATGTATATTGTAATTGTATTGTTCTCAAAACGGTCAATAGTGGTCCAGTGGAAGTTGCATTAACTTGCCAAATTAAGAACTACTCTAACTGATTGAAATAAAACAAAAGTTCCGGGGAAAAGATTGCAAAAGAACACGTTTTTTGCATCAGGTGACCTGTTTTTCTTATATTGGGCACTCTGCTGGTCAAACGAGCTGTTGAAATAGTTTGTATTAAATTTGTTTTGGTTAATATAACATCGAAAAACTAAATTTTTACCATGGAAGATCTTCGTTACGCTATTCTCAAGACATAACTAAGTCTGATATTTGTTTTCAATTTTCCTCTCACGTCAATGACATCCTACATAAGAGTTCGTACGGGACAACTTGCCCTGAAAAGGTCAACTCAGAGTATATGGAGTAACTGCTGTGTTGTGCCAAATTAAAGCCAGACGGAAGATAGCTGGGCAGCTAAGTGGCACCACAGAGATAGTCTGTCTAATTGAATATAGAGGGGTGGGTGGGTGGGGTGGGATGGAACGGGGTGGGGTGAGAGTGATTGTGAAATTATAATATAGAAAAAGAAAGAAAGAGAGAGAGAAAGGGAGGACTAAATTAGTTATTCGATTGAGAGATAGCGTGAAATTGGATTTGATTTAGTGTCGCTTCTATTCATTCACAACTTCACTAAGTGTTCTTTCTCCTAGCTCGTCTCTCTGACTTTAACTGGAGGTAAAATGAATTAGAAGAAGAAAGACATGAAAAGAACAAAACACTGCTCTCTACTACTATCTATCTTTCCTTGTGTTCTATCTCTTTTCCTCCGTAAAATGGTAGACTTGTTCCTTTACCTTGGGAAATTCCCAAAATAGTCGCAATTAACAAACAAACAACTCGTGACACAAAAGTCGTGAAGATAGCCTTGTGAGTGTGTTTTACGTATCCATGCAGAATCAACTACACTGATAAAGACACGCCAGACTTCTTGGCAACGTAATTCAGATATGTTTCACGCTAACAAGTCCAGTGCGTCTAAAGGCACATTAAAAGTGGCCGAACAAAACTTTCGAAAGAAAACTTTTGTGCTCAGTATCTGAAAATCGCATAATTTCATGTGCAATAAAAAGCTTTAGGATTTAATTTTACGCGGACTTTTAATTGATTAATTATCTGTTTATATTGTGTCAAAAAATGTATCACAGACAAATGCTTTTCAAGAGAGTGAAACTTTTTTAATTGGATTAGAAAGAGGCGGCCGATTGAAATCAGTAATAACGAGTGTCGTTGATTAGTAGTTTATTGTGTTTAATTTAAGAACGCGTATAATATTCTTGTTTCAAATCCACGATGAGTAATTCCAACTAATGATAAAAGTTTTTCGCTCGTACAGCTACGTTGAACGGTACAATAATCACGTAAATCTGCAAATTACCCGGTTGCAGCATCCAACTTAGAAAAGTTTGCTTGGAATCGAGGTACCTAGAATCTGCAAAAATAGGAGAAAAGCTTAATATCGGTTTTTGGCAGAACTGGATCCGCCGTTTTCGCGGAATTGATATACTCTGAAGATGGAAATTAATATGCACGCGCAGTTTAGGTATCCATTTTTCGCACTGAATATATATATATATATATATATATATATATATATATATATATATATATATACATCTCGCACTGAATGTATCTGTACTCCGCAGTTAATATATCTATAATACCCATGTGTGCCTAATTTAATGTGCGTTTTTAAGCATGTAAAAATGGTTTAAAGCTTTACTGATTGAACATTTAAAAATGGATTCAGGCTTAATACTTTACCATATAGGTCTTCGATAAATGCAACAAAAAGCTGTTAGTTGGTGCCCGGACAATAAAGAAACAGAGCTCCGTTTACGTGATGTCCAATATAGACAAAGCACGCCCCCAAACAATCAGATGTGCATTAAACCACTGGCAACAATTTTATTTTGTTTTTTATTAATATAGGATATCCACGAGAAGTCCTCAATTTTTAAGTTGGTGCCAATTAGAATTGTTTTTACAGCAGATAAATTTTTCTTTTTCATGCTCTTTTGCTGACTCTGTTATTTAATCATTAAACCTAGCATTTAGAAAAAATCTTTCCATCTAAAACACAAAGTTTTTTTCTTTAGCAACTTCTTAAGTCCTCTTGTTCATCCATAAAAACTAAGACTCACTAGCGGGATTTTAGATTGAGTACTGTTTTTTCTTGCTTCTGTCTAATGATGACGAGGTATCCAATTAATATTAGCAAAAAAATTTCTGTTGAGTTCAGTCAAAATTTATCGTTTTTATACAGATGTCTGTTGAATAATAAACTCTAAGATATAGAAGAAAGAGTTTTTGGTAAATCATACATGAAAATTGTATTTTTTCTTGTGGATTTGGTTTTCCAATTGAACTCCACAAAAAAATTCTTCAATTTTGTTGATTCAATATTTTCAACGCATTTACAGCCGTTTTTGACATACAGGTGCCTATTGTATTGACATGGGTCTGTTGTGTAAAAATAAACACAAGATAATGAGAAAAAGGATTAAAAAAATATTGGATATTTCATTGAAAAGCCCCTCCATTCAATCGTAGCGATAATTGATACGTTGTAAATTTTCTGAATACCTTGACCTTGTGAATCTTCTGAAACTTTACTCTGGATAAGCTGATGAAACTGTTTTTGTAGAGAGTTTAGGATTTAAACGAACCTGAGGGATTTTTTGGAATCCATAATAAGTTCAACAAATCGTTCATTTAATTGTCTAAAATGAGATTGTTAGTGTCTCGAAATTAAAAAGTGAGTGGGCAAAGTAAGAATGTGAGAAACTTAGTTTTAGAAATGTCAATGTGAGAGTTTTTTCGCCGCTGGCTGCTTTTTGAGTTTGCTGCTCTTGAAACATATCCAATTCCGAAACATTAAATTTCGGTGCTATGGACGATAATCAAAGTATTATGATTATTGCAATGATCTCCTTACAGCTAACTCTTAGGTTTTCAAAAATATGGAGACTTTATGATAGTTAGATTTAAACGGGTTTTGATTTTTTTAAGGTTTATATGCTTGTTTGTATCAGTGATGTTCAGACTACCGAATTCGAAATGCAATTCCCAAAGAGTTCAGAAGAAAGATATAGCGTAAACAAATTTGCATTGAAAGGAGATTTCTGGTCAAACAAATAGTTCAAATAATACTTGAATTGTTGCCACTTTACAGGCCTGAGACCTCGAAGCGACGTCGATCTAAAAAATCCTGAAAATAGCCATTTAGCACGCTAGATTGACGAACTCTGGGCCTTGATATTAACATTCATGAACTATCTGGATCAAAAATAGGAAAAAAATGTGGAGTCAAATTCATAACGCGCCAAGAAAAAATTAGTTTCATGATGATGATTTTACTTTTCTAATTTAGACTCAATAAGGAGCAATGCTAAACCCCTCTTGCTTGAAAACTTTACCAATTCTTTCGCTCTCTAATAAAAACGCAGCATGAACTGAAAATTACTCTCTCTTCTCTGTGTTCTTCGATTCCTTCAATCGTTTGACCTAAACACTTAGTTTTCGCGTGCGGTCTTGACTCTTACATCCAAAAAATACACTCCAAAAAATTATCGGTTAAAAAAGACGCCCCACCAATTCTCCTCATCGAGTCGTAAAAAAGACCGCAACCCAATACAATTCAAATTCTTTGAAATGTAAAATTCAAACTTTTATAGTAGTCAATCTACTATTTTTTTCTTGCTGTTTTAACGTCATCAAATAAATTGCGAGCCACTAGATCTGGGACAAAAATATTGCAAGATTTTTCATCGCTTCATGCAAGTTTGCTGAGATATTTTAAATTTCTTCTTAAGCAGAGATGAAAACCCATACTGAGGTTTCAGCCTTTATAAAGCTTTGAATCTGTTTATCGGTTTCTGCTCCCGGGTTTGAAATAACAGCGGTTTCAATTCTTAAACTCTACTCAATTTTTGCAATCTTTCACAGCTCTTTCTGCGTTCACCACTTAAAAAATGAGCGCTTTTGATGGCAAGCTTTTGAACGGCATTTCACCACAACCAACTGGAATTCTTTTAAAAAACAAACAGCAGCCCCCTTGCATTCCAAAAATTTTTATATTATGATTTTCAAATATCTTTCCTCATTTTTCCTAGCTTTTTTACAACGTTTCAAGAGTAATTATTTCTTGATATTTTGCTCCTGATTATTATTTTAGATCAGTTTTAGGTTTTTATTCCACACCCGGGTCGAGGAAAAATCGGAAAAATATGTAAGAGAAGCGATGAAAAGTTGTTTTTATCACCGCAGTTTTGTACATAATTTTGCGGTGAAATGCGGTTAAATTGAGTGAATTCACCTCCAAAGTAAGCGGTGAACTTATAAAAGTTCACCGCATTTTACCTCTTACTACAAATTACACGGATTGAAACCTCTCACCTCCTGCATGGCCGGCACTTCTTCTTCCAGTGCGCCACATCTCACTAAAGTCTAGCAGGTTTGTTTTGAATTTAAATCAAATTCACTCGACTTTCTGTAAAACATGCGCGTTGGATTTTTCTAGGATTAGCGGTGAAACTACAAATTTTAGCGATGAAATGTGCTGATTTTTTATAAGTTCACCGCTTACTCTAGTGGTAAAATTACATAAATTCACCGCTTATAAAAAGTTTCAAAAAGATGAATGTTTATTCGTGGGTAAATTTTCCGTGAGTCTTTTAAAAAAAAGTATCAAAAGTTCGTTGAACAAAAAACAATTCGGAGCGTTTTCTCAGCGGTGAATTTATGTGATTTCACCATATTCACCACTTATCACATAATTTGGATACTTTTTTCCAAGCGGTAAATTGATGTAATTTCACAGCTAAATTCATCGGTGAAATTATGTAATTTTATCGTTACCTGCCAGGCGATAAAGTTTTTCTTCACCGCATTCACCGCCTGCTTTATGTAGTATCACCGCATTCACAGCTTATCTTACAAAATTTTTCACATTCAACGCTTATCTTACAAAATTTTTCGTTGAATGGCGGTGACACCTCGACAAGGGCACAAATCACCCACAGAAAGCTTTTCAATAATGCCACGCACCATCAGACGACTACATAATCCATCGGCAGTATTGTCAGGGTCATTATTTAATCTTATAATATGCTCCTATCTGCTCAAACAATTATTTACAGCTTAATTTGTTTCTGAATGCAAGTTTTTTTGATGTAAAAATAACCCACTATCCCCTTACTCTTACATAAGTTTGGGTGGTAATCAGAGGGTATTTTCGAAATGGGTTGCATTGTGTAAAATTTGCGGTTATATGCTTTAGTAGTGGTCAGAAGAGTTTTTCAACGCGCCATGAGTTCAAATGGTTAGAGGAAAATGTGGCGAAAAAATCACCCGCCCTAGCCGAGCCGTCAATGCTAAAACCGCAAAATTATGAAACATTGGCGTTGAATGCGTTGATTTTATGTAAGATCTACGCTCAAGAGTAGATCCTACATAAATTCAACGCATTCACCGCCAATCTTTCAATACTTTGCGTTGAATTAAACGTAGATTTTACATAAAATTGCAATGAATTAAAACGTAGATCATACATAAATTGAACGCACTCACCACCAATCTTACATAATTTTGCTTTTCTAAGCGTAGATTTTGCACAATTTTGCGCCCAATTTAGCGTAGATCTTACATAACTTCTCGTTGTATTTAGTGTAGATCTTACATAATTTTCAGATGAATTTATCGTAGATCTTACATAAATTTGTGTTGAATTTAACGAAAATCTTATGTAAATTGAATGCATTCATAAACAATCTTACATAATTTAGATTTTTAAAGCATAGATCTAAATAATTTTGCGTTGAATTAATCGAAGGCCTCACATAGTTAACGTTGGATTTAGTGCCATTACAACGCGAGGTATAGCGAAAATTTTTGCCTAAGTAAAATTCGCGCGAAAAATAGATATATAATATGAACAAAAATAGGAGACAAGCTTTGGGTCTTATTTTTTGCAAAAAGGACTTACGCCGTTTTCGCGAAGTTGAGACAGTTTAAATTGCAAAATAGGTGACAAGTCTTATAGCACGTTTCCGCTCATTTAAGGCATCTGTTTTTCGCAATAAGTTTGTCTCTAATTCGCAATTGAGCCTAATTAAAAGCGAGCATGCAAAAGAAATTTAAAGCTTTATCAATTGAGCATGCAAAAATGATTTGAAGCTTTTAAAGTGATTTGAAGACAGAATTAATGACGCGACCAATTATATTTATTGAGAACTTTGTGTGTTGTTTTTTTTAGTTGCAGTCATTTCATATGTGATATACAGCCTTTTCCTTTCAAATACCATTGCAGCAGAAACACCACCAGGACGAACTCTAAAAAATTCTTGCACAACTGTAAACCTCTAAGTAGACGAAAAAAATAGACACCTATAAATCTGTAAATAGGCACAAAAAAGTTACTTAAAAAAGTAAAAGACCCTGTAAATCAGTAAAAAGACGCAAAAATCGGTCCAGCAATGGAGGGAAAATTCATTAAAAAAAATGATGGACATCCAAAATAGACATAGAATTGAGGGATTTTTCAGGAAAAAAATGCTAGTTACCTGTGAACAATAAAAAAAGCAAAAATTTCAAACAAACTTATATTAAAAATTCACTTCATGAATTTAAATGCAAATCAGTCATTAAAACAAATTTAGCAATTAAAAAAACAGCAACCAATTCACATGTGATTTTTTACCAAAATTTTTTTCTTTCAATCCTACGTTGCAAATACAAATAAGAATAGGGAACACATTGATTGCTAAAGGACAAATTTTCGTATTTTAGAAAAATTTACCTCAATGCGAGGTTTTTTGATGAAGTAGCCAATTCAACCATAGAGCATTAAAAAAGAAAAATTTGAAACTGTAGAATTTTTCAGAAGTTAATTTATTTGTCAAATTAAATAAATTTATCTCTAAAAATGATACTTGAATACAAATAAAAACATGAAGAACCATAAAAAAGGACGGCATAAAAAAAAGCCTGGGGCAACAATCATGAATGTCAGTTGACGCTATTTTTATTTTCAACCAACTTGAAAAGAAAAAGATTTTTTTTTTCAGAAAATAATTCATTTGTCAAATTTTCTGAACAATCCCTAAAATAGGCTTTAGGTGATGCCAATTTCATTACCCTATCCACAACTCTAATGAAATAAAAACACTGTGATGAATTTCTGCCCTATATGGTATATTATAAACCTGTACACCGCATTTAATCACTTAATTGCTGTCGATTAATGAACGCGCATTAAATAAGGCTTAATTGCGAATTATATATACGTTTAGGGCAAAAATTAAATGCATTCAGTGCAAAATAGATTTACCATGCTTGCGAAAAAGAGATGCATAATTCGAGCAGATTTGTGATACGTAGCGCGCAAAAAGTAAGATCCACAGATTGTATCTTAATTTCGCGGTTAAAAGTGGGACTCTTTTGCGAACACCGGTTGCACAATTCGCTTCAACTTTGCCTGTTTTTCCATAAGTATCTTTTACTCGCATTTTTGTTGCAATTTCAATCTATTAACATAGGAAAAACGAACAAGATAATAGAAGATGGGACAAATTTACCCCTGACGAATTGTCTGTACCTCTGAGGCGTAATGGTAGATCTTTCATAATATTGCATTGAAATTGGCGTAGATTTTACGTAATTTTGCGTTGAATTGAACGTAATTCTTGCATAATTTTGCATTGAATTTGGCGTAGATCTTACATAATTTTGCGTTGAATTTAGCGTAGATCTTTGACAACTTTAATTTAAGCTTTGCCTTGATCTTAAACAATTTTGCGCTGAATCCAGAGTAGATCTTACATATTTTTGTCTTGAGTTTAGCGTTGATCTTAAATATTGTTTAGTTGAATTGAGCGTGAATCTTATATAATTTTGCGCTGATAATAACGCATACAAACTCCAAATTTATGTGAAACATAATGTTACAGTCCGATTGGATCTATTTTGTTTTCCCCCAGTGTGTTTTACGCCCCCCACTAACAATTTATATATGTTGTTATATAGCACGTTACTATTTGAAAAAGCACATGCGCCTGGGGGCGTAAAAGATATAAGCCCATTAAGCTGAGCGGGGGGGGGGGGCAAAACAAATAGAGCCGTCTGATTGGTAAAGAGTGAAGATCTTAAGCAAACTAAGGATCTGTGGCACAGTGGTAAGTAGGGGGTAATTAGGACAAGTAAGCACGAGGTCAGTAAGTAGAGGTAAGTAGGAGGTCAGTGGTTCGAGTAAGTAGGACGTTAAATTATGTTAGATAAGCGGTAACTAGCGTTGACAAGTCTGAAATATCATCGCAATTTTCTTCCAAAAATTCGCGTTGAATGCGTTGAATTTATGTCTGTAAATGCAACGCAATCGGCGCAAAACTGTGTGAGAATATTGCAGTGACATTTCCGACGTGTAAACGCTAGTTGCCGCTTATCTTACATAAATTTGGCAAATTTTCTCAGCCCGGGCGCTTCATCGCAGTTCTTAATTTTGTCCCCGACGAGAATTCCTCCCTGGTCTCGTTAGTTCAAGAAAGCAAATAATCTTGTTTATTATTTTCAAGGTCAATGATTAGTCATTTTGAAAAGTTTATAGCATGAAAGAAACAAAACATAACATCACTCAATCCGAAAAGAATTTCGACAGATGTGACCAAACTAGCACCGACCATCAGTCCCCCTAGTCCCCCAAATGCAGATATGGTATCAATGAATGAATACTTGAGGGTAATGACCAGTTTAATTTCTGCAAGCGTCCTGAAGTGGAGGTTCAGCTCAACTGCATTCTGTCTCAGGTATTCGTAGCTGTACTTGGATCTGTTCACGCGTAGGGACCCGCTGTAATAGGCTCGTTTACTGGGGAATTTGGACATCTTTAGAGAAACTTTATTGTAGGTGTATGTGCACTGAGGTTTGCATGTCCGATAGCAAGAATCTGAACAAAAAACAATCCTGGTCGAGATCCAAGACCATAATTACTTTGATCAGACCATCGAGAATCTGAACTTTTACTTTCATGGCAATAAAGTCTGAAAGATGAGTTGGAACTTTCATAACCTGGGTTTGTTTTCACCTAGGAGGGTCTGATCAGATGAGACCCAGAAGAGAGTCTCATGAGAGTCTAATAACAAGCGGTTTCGAATCAAGACATTAGCCAAAACTTTCTTATATTTAAATATCTGAAAGGAGTACATCAGCCAAAAACATCTGCAGTAACAATGTTGTGAATGCCCGGGTTGACGCCATAATTCAAAAATTTATAAAATTACTTTATATTATGGCTTCTATGAAAAGTTGTAGTATGAACTTTCATAAAAGGGAATTCTATGAAATTAAATTTTTATGAAAATTTTTAATACATCATGAAAAGTAGGGAAAAAATATGTTTCAAAAAACTAACCTAAAAAATTGAAAAATTTAGTTTTAAGCGAAGTTCTATGATTGAAACTTTTGGTCAACCCGGGTGGTTTCCTCGAATCATTGGGCAGAGTTGAATGGTGCCGGGATACCTACGACTGGCGTTTTCCAGTGCAATAGCTGTCAAAGAATTGTATTCTGTCAAACCTTTTTCACCCCCTCCAGATTTATAAAAGCTTATGAATAATGGATTATGAGAAGCGGATTTTAAAATATTTATTAAATATGAATTATTCTGTCAAATTATATAAATATTAATAAATTTCACATTGTTACTCGACTGCAGCAAAAACATCAAATCTAGGAATCCAATTTTCACAATTTTTTGACAGAGGGCGTTGCAAGAAGGAATTAGCCATCAATGTTCTTTTAAGGCTGCATCTTTAACGTAAAAATCGAATTTCAAAACTGAATTTCTTGGAAAAGCTGAAATGTGGTACTTATCATAGCGACTAAGGACGCAGAGAGCTTTTTAGTATTTACCTTACTCAGTATTTACCTAACTCCATTTGCCTTCAATAAAATTGTTACTCGGGCACGGATCCCCCAAGCGCTGAATGAAAAGGAAGAGGGTAAAATCTAAATCTGATAATTATTAAAAAATAGCAACGAAGTTTAAGAATTTGATGTTATTTCAGTAATCGATTTAAAAATAAATTTTTCCTGTCTAAGACATTTGATTTTAGTTCCCGTACGGTGTTATCAGTTAAAATCATTACTGAACCATTGAAAAATCATTACTGAACCATTGAAAAATCATTATCTCGCTTGTTTTTATGCCTTAAACTTTTTTCGTGGAACCTCATTTTTTTACTCAAAAACGATTTTCGTAACATCCTGTGAGGGCTTCCGACGAAAAAATGGAGACCTAAAAATTACTCAAATTTTATAGTGTCTTGGATATCATATCCATTACCATAGAATTTTATGGTCCATCTAAGATCATTAAACTTTTTTGTGCAGCTTCATTTTTTGCCTCCAAAAAATTTTTTACAACTTGTTAAGGAGAACAGACGAAACATTATATGGTATCTAAGAAGGGTCATCCCAGGCTAAAGAATGAAGGGGCATGAAATTTAATTTATGTGCGTGGATGATTACCGAATAACTGAGCATGAAAAAAGCGCGGCTCAATGTTAGATGCGTACTTCTAAATGCGGCTGAATTTGATCTGTTGTTAATTACCGGCTGTTTTAAATTTACTCAAATGCAATTAAAATACTCGCTCTAGTTAAAATCACGCTCTACTGAACTCACTCTAAGAAACAAAGAGTCGCTCAAAGAAACAATGACCAATCTTTGTTCCTGCTT
Source organism: Convolutriloba macropyga (assembly GCF_964194025.1). Lineage (NCBI taxonomy): Eukaryota > Metazoa > Xenacoelomorpha > Acoela > Convolutidae > Convolutriloba > Convolutriloba macropyga. The sequence goes on from NC_134472.1 coordinate 25,449,212, forward strand.
TGAAAATCATAACACAATTTTTGTAAAAAAAATAATGAATTTTAACACATCGTATTTAACATTGACGATAAGGAACAAAATAAGAAACGAAACTGAAAAATATATCAAATCACACTGTTAACCCACAAAATTGTAGAAGGGAGTGTCATTTAAAATCATGTCTGTTTGTTTTTTTACGAACGTATTATCAATTCGGCCATATTTTCATGTCAGCGATCCAGTTTCATCTCTACTTTATGTCGGAAGCTCTCATGGCGTTGTTTCTTCAAAGTTTTGTGTATGTGGTTGGAAGAAACAATTCGGGGCTTTTTACTCAAATTTGCAGTGATGCAAAAAATGTGGAAAATTTTGCTCAAGTGAGCCTATCGGGAAAAAATTGGTAGTGTCTCGCGCAACCTCCAACCTAAAATTCAATGAGCAACAGTCAAAAAGCACATGATTTGCTGAGAAGTTGTCCACTTTCATTGTGGTTCAAGTGGATATAATTAAGGTTATGCAATTTGACTTCAAAAAAAACTGAATAAGTGCAAGTTTATTGATTTTGTGGGGAGCTGGTAACGGTAGGCGTTTTTTTATGTGAGGTGGAAGACGAAGATGTGGTATAGATGGATATTTCATGGTATCATTTTGCGGCGCTAAATTCATTAATCTCTTTTAATTCTAATTTATTTCTTTTTCTAGTTCATTTCCATTGTTAAATTTATTCACTTCCAATTTGAAGCTCAAATCGTGTCGTTCATGTCGTTTTCAATTTGCTTGCTTAATGTTGTGATATACTGTCTGTTTATATTGTCTACCATAGTTAAACTTTGATATTCATTCCTGCTAATCCTAATACAGTTTTCAGTTGAATCTCTTTTATTCAAATTTCGCTCCGCAAAACGCTCAAACTAAAACAGCTACTTAAATTTGATATCCGCTAAGCGAACCCTTAGACTAAATTTAAAACCTGTATTTGCAGAGCGCATACCATTAAAAACTGGTACGCGAGTAGAATTAATTCCCCCAACAAAAATAAGTGTGAATTCGCGTCGCGATTACACAATAAAATCGTAACAAACAGTTTTAGCAAATCTCCTTTTAAATCAAATAACTAATACAGAAAACGTGTTCTGTATGACATGGTGCAGTCAGTCTACTCTCAACCAAACCATTTTCGAAACAGAGCTACATCAGACCCACCGATGCGATGAGAAAAATGGCGAATTCAGGTGAATTTAGCAATTCTTGTTAGGGAAAACATCACGTTAGATACTTTGCTTCAAACAAAGCCGTCTCACGTTAGATTGCCACCCAAACCAAAATACGAATTGGCTATTGAGGACGCAACCGAACATACAGAGCGACATGATCAAATTCATAATAATCAGTTGAAACTTCTTTGGGAATTTAAATGTCAGAAAATTACTGAAGCAGGCATTATGAGTGATGAAAGACCGTTGGAACTATGTGACCAGAAGTGTGTCTTTCTTCTCTATCACAGCATTAGAACTGAAGAACGTCGTTTCTTGACGCAGAAATTTCCACGCGACAATATTTACGATCTTTCAATTCTGTAACTCTGGGAAATGATAGAAAAAGCTTTCATTCGGCCTAGAAATATCATTTTTGATCACAATCTCAAGAAAACAACAGAAGTAGGAAATGATGGCGCAACTCTACAGTGTCCTCAAGGAGCTGGCAGAGAACTGTGACTTCGAAAACCGAGAGGAGGTAAACATTCAGGTCATTGTCATCACCAAAATGCTTGATGACGACATACAAAGAGAACTTCTAAGAGACACAGTGGAACCCGTAAGAGCTCTTAGCGTTGCTGTCAACATGGAGACGGGCCATCAAAATTAGCAAAGAATCTCGTCCAACAACAACATTAGCAACAGAGTTAAAGCAATACAACAATTCATTCATACAACACAGTGAATGCTCGAATACAGAAAAACATTCAATCGCGAATCAACCGGCCTATGTAGAGGTTGTGGGCAAAATTGGACATCAACGCCTCGTAATCATTGTGCCCTGCTCATTCATTTTGCAAAGGTATGTCGGAAAAAAACAGAATAATTCTAAAAATTCTCAACAAAGTAATCGCATCAATAATGTCGAAAATATAGAAACCACAGAAACATTCAGAAAATCAAAATGTAAATTTCATAAACTATAATAAACAGTATAATTCTGAATAAGATTTGTCATACGACAATTATGTTGCAAAGATAGAACATAATAATCTCACCCCAATCGCTCTGCAAAACATGACAGTAACAATTGGCAACACAGACTGTCATTTGCTCCTCGATTCCGGCAGTGGGTGTACCATAATAAATATGTCCCTTGCCAAGCAAATAATGTTAAACTGCATTCAAGCACACTGGTGAGAGAAAAAATACTCTAACTTAAATCTATCTCAAATGATATTGTGGAAACGTTAGGAACTTTGAAAACTTCAGTATGTTGTAATGATTGGAAAATCCCAAAAGCAAAACTAACAGTAGTTGCTGACGGTTTTCGGCTCATCTTATTATTGGATTTGTTCGATCAGCCTGGAATAAAAATTTGAGGTAAATGCTATTGTCCAAAAACTGAGGTAAATGCTATTGAAACACCTTGTTTGTTAAAACAATTATTAGCAAAAAAAATTTCATACTTAATCTCAGAATTAGAAAATCTTAACACCAACCGGTTAACTCAAAATTTCAAAAATTATCGTGTAATTCATCAAAAGAGAAGAAAAGTACCCATTCATTTTCAACCGAAAGTAAAAATTGAACTCGAAAAATTTCTAAATGAAGGACATATTGAAATTTTATCCAACTGTTCTTATCAATTTTTCATCTCCCCGATTGTCATTACTGTCAAGAAAGACCACTCAAACAAAATGGCTTTGGATTCAAAAATTCTAAATAAAGCAATTCACAAGAACAAATACCAAATGCCCACTATTGACCCACCAATTCAAACACTATCTCTCAAACACTGTCAACCGCGCCGCAAGAGACGGCTTATTTTGCAACATTATATTTGCAATAAGCATACAGGCAACTTAACCTCCATGCTGATACGGCCCGCCATTGCGATTTCAATATTGTCAGCAGTGATATGACAGACACTTATCGTTTCAAAAGAGGCTTCTATGGGTTGACTGATATGTCGGCCAAATTTAGGAAAGCTATAGATTGTACGCTGGCTGGTCTGAATAATACATTTTGTTTTCTGGACGATATATTAATAGTGAGTAGAGGTCGAATCTACGGTCATTTAGATCTTCTAAGAAACTGTTTAATTAAACTCGATCAAAAAAATCTTCGCATCAATTTGGCAAATGTTATTTCGCAAAAGACCAAATTGAAAAGCTCGATCATCGTATCACACAGTTGGTCATAGCTCCATTATCAAATAAAACCGATGCAATTCAACAACTCACATCACCAACAAACTTTAAAAAGTTGCGATCTTTTATGGGATCTGTTCAACAGCTAGGTAAATTTATACCTAATTTGTCCCAACTTTTCCATCCCTTTTGACCATTATTAAAGGAAAATACTATTTTGTTGGATCCATGAGCATGAACAATACCTGTAACTGACACTTCTACTGACTCCACAATTGAAGTGTACTACCTACTGACGACACTAGTCAAGACTCTACTGACAACGACTTCAGACGACGGCGCAAGTCACAACCCCACTTTGACGAAAACACAACTCTCCATCTCACTATGAAACGAGGATGATACATCCAGCGTATTTTTGCTACATCTCACAAAATCGGATTTAAAACTCTTAACCCCGGATGGATGTAGCAGTAGAAATACTGGATGTACTCCTCTAACCAATCAGAGACTGAGAAGACACAATTCTCTTATATAGAGCGCATGCTTAACTAACTCTAGTCAGAATGTTAGTTTAGATACAGCAAGTGTATATACTTGACTCCGGTGCTATACTGTAACACGACCGTATTAATAGAAGTTTATCTTCTGTGCCTTATTGAGTTGGTTAGTCTTAGAGATATAGGTAGGCCTACTTCGCGCGCAGAAATGAATATCCCTGGCTCTTTATACCTTAAGGCTGTAAAAGGAGCCCAACTCGGGTCTGCCTTATTCGTTGTTAGCTTTGTAGTTTGGAGATTGCTTTGCACTTTCCAAGCAATTGAGAAATTACTTGGTTTACCAGACTTCAAATAGGAAACCAAATCTGATTTATTGCAGACAAGAAATCTTTTTGAGAGGAATAATTTGCACTTAAAAGTTGAGAAGACAGACCATCGGAATGCTAATTGTGAAACAAGATCTACGTAAAAAATAGCGTCAGTGTCTTAAGCTCCCGAAGTAATCACAAAATCATATGATATCTGATCAGAGCCGATCAACTTGTTAGACATTTTTTGGTTTTGATATTATTTGATCATTTTCTTGGCGTGAAGTTACAAAACCTATATAATACATTGTAACGAAAACACTCTAACCGACGCCTTAACACTTAAATATACTGATTACGTTGCTTCACGTACCCTTAGCTTGTTGTCGTGCATAGGAGCAGAAGAGTGAGTCAAACTCATTACATGCCTCTCCAACTTCGGGATCGAATAAAGCTGACTCAACTCTCGTGCAATTACAAGTTTTATCGCCCAGAACTTGTTGGCACTCAAACACGCAGGCTAAATATTGATATCCGCCCAAATAGGAACATGTTGGAAGTGACCCAATTGACCTTCAGCAAAAAAAAATCTACAGGTAATTCTTTTGTCATGAATTTTTAGCAGATATTGGCCAGATTTGACCATTACGTTGCAAATGCTTCTTTGATGGAGTATTTTTAATTGAAACCGTCAATGTTATGAACGACCAGCTAGTGTAGACAACAATGACACTGAGTTTTTAGCTATATTCGCTGGCAAACAACCACTGTTGTCTACGATTACAGTATCTATTTCCACGATAGTTAGCGACGCATCGATTTGAGCGAATTGAAAGAAAGCATAACTTGTAAATGCGCATTAAGAAGACAGCAAAAAGTTTGGCAACTTTGATTATCTTGGTTCACAGTAACAATTAAGTCTCTGAATTGGGTCTCACGTAATCGGTCAATTAAATCGGACAATAAATTTTCGAGGATACACTTTAAATACACTTGAAAATCAGTGTTTATGATAATAGCGTTCTGAAATTGATGTTAATGGAGGCTGCAAAACTAATTGATTTTCAACAGTTGTAATAATTTCGTTTTCTGGTATCGGACTTTAGCCAACGTTGAGTTTTTCATTGCTTCTGTGACTAATCATTTCGGTTAATCCATGCCTTATCGTTTGCTACCAAAATTTTTCAATCTCCCTGTTTCTTTTAAGCTGTATCGGAATTGAAACCCAATTAGTTCCTATTCTCAATAAGTTTTTAGGTTTTTTTGTTACGCTGTTGATATACCTGATTTTGTTTTGCATATATTCTGGCCGAACATTTGTTTAATGAACAGAAAACTCTTTTTATCAGTATCTTCATGTGGTTTTTCTATTTAAACTGGAGAATCAGATAAAAAACAGAAAACATTCTCGTAAATTTCGAGTGTTAACCGCATCATCCCATGACATAATTTTTGTTTGGATATATCAAGTTTCCCAAAAAAACAAACAAAATGGTAAGGAAAATATTCTTGCTTTTTGTCGAAAAATATCTATGCTTGTTCGCAACAAAATATATCTATGCTTTTTGCTTTTTAGCAGTTTTTGAACAGCAAATACTCGCCGGTTGGAATGCAATCGGTTTTGCCGGATCTCTCGTCCAGAGTCATAGTTTCCAATGCCAGAGTGTACGAGAATCCAGGCATTACGTCCACATTGGCTTTGTCATCCCAGAAGCTGAAGAGATCAGTTATGCCAACGACGAAACTTACAGCGTTGCTTAAATGTGGAGCACTGTCTGATGAATTTAGCGTCAGTACCATCCTAAGTGACTCATAAGGGGTGTGCACAAACTGTGGGCTTTCAGGGTTGAATATTAGACAGTTGTGGTATTTCAGCCAGTGATCAGCACAGTTCTGACCTGAAATTCAACAGTAGTGAAATGAAAAAAGAGGCTATTTTTCCAACCCTCTAAATTTAATTGGGGGTTAGGAACTTCATACCAGACCGGCTTCTTTACGAAGCCAATTTCAGCTCGTCGATATTATTAAAAAGGTCTTGAAAATCTATTCGTTTCCTGTTTAGAAAATAATGAGGCTTAAATTGTTCAAAATTTTTCTTTTTCACCGTGAGATTGAATAAACTCACTTAAAATAGTTGTTTAGCAAATTTTAGTATGCTATTCTCTCTATAAATAATCGTGCTCGTTAATATGAGACGATTGACCTTGATTCTGAGAACAATAAATCAGTTTTTCAGAATTTTTACAATTATAAGCTGAGGCACTACAAAAATGTAGATGTAGAAAACCTTACATCAATCAATCAAAGTTATGTAAACACTTTTAGGAAAATGCAGGGGAAAAAAGAGTAACAAAAGGTAAGGACAAATTGGAAAAGATTGAACTACATTTTTTCAGTATAACTTTCAATTACATGAGAACCAGGAGCGATCTCATTGTTTTTTTTTTAAATTATAAGTTCTGGAAGAAAATGAAAGCAAAATTTCAATCAAAATATTTCTCGCTAAAAACAATTGTTTTGTATTTGGTGCAACTTATCTTTTTACTTATATGAAATTTTGTTTTTTTTTCTTTCGTGGGGAAAAATCATTTTTTTACCACCTTGCCAAAACTTTGAGAACATCTCTTTGGAAGCTCTCTTTTACTATCATTATCCAGTTCTAGCATAAAAATTAAGTAATCCCGGGTCGAAATCGAATGGTTAGTTTTTAAGAACTTGCAGGTTTCCTCCAAGTTCTTACAAGGCGATGCATCGCCTTGCACTTTTTTCTTCCAAAAATTGTCAAATTCTTTACAAGTTAACCATTTGACTTGCAAGTATTCACAAGTTAACCATTCGACTTAAAAGTTTGTACAAGAGAACAAGAACCCAGAAATTTTTTTAAAATGAAGGGTAAATAAGTTATTAGAGAAAAAATTCTGCCGTATGAAGTTGAAACTTCAATCAAATGCATGAAGAGTAAATAATTCTAGAAATTTTATTAAAAAATCAATCAAGAAGAAACTTATTGAGATCTACTATTTAATAATGGAATTGCAAAAGACCTCTTGGGTTAATAAAATTGAGAAGTAAACATTTTGTCAACTTAAGCCGCATTTTATTTTATCCAAACTGAGAAACTAACTCTCACTCGCGGTAAATGTTATATGGAACTAACCAATGAGAGTTGAGCTCGAGTTGAGAACGAACTCGGAGGAAACTTACAAGTTAGCCGTTTGACTTGCAAGCTCTTACAAATTAACCATTCGACTTGCATGTTCTTACATGTTAACCATCTTTTCCGAGAAATTTGCAAATTCTTACATGTTAACCATCTTTCGAAGACACTTACAAATTCTTACAAGTTAACCATTCGGTCTCGACCCAAGAATTGAAACGAGACGTCAATTTTTGTTCCTCGGTGAAAACTTTTTCAGAGCTGCCACCCCAGCTAAGATATGAATGAAATTTTTCTTACGCAATTTTTACTATTACTTATAATTATATATCATTACTTCTGGTTTTTGCAGGTTAGTCTTTTATTTAACAATTGTCATTATTTGGTTAAATTAAAGCAAAAACCTGTTCGTTTAATCTACGATGACTTGTAGCCAAGTCTATGCAAAAGCACTTAAAAAATTAATATATTGTTACCTTTTCTCGGAATTTTTAATGACAGTCAGAGATCTAAGCTATCAGTCGAAACTAAGTTGAGTAGTTGTCGTTTCAGAGAGCTAAAGGACCGAAACTCAGGAGTTATCTGCTTTTTGCTCTGGTTTTTCAGACTTCTAACCCATATTCTACTTATCCTCATTGACCCTGGTCATGTGAGATCAGAATTAAGTAACAAATAATTATCAAATAATGAAAAATGATTTTGGACAAGTTGTTCAATAGAAAGTTGACGCTTTCTTTTCTGTGATTTTTGGTAATCTTCTGTGTCGATATCAGTTTTGTCGCATTTTTTGTTTTTCTGATGAGACATTATTGCAATTTTTATCTGCACTTTTTACTGGTATCTCGATCTTAGAGACAATTTGCGGGAAAAATTTACAGTATAAAGAAAATCTTTCGATGAAAATGCTATCATTCTGAATGAAAGGAGAGCCTGAAAACAAAAAAAAGTGACAATGAACGAAACGACTAAGCTTTAATGCAAAACATGAGGATATGCACTAATTCTGAATTATGAGTTCGATACCTTGTATGGCATATGTCGGGGTGAAACATAACGAAAGATCCCTCAATACCGATTCCTTGTACTCGTTTCATTCATGCTGACTTGCTGATATCTTAACTAGTATAGACCTTAAAAACGTCATATCATGACATTTATATAAAAAGTCAACTCAAAACATTTCACAAGCCTTGCGTCAAATCAGTTGACATAGTCAAAGCAATCACTGAAAAAAGTCAAAAAAGAGTTGTCTGGAAATATATATATATATATATATATATATATGTGTGTGTGTATGTATATATATATATATATATATATAATATATAATATATATATATATATATATATATATATATATATATATATATGTATACATATATATATATATATATATATATATATATATATATATATATATATATATATATGTATATATATTAAATTCACATTTTGCACAAATAAAAGTAAAATCTAAAAAACTAGAAAACTGTCATATCGATATTGAACAACATATAAAATGTTGTGCAAGCAGTTTTCTTAAGTATCAAGACACTCACTACAGAATTTGAACAAAATTCAAAAACCGTCTCTTTTTTTGAAAAAAAAACTCCTGCTAGACATTGAGTAATTAAAACCCTTGTTTTCCATTCATTTGCCTAAATCTGTCCAAATGTGACAGCTTCGATTTCAATATAAAATGATTCTCTTTTAAAAAAATTCAGATCATTTCTTAAAGCTCCTCAGGGGTGAAAGTTGTCACTTCTTTTTCCTTTTACTGTTTATAATTAATTTGATATTAGAAAAAAACAACTTTCTACAAAAAACTACTGAGTGAGATAGCAAAGACTATATTTTTTTTGTAAGTGAAAAACTACTTTTTCAGCTTTTGAGCAAGTAAAATTAAACCAGAAGTCTTTGAACCGAGTTAATTCATTGATAATTACAATGACATTATTTGGTAAAAGAAACCATTATTCTTGGTGCGATAAATAACTTGAGAATAAATAAAACATATTGAAACAATTAATAATGGAATCTGCAACAAAACACAACAAAATATGCTTGATACGACAGTTTTGAAAACATCAATGTAAAAATCTGCACAGAAATATTCAATGAAAACTGATGAAAAACATATAAAATTACAGTTTAACTTTTAAATCTGAAAAAAACTTACGGGTCAATGAGACTTCTTTTCAAACAGCAAACGTTAAGACAGCTAGTTTAAGGTTGTGAAAAGATTTCCAAAAAATTTTAGTCTGAAATTTCATGATCTATCGTCATAAGATTGTTTTTTCTCTCGACTCTGTCTTCTATTCTACAATAAAAACTAAAGATTTCTGTTGCTGCACAAAAAATTGCGTACAAAAAACGTGGACAATTGAGATTATGGATATGGTCTTTCACAAATTGCCAAAAAACCATCTTTGTAAATTTCTGGCTCGGTCCACAAACAACTAAATCGAATATACTGCCAAAACTTGAAAGAAATTGGAAGGTTCCTGCAAACAAGGATATGTCGGGGTGAAACATAACGAAAGATCCCTCAATACCAATTCCTCTCGTTTCATTCATGCTGACTGGCTGATATCTTAACTAGTGTAGACCTTAAAAACGTCATCTCATGACATTTATATAAAAAGTCAACTCAAAACGTTTCACAAGCCTCGCGTCAAATCAGTTGACATAGTCAAAGCAATCACTGAAAAAAAGTCAATAAAGAGTTGTCTAGAAATATATATATATATATGTATATATATATGTATATTTGTATATATATATATATAATATATATATTTATATATATACATATATATATATATATATATATATATATATATATATATATATATATATATATATATATTTATAAATATATATATATATGTATGTATGTAATTATATATATATATATATATATATATGTATATATATATATATATATATATATATATAATAAATTCACATTTTGCATAAATAAAAGCAAAATCTAAAAAACTAGAAAAATATCGTATCGATATTAAACAAAATATAAAATGTTGTGCAAGAAGTTTTCTTAAGTATCGAGACACTCACTGCAGAATTTGAACAAAATTTTTGTGTTTGCGTTTCTTTTTGTGCAACAGCTTTGCTTTCTCGGTGCTTAGCTTTCAATATCGTTCTCTAGTTTTCAATCGTTTTGTGTTTTAATTGATTTTCTCTTATTCTGTCTGAATTTTTTAACCAAACATCTTTTATTTATTGTGCAAACTTAGTAAAAGGTGTACCCTGTATACGAAAGAAGGGCTTGCTTTTTTCTGTTCAGCTATCCCTGGGATGGAAAAAAGTCAACTTATTGCTGCTGTTTAATTATATAAATTTTGAGCACTTTTTTTAACCAACTTTGTTTTCATTTAAGGGCACAAAACAGAAACCACTGGCTACCATTAAAACCATTTATATACAATTGAACGAGTACGATTTTTATTTCCGGAGTTTCTTTTCTATGATTTGTTGCAATAAGAGTTCGTAACAAAGTAAGCTTGAACAAGTACAGTTTAAAAGATTCCACAGAAACAATGAAAAGAACGATGAAAAAAGCATCTAATCCCAAAAGTTATGTAACTCCGATAGAATTTTGTAGACGACCGTTTTCTATGCAAAGTTACAAAAAAATTTTCAAAAATTGATATCAAAAGGTAATGAGAAAAAAGATTTCTTCACTGATGTTGTGAAAAAAGCTCAAATAGCAAATTCAAAAACCGTCTCTTTTTTGAAAAAAAACTCCTGCTAGACATTGACTAATCAAAACCCTTGTTTCGCATTCATTTGTCTAAATCTGTCCAAATGTGACAGCTTCGCTTTCAATATAATATGATTCACTTTTTAAAAAATTCAAATCATTTCAAAGCTGCTCAGGGGTGAAAGTTGTCACTTCTTTCTCCTTTTACCGTTTATAATTAATTTGATATTAGAAAAAAAAACAACTTTCTACAAAAAACTACTGAGTGAGATAGCAAAGACTATATTTTGTAAGTGAAAAACTACTTTTTCAGCTTTTGAGCAAGTAAAATTAAACCAGAAATCTTTGAACCGAGTTACAAATTCATTGATAATTACAATGACATTATTTGGTAAAAGAAACCATTATTCTTGGTGCGATAAATAACTTGAGAATAAATAAAACATATTGAAACAATTAATAATGGAATCTGCAACAAAACACAACAAAATTATGCTTGATACGACAATTTTGAAAACATCAATGTAAAAATCTGCACAGAAATATTCAATGAAAACTGATGAAAAACATATAAAATTACAGTTTAACTTTTAAATTAGAAAAAAACTTACGGGTCATTCAGACCTCTTTTCAAACAGCAAATGTTAAGACAGCTAGTTTAAAGTTGTGAAAAGATTTCCAAAAAAATTTAGTCTGAGATTTCATGATCTAAGACGTCATAAGTTTTGTTTTTTTCTCTCGGCTCTTTCCTCTATTCGACAATAAACACTAAAGACTTTTGTTGCTGCACAAAAAGTTGCGTACAAACAACGTGGACAATTGAGATTAGGGATATCGTCTTTCACAAATTGCCAAAAAACCATCTTTGTAAATTTCTGGCTCTGTCCACAAACAACAAAATCGAATATACTGCTAAACTTGAAAGAAATTGGAAGTTTCCTGCAAACAAGGATTATCTTGTAAAAACTTGCAAGTCGAATTGTTAAAATTAGATTCCCTTTCAAGTCGAATGGCAAACTGTTGAATTTCGTCCAATCGAGCTCAACTCCATTTTGCTCATTCAATATAACATTTTTTCAATTACAGCGGAAAGCACGTGTGATTTAGTTGCTCAGTTTGTATATTTTAACACAATTAGAACTAGGTTGACAAAAAACTTTGTTTTAAAATTTTATCAGACAAAAGCTCGAAACGTTTTTGCAATTGAGTTAATTAATGCTAGGTCTCAAAGAGCTTTTTCATCTAAATTTCAAGGCCAACACGTTTGCCGCAATGAGATTTTGTGGAGCCCGATTGATTTTTTTCTTTTGTTGATGTTTAGAATATGCGCACAGTCACATCCTGCGACGTTTTATTGCTTTTTGCTACAGTATAGGCAGAACTGTTTCCTTAGAAAAACATATGTTATAGTTTAAATGATTTACTTTGAGGAATTTTGTCAATTGGGTGTTTAATTTTAAAGAGCTTTGTAAATCGATTGCTTAACTTGGGAGAAAAAATTGTATGACGACGCATCGTCTTGTAAAATTGTACAAGTAAATTAAAGTTCTTACTAGATAGCAATTCCAATTCGACCCGAGGACTTAACAGTATGAAGCAAAAGCGTAATTTTTCGAGACATTATTCATATTGCTTTAAAAATTGTCTTCATGCTCAAAAACCGCATTGTTGTTGTATCTTGAACTGAATGAAAAAAAAATGGGAGCAAAGATGATAACTTATAATAAATATAAAATAAAAATTCATAATCTGCTTTCTATGTCGATGACATACATCATAATGCATTAAAAATTGTTCTTTTCCAGAAAAGCACGTCGGTGTTGGGTGTTGTTTTATAGACCGTATAAAAGATTAGTCACTTATGTAAATAAATAGCTTGTGGGCCACAGGAGCTCAAAATTTATATGCCCATTAAACTGGGGGGAGCACTATAGATGCAAAAATGTAGTTGTGTACCTTGTTAGTCTACAAACCTTTTCAAAGACAATAGAGTATGTGATCGTCAAGTGTAGCGGTGTAGATACCCATGATATCTGCTTTGATTTGTACGAGAAGTATATTGTCATTGTCCTTGTGCTTTCTCAGTATGTCCTCCGAGGAAACATTCCCGTAGGAATTTAAAATTTAAAGGAAAAGGGATTTTTTTAATGTCTATCAAAAAGTTGTTACCATTTTTTTCCAAATTGAAGTACAGCTCGTGGATGTGTTCAGACCTTGATGAATCTGAAATTAAAGCGGAAAGCGCGTGTGATTTAGTTGCTCAGTTTGTATAATTTAACACATTTAGAACTAATTTAACAAAACATTTTGTTTTAAATTTTTATCAGGCAAAAAGTCGAAGGGTTTTTGCAATTGAGTTAATTAATGCTAGGTCTCAAAGAGCTTTTTCATCTAAATTTCATGGCCAACACGTTTGCTGCAATGAGATTTTTTGGAGCCCGATTGATTTTTTTCTTTTGTTGATGTTTAGAATATGCGCACAGTCACATCCTGCGACGTTTTATTGTTTTTTGCTACAGTATAGGCAGAACTGTTTCCTTAGAAAAACATATGTTATAGTTTAAATGGTTTACTTTGAGGAATTTTGTCAATTGGGTGGTTAATTTTAAAGAGCTTTGTAAATCGATTGCTTAACTTGGGAGAAAAAATTTTATGACGACGCATCCTCTTGTAAGAACGTACAAGAAGATTGCAAGTTCTTACTAGATAGCAATTCCAATTCGACCCGAGGACTTAACAGTATGAAGCAAAAGCGTAATTTTTCGAGACCTTGTTCATATTGCTTTAAAAATTGTCTTCATACTCAAAAAACCTCATTGTTGTTGTATCTTGAACTGAATGAAAAAGTAAATGGGAGCAAAGATAAAAAATTTATGATAAATATAAAATAAAAATTTATAATCCGCTTTCTCTGTCGATGACACACATCATAATGCATTAAAAAAGTGTTCTCTTCCAGAAAAGCACGTCAGTGTTGGGTGTTGTTTTATAGACCGTATAAAAGATTAGTCACTTATGTAAATAAATAGCTTGTGGGCCACAGGAGCTCAAAGTTTATATGCCCATTAAGCTGGGGGGAGCACTATAGATGCAAAAATGTAGTTGTGTACCTTGTTAGTCTACAAACCTTTCCATAGACAATAGAGTATGTGATCGTCAATTGTAGCGGTGTAGATGCCCATGATATCTGCTTTGATTTGTACGAGAGATATATTGTCAATGTCCATGTGCTTTCTCAGTATGTCCTCCGAAGAAGCATTCCCGTAGGAATTTAAAATTTAAAGGAAATGGGATTTTTTAATGTATATCAAATAGTTGTTACCAATTGTTTCCAAATTGAAGTACAGCTCGTGGATGTGTTCAGACCTTGATGAATCTGAAATTAGAGCGGAAAGCGCGTGTGATTTAGTTGCTCAGTTTGTATAATTTAACACAATTAGAACTAGTTTGACAAAATTTTTTGTTTTAAATTTTTATCAGACAAAAAGTCGAAATAATTTTGCAATTGAGTTAATTAATGCTAGGTCTCAAAGAGCTTTTTCATCTAAATTTCATGGCCAACACCTTTGCTGCAATGAGATTTTTTGGAGCCCGATTAATTTTTTTCTTTTGTTGATGTTTAGAATATGCGCACAGTCACATCCTGCGACGTTTTATTGCTTTTTGCTACAGTATAGGCAGAACTGTTTTCTTGGACGAACATATGTTATAATTTAAATGGTTTACTTGGAGGAATTTTGTCAATTGAGAGGTCAATTTTAAAGAGCTTGGTAAATCGATTGCTTAACTTGGGAGAAAAAATTGTATGACGACGCATCCTCTTGTAAGAACGTACAAGAAAATTGCAAGTTCTTACTAGATAGCAATTCGAATTCGACCCGAGGACCTAACAAAATGAAGCGAAAGCGTAATTTTTCTAGACAGTATTCATATTGCTTTAAAAATTGTCTTCATACTCAAAAAACCTCATTGTTGTTGTATCTTGAACTGAATGAAAAAATAAATGGGAGCAAAGATAATAATTTATAATAAATATAAGATAAAAATTTATAATCCGTTTTCTCTATCGATAACATACATCATGATGCATTAAAAAAGTGTTCTTTTCCAGAAAAGCACGTCGGTGTTGGGTGTTGTTATATAGAACGTATAGAACGTTAGACACTTATGTAAATAAATAGCTTGTGGGCCACAGGAACTCAAAATTTATATGCCCATTAAGCTGGGGGAGCACTATAGATGCAAAAATGTAGTTGTGTACCTTATTAGTCTACAAACCTTTCCATAGACAATAGAGTATGTGATTGTCAAGTGTAGCTGCGTAGATACCCATGATATCTGCTTTGATTTGTACGAGAGATTTATTGTCATTGTCCATGTGCTTTCTCAGTATGTCCTCCAAGGAAGCATTCCCGTAGGAATCTAAAATTTAAAGGAAATGTGATTTTTTAAATGTATATCAAAAAATCGTTACCAATTCTTTCCAAATTGAAGTACAGCTCGTGGATGTGTTCAGACCTTGATGGCTATGAAATTGATAATCTTTCATTGCAAATTAATGCAACATTTTTGAACAAAGCGATGGATTACTTTTTAAACAGAATCGCCCGTGAATGTCGCGATATTCATACAAAAGTTTCCGGCATTTTTTGTCAAATCATATATCTTTTAGAGATGAACAGCCCCACCCCATAACAAATCTTGACCGTTGAAGGATGCATGTGGTAATGGATTTTCGTATGTTCAAAAGCCGCTGTTGAGAATTCAGATTAAACTCAATTACAAAGTGGTTTAAATAGCTGTTGTTCAAGCATTAAACTTTTGCGGAATAAATATAATATATTTCATGTTCAAATGGGTACAACATTGATGGTCATACGGAATATCAGACTGGCTGGAGGCCATGACATTCCCACATCGGCAGAGGATTACATGAAACAATGAAATATGAACTAATGATTGAAATGTGGTTTAAAAATTCCAATCCTAAACCAAGCTCAAGCTCAATAATGGAATTTTAATATCCAGTTCTAGCTGTCTTAGAGTTAAACTTCCTTCCAGTGGAAATCTCTCCGAATTAGGGCATCCCCTCGGAGTGCCGTGAGGGTCTTTCTCACGTGTGACTCAACTTTCACGAAAGATTACTAGGTGCATTAAGTCCTTCGTGGATGTTGAAGACATTTCAGTCGCTGGATCCCAGAGAGAAACTTGCTGAGAATATATAGATTACAGTTTTACGGAAATATTTGCTGTTGCGGTTCCAGGTAACGTTGGGTTTCGTAGGATGATTTCAGTCTTTTATACTGAAATTCCATTACATCTCCTGCCCCCTGGCCTAGACCTTTTATTTTGCCACCATCTTTATTGCACCAACATTTTCAAAGAACATGTAAGGAATTACTCTGCAGGCCGACTTCTTTTTCCAGCCTGTATCAAAAACTTTACTAAGGTTTAGTAGATTTCGTATCAAAAAGAAATTTTGAAATAGTTCAATTTAACTCCTACCTTTTTTACAATCTATTACCTTTTTTACAATCAAGAGAACAATTACTTAGGATACGATTTCATTTTTGCGGATCGTTAATGTGCGTTCGCACATGATGTTCCGACCCGAGCTCATCTACATTTTTGACTTAATTGTCACCCAAATGAAGAAATAACAAAAATAGATGCTTGAGCTTAAAACAATCGTTACACAACCTATCTACTAATTGAATTACATAATGCCATGCCTTATTACAGCGCCAATGAGATCTGACCTTAAAGAGACTACGAGACAAAAAACAACAAAAAAATAGCAAAAACAAAAACTTCACGGCAAAAACTGAATATCTAAATTTAAAAGCACATCATGCAAAAAGCAATCAGATGAAACCTTACCTACTCAAATTTAATTTGTCCTAACTACACACTGTTTTCTTAATGAGGCTATGTTACGATCAATGAGGCGAAACTCAAAAATTAATCAACATTTTTTAAATTAAGAAATTTCAAAAGTCTTAAAAATCTTTAGCTTTTAACTAAATAATCCATGATAAATTACTAAAAAGTTACTACAAAACACAAAGGCCTTGTCTATGGGTAGTTTAAGCCTTAGAACCGAACTAAAGAAAAACGTACAAAAATAGAAACGATTTGCGAAAACACAAACTATTGCTACCATTAAAATCATTAGCTACTATCTGAATATTATGTAGTTCTGATTCAGTTCTTATATCTACTAATTCAGCTGCAGGAATTATACTGAGAGATTAGATAAGTTTATTTTGGCCACATTTGTAAACCTTGGGATCTGTTACTACGCGATTGTTCTGAAATAAGAGAAAAAGAAGCGCACAAATGACCACTCAAAAAACGTTTACAAAAACGCATATTGTCCAACAAACAAAGCATGGGTGACAAATAATATCAGTTTATATGTTATTTTTTGGAATACAAGAAATTGGATGCGACCTCTCATTGATGAAAATAAGTTACAATTTGACGAAAAGAACAACAAAAACTAAAAAGTTTGAAAAATGTTTGAAAACGTATATCATAAACTTTAAGACTAAATGCCATAAACTGACTACCTGATTAGAGTAATATCATTAATTCAATCCTCAGTTACAAGCCTAAGAGACTTGTCAGCAATTTACGGCTTCCTAAAGAACAAACACAGGCAAAAACAGCAATTTCAAGAAAAAAATTGAGCGAGAAATGTGTCGAAGGCATTTAAAATTGAACTTTTAATTAAAAATTTTCTATGTTCAATTTATTTTTTAACAGCATTGGAATTCTTCTTTTTTATCAATATAGTTTCAAAAAGTCAAATATGAACAAACACTTTAGTACCACGAAAATTTTGAGAAATCTCGTAGTATCAACGCCATTAGTTTCATTAGCTTTCAACAGAATCCATTAAATACGCTAAATTATGCCTCCATGGGACAACAAGTTTATTGGCCATTCAAATTTAGTCAATAAGACCTTACAAAAAGTTATTGAAGACGAAAACAACAGCAACAAAGACAGGCAACAACCAAAATTTGATTAGAAAAGTGCCAGAAGAAAGTGTTGAAGCAATTTAAATCATACGTTCTTCTCTGAAAATTTTATTCATAATCTGTTGAACGTCTTCCCTAAACCAATGGGAACTATTAGTATCAGGATAATGTTAATGTGATAAGATCTCAATAGGATCCAAAAATTAAATATGCCCGAAAATTTAAAAAAAATGAAAACTAGTTGCATTGAAATTTTAAAACTAATAGGGAGAAGATAAAAACCACTAACCAGAGTAGTTTTGGCTGCATTAGAAAAAAAGGGATGTTGTAAGTACTAAGACCGACTAAGAGCCGACGAAAAATGTTTACGGTCGGTTAAGATTCAAAAAATCTTTTTTTAAAGACTTAACAGCCATTAAACTCAAAAGTTTTTAACGGAGGTCAATAACTACGCTCAGAAATAACACCATGGCAAGAAAAAAATGTTTGTCATGCATAGATAATCAATAAGAGATCACAATAAGTCTTAAGACTATAAAAACAACAACAAAAACATGCAAAAACCAAAATTCAAATCTTGTGTCATTGAAATCAGATTACTAAAAGTTAGAAGATAAAATCGCCAGCTAGACCAAATTTAGTAACAGTAGTACGGAGGAGGGTGATTTCATCACAGAGACTGACTTACAGTTCACGATAATAAGTTTATGATTGGTTAACTTTCAAAAAAATTTTCGAAAAATTAATTTTAAATTCTCAACAGCATTTAGCTGTCCATTCAAAGCACTAGATATTTTTCTTAAATCTCATTACGGAACATTTTGCACTGTTAGTCAATGAGTTCATGCCAAAGTTTAGTAAAACCTCAAAAAAAATCCAAATTTCAATTAAAGTTACGAAAACTCAGAGTCGAATTTAAAATAAACTTGGGCAATTCCTTGAAAACGATTTTTTGTTCATTAATGGAACCTTGATATGAAAAGTGACTTGTCTCTAGGTGACTTAAAAAAGCATAAAAGCTAGAAAAGTTTTATAAAAAAAGAGCTCTCAAAAAATTTCGAATTCTTTTGATATTGAAGCTCCCTATGAGACCAGAACTAGTCTTTTTTATCGCCTTTAGTCTATTAGGAACACGAAATTGGTTCATTTTTGGCAAGAAATTAACAACAAATATCCCGTTGTTCACACAAAACTTCAATCCTCGATAACTACTCGAAAAAAACGAAAATCAAAAAAAAATCTTTTTAATTTTGAATTCTACGCTGGACCAGCTTTTTAATGATACCACTCACATTTCTCTGCGATGAATATATCGATCGGCCAAAATTGACTGAACAAAAAACCCATTTGAGTATATAGTTCTCCCCCCCCCCCCCCGCAAGTGGGGTCGGAACAATAATTATCTGCAAACAAGCTTCAATATGCGTGACAAAAAATGAATTTGAACAGAAAAAATGGCAAAAGAAACGAGCAGGGGACTTGTGGTTCGGGAGTCGACGAGACGGGATACTCGGGTACCTTGTCATAAATACAGTGGATACTTCGATCTTCAATGTTCACTGATTATTATATGTTACGTTATGGTCTTAAATTTGATGTAATTACTTTTGACCATGCATGGGTAGTTATACTTTTTGTGTTGCTTTATTTTAAAGAGCAACATTCTTTTGAGCATCGAAAAAACATGTCAGACGGTAAAATAAATCGTCCTTTTTACTGTTTTCTTCTTTACTCTTGGAATTATTCAAATATTAAAAATATTATTCTTGAAAATACGCAATCATCTGGTATGGAACATAAGACTGGCGTATGACATAGCGCAGTGAAGCATCACATTCTCTTCCAGAACAACGTTAAGAATAGAATTATTCTACAGGATCTACAACGAACCTCCGGTTCCATGGAAAAGATGGAAAGCAAACATGAAACTCGCCTCGTTGGCTAAGGCCAATTTTGACTTAGCTATACTATTGAGCCCAAATCCAAAGGATGTCGTTGTTACTTTAGAAATTTTTTTTGAAAAGAAACCACTTTACAACCAGATTCAAACAAATGAGAGAGAGAGAGTCGTTCTAAAAACATGCAGCGAAGAATGAATTGGCAAAACAGTTTAAGAAAAACATTGAGACTGGGGTAAAGTGATGAAAAACTGTGGAGATAAGGATATCACAAAATTTGTTCACTAATTATTCTTAGCCTTTGAAACAGACTGAAAACAATCAAACAGACAGGACTCACCAGCGAACATTGAATTAATCAAGATTAAAGAACTTTGGAACCTTTTCTGACGCATGTTTAGTACTATGAGAAAAATAAGTTTTGATAGATTCACAATGTCGAGTAGAAAACAAGAGACAAGACGATTCAATGGATAAGCTGTACGGTCAAATTGCGGACAACAGCAAAATGGCACCAATTAAAATATGATTGATTTGGGACACTTTCAATCTTCACATAAACGACCGAAAAAATCAATAAGAATTCCTGAAAATCCTTCAAATAGCAAAAAAAAAATTGAAAAACCAAACCCTCATACAGAGCAACCCAAAAAATTTTGTGAACACATAAGCATTCCAAGTTGATGCCGTTTTGGCACTAGAAACGCAACCATCAGGTTTCAAAAGAAACCCACAATACAGAGAACACATCACCGGCTGCAAATTTGAAGGAGAAAAGCAATAATTGTGTATTGCTTGTGACAAAAATAGTATAACTCAATGTCCAGTCAATGTTCAAAGTGCCATTAATCCAAACTTAACGATCACTTTGCGGGAGAACAAAGAAGTTTGAAAACATTGAAACGTAAAACACGTTAACGGAGCAGCAGTATTGCAGGTCCAGAAAATGTTAACGCGATAGTTGCATCGAAATGCAATAAATTTGATTTTTTTGATTTGTCTACATGAGTTATATGCCTGAAAGAAAAGACGTCCGAGATCAAAACCAACCAAAATTAATCAATTAAAAAAGTAAAGAAAATTCTTATCAGATTCTTGCAGCACATGTAAAAACCTTGACAAATCATTAACCCAAAAATTTAAAACAAAGTCAGCCATTACTATTTGAATTGATGGCAACTCAACTAATCTAAAAAATTTGAACAGAAAGTCTAACAATTTTTTTTCACTGAAAATTTTAGCCGAGTCCAGCAAAAAATTGGTTGTCTTGGATGGTCACCAATGACTGATAGGAAAAAACGTCTTAACGTGCATGGGGTTGAAATTATCACCCGGACCTTGCTCACAGTGCGTTTCATTGCTGAACCATTGACTTTCAATAGTAACCATTACTGAACCAGACAGATACAAGTGTAAATGCTTCTGCCAGTCTGCCCAGAGTCGATTAAGAAGGATCTCACTCTGTCCCTTTTCTTCGCAGCCTAATTTACATCATTGGGGTACACTGCACAGAACGTTTCACATCATCAGACTGTACATACAACGAACATAGCAAGTTTTGAAAATTTCGAATAGCTGATATCATGCTTAAAACTATTAAAATGGCGATACCCACAAAAGCTATTCTAGCTCGAACTATACCATATTGGCGCATCTGTGCGGTAGAAGTGGAGTTCGGAGGTGGAGGCGGGAGTCGGAGGTGGAGGGGGGAGTCGGAGGTGGAGGCGGGGCTAGGAGGCGGAGGTGGAAGCGAAGTTCGGAGGTGGAGGCGGAGGCGGAATTTGATGTGCGAGTCAGAATTAATTGTGGTGTATTGGTAGTAGTAGTAGTAGTAGTAGTACAAGCTTCGGGCTTCGCCCGTGGGGTGTCAATCCAAGTGTTTGTTTATCAGTCTATTTCAGTTTATCTTTTTCCAGTGTCTGAATAAAAGACTCAATGCTCATCATATGTTGTGTTTTTCAGATTGATTGAACGTTGTTATCGTTGTTGTCAAGTTGTCGTTGTTGTTATCGTTGTTATCGTTGTTATCGTTGTTATCGTTGTTGCTAAGATGGAGCAGACAGAGCAGACAGTTAAGATGGAGCAGACAGAGCAGACAGTTAAGACAGGCGGAGACGGAGTAGATCGGAGGCGGAGGGAATCAATTCGGGAAATCAACTGAAGGGGAAATAGCGCACAATACCAATTTCATTTAAACTCAAACATTTAAACTCTGTGAATCTGTTCATTTCCCGCTGCATGTTTTTGGGATATTCATTTCTTAATTCATTTGTCAATTCAAAACAACCTTTTGAGTAGAGCATAATTATAGCATTGAGTGCATAGCATTGAGTGAGCATAGCATTGAGTAGAGCGTAGCATTGAGTAGCGCGTATAAATAGATTTACATGTATCTGTCTATGCCTGAGTCATAATTTGCAAAAGAATGCTGAAAACGCGCATCCTGCGCATATAATTACCCGCTTAAAGCGCATAATGCGCATATAATTACCCGCTTAAAAGGCATAATGCGCAGATTATTCGCCGTACAAAATTCATGCTGGGCATAAGAATAACCGAGAAAAGATTTTATTTGTCCTGTAATTTACAATGAAGTGTCTAATAAGTGCCATGAACAGTTAACTTGACAGAGTAAAAAACATGATGGAGTTAAAAAGATTCAGTACTGATTTACACTTGAAGCTAGGTCCGGGCACACAATACAGCAAATACTAAGTCAAAATTGAACATAACGGATTTCTGCGTAGAAAAATTTAGTTGCGCTCAGATGTTGCTCAAATTAGTTAAACGTTTGAGAGTAGCAGATCTTCATGTATTCAAAACAAATCTTAAGATTCATCGCCTCGCATCTAAAAGGTTAAAAGAAATGTCTATTCATCTGGTACAAAAAGTCCACCAAGAACTACTGATTGTCATTATCTAATGTTGACCCTCAATTTTTGACAACACAGAAAGACATCACAAGATAATTTGGTCCAAGTATTTTGCTCAACATCTCTGAAGACAGAGCAAACACATCGGCCAACCAATCAACAGGAACTAATATCCTGATTTAATTAGATAGTGTGTACAACAAGCACATGCTTGCGTTCACTGCATCGAAAAACGCAGTCTTAAAGGAAATAAGAGACTATGTAACGATGAGGAACGATGTGAAAACTTAAACCAAGTACATACACTCATACTGAAAGACTCACACTCACACTCAAAGTGAAAAATGCGCACAGAACCAGCGAAATGTTCAATAGGCAATGACGTCAAAAATTTTTGTCAAAATTAGAACATAAATATCAAATCAGCACCAGTTAATGATCATCTCGCTATAGGTGTGGTCGGACGGAGGATAAAAAACAGTAAGACAATTAATGACCTGAATGATTTTTTTCTAGCTAACACCGCGCGTAATCAGCAGTATTAAATTCAAAATTTTAAAAATTTTTTATAGCTAATGAACTGAATCTTTTTTTGTACATTCTGCACGTATCTAAAATCCCTTCACGTATGCAATTAATCCTTTACCTAGTTTAGACCGTGGGCTATTGAAAACATATTCTCAGCTGTAATGCGTTTTCGATAGCCTATCTACGATAGAATTTACTATTTTCCTACTTAGATCTTGGGTTATGAAAATGCCATGCTCGACCGAAAAGTAGTTTGAAAAGACACCATGCTCGACTCTTACAGCCATGAAAAGACTTTAGCTCGAATTAAGCGTTCAACTCGAGCCGTGGTCGTGCAACTCGAAAAGGTCTAATAAAAAAAATCACCTCTCCGAGCTCCCAATTCTTGATTGAATTTTTCCATCATCAATTTATATGAATGTTCCAATTTCGGGTACTTCATAAATGTCTGCGTCAAATTCTCAGAAATTAACTTTCTGAAATCAGAATAAATAGGGTTGTGGTGCAAATAACCAATATAAGTATGTATGGCCGCTGAGTATTTCTGCACGGCCATAGCTTCCAAAACTGCTTTTTGACTGAGGTAGTTAGGACAGATTGTAATTGCAGGAAATTGGACGACCTCTCTTGGTTTGTAAGTTAAAGTTGTAACGGAAGGCTTTGTAATAAGATGATCGCAGCCTGTAAGAACCATATTATACAAACAAACAGCAATAGTAAAGCTAATTGCAACTATCCAGAGCTTTTTAACCATGAAACTTCGGTTTGTGAACAAATAAACAAAGCCATGAAGAGAACTATTCGTTGAAAAGTTTTTAACTACCCCCAAAATATTTCCATGGAATCCTGAGTGAAATCCCATTGTTGTATTTTTGAGCTCGTACGAATGTAATAAAGAATTGCAAATAATAATTATGAGTTGTGGCACCTGGGAAAAATTGAAAGAAATTATTATGAAATATTAACATCTTCCTTCTTATATTTAATTTGCGACCACCCCTAAATTTACGTTTAAATTCAAAGGCCGCTCTTTTTATCTTAAACTCATATCACCGCCATTATCTAAATAAAAAAGAAAAACCATCTCATCGCATGGCAAACCTAGTGATTTTAAGCCTACGAATATTACTTGAACATTCAAAACGATCAACTTGCCAATAATAAAATCAAGCATTGTTCCAACTCTCCAAGCTCATTTGGGGTTTGGGAAATTTTACCAGCCCTACTTTTTTAAAGCTAAATTTTGCCGATTAATCTTTTTTGCAGAGAAATGTAAATATTTTTGCCATTAGAAAGGCCTTGAAAAACTGAATCGATTGTTGAAAAAACTTTTTCAAATTTTTAATTTATCGAGGAAATATTGAGGTCCAAAATTCTAAAATTTTTGTGCATATCTCAATTATTGACTTCAAAATTACATTTGATTCTAATACATTAGGACGATGATCGTTGGGATTTTGAGTCTCTGAAAAATTAGTTATGGATCAACAACTGCATCGATTTCTGTGGGAAATTGAGAAAAAAAAGTGTTTTCACAAAGTTCATTTGCTCTTACCTTATAACCATCATCAAATTTTAGCCTTCAATTTAAAAGATCAATAACATTCATTTTAAGCCACGTTTTTACTGGTAACTTTCGCACACCTTTTTAAGAGGTTTATTTACTTTGTCAGACAGAAATATGTATTGCTTTACCTACATTTGCTGCCTACTCAACAATTGATATCTATTTTCAAAAGAAAGCGAAAAAATTTGGAGCCTACTCAAAAATTGAAATAGAAGCGTAAAACCTCCTGGCCCATTATGGACACTGGGACTTTGATTTTTGCTTTAATTAATTCTACCATTGCCTAAACTTTGCTTTAATTGGTTTCAATTTTCAGGGCTAATACTAATATAAATTTGTATTGCGATGTTTTCCCTCTTTAGTATTCGCTTAATGACGCAGTAGTTCAAATACCAAATTCATAGAATCCTATCAAAACAACGCTTTTAGTAAAAGTATTGAAAATTCTCACAATTTTTATTTTGCTTCTTTAAGTCCAATCGAAATTCATGAGAACCACTCCCAACTGTTTCCGACAATCTGTTACCTTTATTTTATCAGTGAAACAGTTGTTTGCCGATTTGAAGTAAAAATTGCGGTGTCTCTTGTTTTTGTTATGTTTTCGTATGAAATATTAACTGAAACAAAATATCCAACATCGAAAAAATTTATGCCGATTGTAGGATCCTCCGGCTTCAATTGATATAAAGTCAAAATTAAAAAAACGATGGGTGCAATGTGAACAACAATCCACATGCTTTGTCAAAAAAATATATGTTTAAATCAATGTAGATTTTTTTTGCTGAAAAGT
The DNA here is from genome assembly GCF_964194025.1 of Convolutriloba macropyga. Taxonomy (NCBI): domain Eukaryota; kingdom Metazoa; phylum Xenacoelomorpha; order Acoela; family Convolutidae; genus Convolutriloba; species Convolutriloba macropyga. The sequence continues at coordinate 25,474,871 of NC_134472.1, forward strand.
ATTGGGCTTTTAAGCATGTTTATTGTTTAATTTCTTCCATTGATTACTAGCACTTTCATTGTCAATATATATTAAAGTTTTGTTTCAAGTTACCAAGCAGGCAATATAATTAAATTGTTGTTGAACAATTTAATTCAAAATTTATTTTGATTAAAATATTCATCTTAGTCTATCTAGAACGTTACTTTATTTATGTATGTTTTCCCGGAGACATAATCAACTCTGAGATGCTTTTTTTGTATTCATTAAAGAGGAGTTAAAACAGACGAGTTGTGAATTTGTTCTGAATAATTTTGCTGAAATCAGTATCACTAAAATCTGATGAAGCCAAAAAAATTATTTAAGTTTTCTGTGTTTCTAAGAAAAAAATTTTTAAAGAGAGTCTTGAGGTTGACTGTTTTGTTATTTCCTTAGTAACTTCATATTTTTAAACAAAAACTCAGGAGACTGATTTTACAAAATCAATATTGGAAAATAATTTTATTATTGGTATTTGTCAGTTGAAACAGCTCACCAGCATTACAGTTTCTTTTAACAATTCTCCAAACATAAATATTATTTGACAGACGCAAAAAATGTACAGATAACACAAAACACGAGTGAAGGTGAGTTTTGCTCTAAATTTATGGATTTCGAAACAAAACGTCATTAAGCAATGCTGTAGTTGTTCAAAAAAGTAAATCAATTTGAGAAAATTTGAAAAAAAATGCACTTGACTTCTTCAGAGATAAAATTTTAAAATTTTTGCTTTTTGTTCGCAGATTTGAAGGTTTTCTTGGTAAAAAAACTCAGCGTGCCACAGCGTGAAATAAACTGAAGAATTAATGATGCACGTTTGTGATCGTCCATGATTATCAGCAAAATAGATGTATAGTAACTGTTTTTGACGACTCAGAGCAACAGGGTGGCATAAATAATCAGTTACGTCCGGAGACGTCCATTATTCTTAGCAAAACTGAGGCATTAAAAATTTCTTTGAGAAAATCAAAGTAACAGCGTGTTACATGCTGAGCAATTAACCGTGGCGGTCTGTAGAAGCCTTACAAGAAACTTCAATACGTGGCCAATGTCTTAGAAAACCAGTATACATACTCGATTTTGTCGGGGGTTTTCACGACCCGTGTTTTAATATTAGAGTTGTAAGCGTGTAATTAAAACACTGACACTGGCTAATATAGCTTAATGTTTCTTCATAATTGGTTATATGTGCCCCCATTTTTAACAAAGCGCTAAAAATTTCCATTTAGACCATTGTCCACGTAATTCTATTGAAACGCAGCTATCACTGAAGAAAAAATTCTGCGTACACTCCGCAAGGCCATTGATGACCTATATATCTTAAACATAACAGGTAATAAAGCTATCAAATTGCTGTTGATTCCTTGTAAGGATATTCATTAGTAAGGGAAACAGAAAGCGGTGAGTGCTTGCTATGGCATTATTTTTGTCTCAAATGGAAAAAATCTTCAAATACGTCAAGGGGCAGGTTTTTGTCCGAATAGGGGAATATATAGGGGATTTGTGGCAAAAATAAATCCTCGTTGAAAGTGTTTACACAGTTTTCCTCGTTTCCATGACTTAAGGTCATTTTAATTAACAAATTTCAGCTGCTTTTTTGTTTTCAACATCTAAATATCTGTATGATTGATTAAGTATTAAAGAGTTGAAAAACTATTGAGTACTAAACCAGGAGAACATAACTCACTTTGCTACAAGTTTATACTCACCGTCAATTTTTTCAAAATCCAGGGCAACACCGAGCTGCAGAAAAATATATCAGTGTGAAAAATATAAGTTAGAGCACAAATTTTTATCGGTACGAGGACCTTAATGCCTTGAATAAAGAACGCTTGATCCCTAGAACTGGGTAGAGTTTCCGAGAGTGCTTCGGTTTATGTTCTAGAACAAATAGAGAACCAAGAGATACACATATATCAAAATTAACTCATCATTAAAACTTTGATACCCTTATTTGGTCTTTGGGTTCAATTTAATGAGCGGCGTTTATGCTGCTATAAATTTCCATGTCAATCTGTACAATGAACTTTTCGTTATGGATGTTTCAAATTTGAGATGCTACGTTTCATGTCACCAGTTTCGAATAGGAAACTCAATCTTCAATGTAGCTGAAGCCGCAAAAGTTAAATCTTCTAAAAAACGCGAGTAAGTCGATTAATGCATGCAGATTGTAGGATCCTCCGGCTTCAATTGATATAAAGTCAATATTAAAAAAACGATGGGTGCAATGTGAACAACAATCCACATGCTTTGTCAAAAAATATATGTTTAAATCAATGTAAATTTTTTTGCTGAAAAGTATTGGGCTTTTAAGCATGTTTATTGTTTAATTTCTTCCATTGATTACTAGCACTTTCATTATCAATATAAATTAAAGTTTTGTTTCAAGTTACCAAGCAGGCAATATAATTGTTGAACAATTTAATTCAAAATTTATTTTGATTAAAATATTCATCTTAGTCTATCTAGAACGTTACTTTATTTATGTATGTTTTCACGGAGACATAATTAACTCTGAGATGCTTTTTTGTATTCATTAAAGAGGAGTTAAAACAAACGAGTTGTGAATTTGTTCTGAATAATTTTGCTGAAATCAGTATCACTAAAATCTGATGAAGACAAAAAAATTACTTAAGTTTTCTGTGTTTCTAAGAAAAAATTTTTTAAAGAGAGTCTTGAGGTTGACTGTTTTGTTATTTCCTTTGTAACTTCATATTTTTAAACGAAAACTCAGGAGACTGATTTTACAAAATCAATATTGGAAAATAATTTTATTATTGGTAGTTGTCAGTTGAAACAGCTCACCAGCATTACAGTTTCTTTTAACAATTCTCCAACCATAAATATTATTTGACAGACGCAAAAAAAGTACAGATAACACAAAACACGAGTGAAGGTGAATTTTGCTCTAAATTTATGGATTTCGAAACAAAACGTCATTAAGCAATGCTGTAGTTGTTCAAAAAAGTAAATCAATTTGAGAAAATTTGAAAAAAAAATGCACTTGACTTCTTCAGAGATGAAATTTTAAAATTTTTGCTTTTTGTTCGCAGATTTGAAAGTTTTCTTGGTAAAAAAACTCAGCGTGCCACAGCGTGAAATAAACTGATGAATTAAAGATGCACGTTTGTGATCGTCCATGATTATCAGCAAAATAGAGGTATGGTAACTGTTTTTGACGACTCAGAGCAACAGGGTGGCATAAATAATCAGTTACGTCCGGAGACGTCCATTATTCTTAGCAAAACTGAGGCATTAAAAATTTCTTTGAGAAAATCAAAGTTACAGCGTGTTACATGCTGAGCAATTAACCGTGGCGGTCTGTAGAAGCTTTACAAGAAACTTCAATACGTGGCCAATGTCTTAGAAAACCAGTATACATACTCGATTTTGTCGGGGGTTTTCACGACCCATGTTTTAATATTAGAGTTGTAAGCGTGTAATTAAAACACTAACACTGGCTAATATAGCTTAATGTTTCTTCATAATTGGTTATATGTGCCCCCATTTTTAACAAAGCGCTAAAATTTTCCATTTAGACCATTGTCCACGTAATTCTATTGAAACGCAGCTATCACTGAAGAAAAAATTCTGCGTACACTCCGCAAGGCCATTGATGACCTATATATCTTAAACATAACAGGTAATAAAGCTATCAAATTGCTGTTGATTCCTTGTAAGGATATTCATTAGTAAGGGAAACAGAACGCGGTGAGTGCTTGCTATGGCATTCGTTTTGTCTCAAATGGAAAAAATCTTCAAATACGTCAAGGGGCAGGTTTTTTTTCCGAATAGGGGAATATATAGGGGATTTGTGGCAAAAATAAATCCTCGTTGAAAGTGTTCACACAATTTTCCTCGTTTCCATGACTTAAGGTCATTTTAATTAACAAATTTCAGCTGCTTTTTTGTTTTCAACATCTAAACATCTGTATGATTGATTAAGTATTAAAGAGTTGAAAAATTATTGAGTACTAAACCAGGAGAATATAACTCACTTTGCTACAAGTTTATACTCACCGTCAATTTTTTCAAAATCCAGGGCAACACCGAGCTGCAGAAAAATATATCAGAGTGAAAAATATAAGTTAGAGCACAAATTTTTATCGGCACGAGGACCTTAATGCCTTGAGGCAAGAACGCTTGATCCCTAGAACTGGGTAGAGTTTCCGAGAGTGCTTCGGTTTATGTTCTAGAACAAATAGAGAGCCAAGGGATACACATATATCAAAATTAACTCATCATTAAAACTTTGATACCCTTATTTGGTCTTTGGGTTCAATTTAATGAGCGGCGTTAATGCTGCTATAAAGTTCCATGTCAATCTGTACAATGAACTTTTCATTATGGATGTTTCAAATTTGAGATGCTACGCTTCATGTCACCAGTTTCGGATAGGAAACTCAATCTTCAATGTAGCTGAAGCCGCTAAGTTAAGTCTTCTAAAAAACGCGAGTAAGTCGATTAATGCATGCAGAGCTTAATATAGACATACATCCTAGAGGACGGTAAAATTGTTTGAGTACCAGTAGGATTGTTCATTGTTTTCTTAGAGTACTGATATATATTCAATACAGGTGGTCTAATAATTAATAATCAAATCTCACTAATTATTTTCTAACTGGATTTCCGTTTTGAAGAACAATCAACCTCATTTTTGATTTTATCTTTAAATTCTTTACTTGTTTACATATATTTTACTGGTGTTTAAACTCTCGTGGTTCAGATCTAAAAAAAGTTTCAATTATTTTTGAACAGTATGGCGAAGACACCAAGTGAAGGTTATATCTGTTTACTACTTTAAATATAACATATTTTACTTTTAAGAATGCCCATTTTTAAAGGTGCTCTTAAAAAGTTACTAGTCACTTGTGCGCGAGTTGATTCAACATAGTAAACAATCACTGCTGATCACTAAACATAATCAAGTTTTCTTTGTTGTTTTTTGCAAGTGAGTTGATTTTTTAAGAACTGTTTAAATAAATATAAATTCCAAGCTTATAAACCATGCGTGGCTTAACCGGTGATTTTTTTCGATACGAAAATCATGTTAGCCATTTCACTGTAAACAAATATGAATGAACTCATTAGGTTAATATTTGGAATCTGCTGACAAGAAAAACAAAAAATTCATTTGAGAAGGACTAACAAGAATTTTTTATTGATTGGGAAATATTTCATTTCAGCTGAGAAAACTTATGGAAGTAAATCAAGGCTCACCATGAGTTTTGCAGACAATTAAAGAGAGCACAAACCGAAATGTGCAATATTAGTTGATCTGACAAAAAATTTTGAATAAGGATTGATAGAACACCATCGTATCGTCCTTTTCCTATAGAGGAGCTGATTGCAACGAACACATAATTTTAAACCACAACACTGCTTCTGTATTAAAAAACTGGAAAAAGAATTATTGAATCTATGTCCACTAAACTCAGAAAAAAACAATCCAAGAAAAAAATTAAAACATTGATTTCGTTGAACAATAGACTGTTAAAAAAATTGAGTTTGTAGGTGTTTAATTTGAACAACCGTATTTTCGAAGCATGCTTCCGCTTTGCCAGGACCCAGTGAAACGAAACTTGATACACCTTGCCATGCCATGCAAGATCTTGCCAACTCGTGCAAAACTTGACACATCTTGCCAAGATCTTGATAGACAAAGTTTCTTGGAACACCTTGATAAGATCTTGGCAAGATCTTATCAAGACATGTCAAGAACTTTTGTTGGCGTAACTTGATAAGATCTTGATAATTCTTGACATATAGAAATATTTGTTTCCTAGAAACCCGGAGTGAGGTGGTGGAAAAATGAACTGGGAATCCAGAGAAAAATCAGTTTTTCTGCATAAACTTGTTTTTGGGGTAATTTGTATCATTCAATTTTTTATAAAATTTCTTCAAAAAAATTGCTTTTGTTTCAAACAGTGTAGTAGAGGAATTTTCATAACTGGAATTTTAAACCAGAAATTAATAAAAACTGTGCAGAAATCGTTGGTCATTATTAAAAACTAAAAATCTGCAAATCACACATTGAGGCCTGCAAATAAAATTTTTTGGGGACTTTACAGACATATTTTTCTATTGTTTTTTTGATAACGCAATTATTGATTCTGCTTCTCCAGAAATCTATACCACTTTTTCGTACTATTAAACTTTTAAATGGAAAGAAAAAACAATTCAGTTTTGTACTGTTTTAATATGTACAGTTTCCAAAAAAATAGAACTAAATACATACACATATATATTTATATATATATATATATATATATATATATATATATATGTATATATAATATATATTATATATATCTATATATATATATATATATATATATATATATATATATGTGTGTGTGTGTTTGTGTGTGTGTGTGGATATGTGTACGTGTGTTTGTATGTGTGTGTGTGTGAGAGAGAGAGAGTGTGTGTGTGTGTGTCTGAGAGAGAGAGAGAGAAAGAGTGATCCTCCCAAGTCTATTTTGAATGATTATCGTGTATCATGTTCAAAATGTAACCCCCCATATTGCAAATTTCAATTCATGAGAATGCGTTTGAGCAGCCTTAGAAAAAGAAGAGAACATTGTTTTCTGTCATTTTATTGCAATAATTAATGACGTATACAGCTTAATTCTTTTTCAAACTGTGCATTTTAAAACCGTAAAAATCTTTAAACTTTTTTTCCAATTTGAACGGTTTAATAGTGCACAGAAGTGTTTGAGATAACTGAGGTAACAGAAATTTTATATTAAATACTATATATAACTATATAAACCTTAAATCTATTATTTTTCCAGAAAACTAATCCTGAAGATCCTATGCAAGAATCTGAATTAGGCGTGTAACTTTAATAGGTTCCTACTACTCCTCGTACGACTCGGTTGCTTTCTCTCCAGACCCAGAGGACGCCACCACCTACAAGGCACAATCGGCAAGAAAGAGACTGACGGATGAACGTGGCTCTTATGAACCCAGCCAGTCACATCAGGTGTTACTTTTTAAGAGCTCAATTCACAAGTCAAAATGCAAGACGTTGCTCTATGCATAGGCAGAAGTCGTTTTTCATTGCGACTTTTGTCATTTTAAAACTTAGCAATCATATTTAATTTAGAAACATTTTCCTGAAAAAAAATTAGCAATAAAGTGAAACGACCATTGACAGCTCGTTGAGCCAAAATTTGACCTACAACACAAACGAAATAGAAAAAAATTGGAGGCGAAATCGTTGGATGGCGTAATTTCTGATAACGAGGACATTCAAGGTAAGTCAAAATATGGGATCCATTTTGATTTTTAGTCTTTTATAAGTGACAGTTTTCCTACTTGTGTTTTAATAGTAGACCATGTGATGAGTGTATACTCTCTCACGCAAACTAAATATAAGCTCTCAAAGAATAAGCTCTCACACAACTAAATTTCATCTTTTTGGGCATCCAGTGCGCATCTTTTGTGCATTATTTAATGCACTGCTAAATATAAACTCAAAACACATGAACAGCAAAGCTAATTCCTGAAGATATAATTGCACGTTCAGCTTGTGATGGATTCCATTTTACTTCACGGAGTTTGGTGGCAGAGCAAATCAACACTGAATCAGTTTAGAGACATTCCGTTTTTTAGGATGGCCAGTACTCTGTTCATGTCACAATTTACAACGGCCAGTCTGAATTTTGGGTAAAGTTTACTCCAGGAAAAAAATATGTTCAGCTTAACTCTCACCAACAAGGTTTGCATTACATGCGATTCGAACTTCCGCGTGGGTATTTGTAACATTAAATCTGCGTAACAAGTAGTAACCACTAAGCTAAATGGGCTTTGTGGCCATTGCCTACAAAATAGCTTACATATAAATAGTGTGTATACTTCTATTCTGCTTAGACCTTGTTTTGGGGTATGACTAGTTTTCAGGTATTCGGACTATACAAGATAAGTTTAGCCTGGGCGAACTCTTTGACCTCAATATAATGATATTGATGAAAAACTGCACATACAGAAAATTAAAATATTCTGGAGATGCAATAATTCAGAACTGAATAAAGTGTTTACTCTTGAAATTTGCACGTTCAGTGCTTAAAAGATCTGAGACTCCAGTCCGAGTTGCGACATTGAACAGGTTTGTTACAGTACATTAAGGGCTTTACTTTGCAAGATGAACTGATAAACAAGGTTGACCACGACAAAAAACTCGACTACTATGTTTGATAAAAAAGTTCAAGTTCAAACCAAAACGAAATCAAACAGAAAAAAAGTGTTAGATTCAATGTATTGCACAAAAAAACGATGAGACGTTTAAAATTGAAATTTCAATCCGAAGCTGAAATACATAGCCGAAAAAATTGGAAACCATGCCAATAGTAGTCTTAGTCCAGAAACCAGTTTTTAAACCACTATCCAATGCTTACTAAAAGATTTAAATTACAGGAAGGAGTGCGAAAAGTTGAAATTTCTGTGACTGAAAAAAATAGCTCTCGAATAGTGAAAATTTGTTCAAACACTATTTTCTAGTTCTACTTGAAAACAAAAAGTGAGAAGAAAAATGACTGGAAATTATTTTTGTTCTTCCACCTGTTGTGACGTGGTCAAAATCAATCCAACTATCAGACCATAATATTGTATGAACTACTGCTAAATCTTGCTAAAATGGGGGAAAATTGAATTTTGATCTTCATCAACAGTGATAAACTGCATAAAAGGTGTCGCCAGGGCCTACAAATAGCAGTACATCAGATAGGAAAAAATTAAGAACCTGCTGGAATTAGTATTCGCAAAATAAAATTTTTACGAATATTTTGTTTATATTTATTTGCAATTGTAACGATGACATTTAATTTTGGTAGGATATTTTTGGCGCTTAGACAGTTTAAATCACTGTTTTGTCACTTTTAAATCTTTACTTTAATTGTTCTTGTTTTCTTCAATTTTCCTTCATGAAATCAAAAAACAATATGATGTACAATTTCTAGCCTGGAAAAAATAATTTAGTTAAGAATTTCAATATGCTGTTATTTGTTTTTTACCCAAATTCTTTGTTTTTTTAATAGCCACGAGGCGATAGCAGCTATTATTGGGGAAACCATGTTTTTTTTAATTTGTCATCTGCATCGATGATTGTTTTCTTGAGACTGCTGAACTCATGTAATGAACTTTAAATTTTCAGAAAATTTACTAGTTAAAGGCCAATAAAAAACTCATATGCCCTAATTCTTGAGTATAAGAGTCTTGAGTTTTTGATTTTTATTATTAATTTTGAAAAAGCGCTTTTAGGGCTTTTTCCTTATAGAGTGTATGTGTCTCAAAAAATCACAGTGCGAATTTGACCCAAAAAATCTATTGGTCTGTTAATGGACTGGAGGTCAATCTGTCTATCTTATTTCTTTAGTTGTTTCAATTTCATGGAAGGCCACGAGAGTCTACAGCGGCTATTTTCCGGTAATCTGCCGCCTATGTTGTAAATTTTTTATACTTCGTCTCTCATTGATCTCCATTAATTGGGTGCATGCATTCTAAGGACGCATATCATCAGTAAGTAAATAACAATTGTTTTTGTTTTTCATAATTTTGAAAGGCAGTTTTTGATTAGTTTTTTTCTTTCGGTACTTCATTTCATTTTTGTTTGCTTCCAAGTATGTTGGGTCATACCGCTTTGTTGATTATCAAAAATTATTTCTATTGTAAAATAGTCATACTTCATGTCGATAGTTTACTCAAATCCAATTTTGGGTCATAACACCCATCTTTAATTTTATGATTTTCCATCTTTAATTTTATGATTTCGTACAACTTGTGACGTCACGCTCAAGTTAAATCAGCTTTCCTTCATTCTATGTGGAGGTTTATGAGAATCAACAGAGTTAAGTATATGACGTATTTTATCACTCTCATGGGTGTCAGTCTTTTTGTTTATGCGTGTGAGTTGTTTATTGATCACAAGTGACTCAGCTCACTCTCAGAATTCCCTTCCTCACTCTCAAAATGAATCGAGTTACCTCAATTTTTGGAGTTGATTCCAAATTTGATTGAAGATTTACCAAATGCAGCTTCTCAAAACAAGTCTTGAACCTAAATCGAGTTGAGATTTTTATGTCAATTCACTACAAGTCTACAGAAGCCATCGCAGCTATTTTCTACCAATATGCCCGCTATGTTTTCGCCATTTTATGTGCCCTGTGAAATTTTTACTGAGTAGTTGATCTTATATGCGTAACTAACATCTCAATTATTTGAGAAATAGCAATTATTTTGCAGAGTGTTCTCGGAAAAGGTGATCCATCAAAACATACAGGAAGTAACTTTGATCACTCTGCCGAGGAAGGGGGAAAGGTCAGCAACGATGAGTACGATGCGAGCAAAAGTACTCAGGAACCATTGTACAAGACATCAAGTAGGGCGTCTACTAGGGTGTCTGGAAACAAACCACCATCTCAAGGCCGCGCCAGCAGTTATGGATCAGCATCAAAGGAGAGCAGAAGTAAAGCAGGAGGCAAAGCTCGCACTTTAACAACCACAAAAAGTCAGTTATAATTCCTTCAAGCTGCGTGATTTCAAAACACCTTTTTTTCTTATTTGAATGACTGAAAAACCAAACAGCCGGATGACGTAGATTGAGAAAGTAGAAGATTATACAAATTTTCTCCCCCGAAATAGGGTTTTGAACAACAACAACCCTTGACTACATTAAATGAAGGGTTTCTAAAAAAGATTATATATCACATTAAAATAGGTTTGAGAAAGTGACAAAATTTCTGGGAGAGGGCAACTATGTACTGTGACTCAGTTAAAATAACTGCGAGAACCACTACGAAAATTAGACGAATCTGCTTAAAAAGCGAAGTTTCATTGAGTTCATAATTTCTGTTCGCGCAATTCTGGGACTTTCAAACAATCTGAATGCTAGATATCCGTTGATTCTGTTTTTAAAAAAATTCGAATTGGTTTGTTCTAAAAAAATTCGAATTGGTTTGGGCAAATACTTTGGTTTGTTCTGTTGTATTGCCCATTGAAAATAAAAACATTGTCAAGAGCAACGGAATGTACGCTTAAAATTCTAAGCATTGAGTTTCAACGGATTTCCTATACTTATTTTTGCAATTTTTTGAGGAAGAAATCAATCGAACGTAGAAAAAGAGTCAGTTTTCGACATTCTTTTTTGGGCAAACGTTAATTTTTCTGCTCTCAAAGGTTATTCAATTTGTTTTTCACTTGACTGCTGTTAAAACTCATGAAGGCCGTCTGCATAAAATATTTATTTTTACGCGATGTTTCAAATGTTTGCTTCCAACAGATTTTGCTTCTTTCTTGATTCTCTATGTTTTTTGGATGTCAACAAAAGGTTCTCACTATTATCTTGTTGATTTACTCCATCGTAGCATTTGACAAGGAAAACTCGTCTTGAGAGATATATACGTAAAAACTGTAATAATACAAATTTTTAAAGTGTGTCGATAATTTTGTCAACTTTGTCAATGCTCGAAGTATTGAGATCAACAAAGTGTGATTTTAATGATTATCAAAAATGCTTGTTTTTTAAATTAAGACAAACTGATGAAAGCTGGTTTTCAAGTCATTATAACCATCAACGAAATAGTATATTGCAAGTTTTGTATCTTTTAATCTAAACTATTGCTTTCTTTTGTAGTCTTATTGAGTTCGACTTTTAGGAGGCACAAAAAATGTTATGTCAGCGAGGAGTTGCGTCATTGTGCACATTGCTGTTGACGATTTTAGTGTTAAACAAATTAGAAAAAGAAGTTTTTTCGAGATTAGAAGTCTTTCTTTTTCATCATTTCCTCTCATTATTAGCGAGCTACTTCTCTGTTAATAGTTCCCGCCAGTGAGTCAAGCAGTTTTTGTTTTATCTGAATTTTTCCCTATATGGTTATAGTTTTGATGATAGTTTTCTCGGATCTATTCTGTTCCCCCCCCCCCTCCCCAGCTTAGTGAGCAGAAATCTTTTATGAGCCCCAGTGGCACGTGCTATTTTCTTACATATTAACGTGCTATATAACAACATATAATTTGTAACTGGGGTCATAAAAAACACTGGGGGCCGAAACACAGAAACAGAATAGATCCATTTTCTGCTTTGAAACCAAGTTTGTTAGCATTTCAAAACAATGTTTTTGTTTTTTTTTGTCTGTTTTTTAAAATTTTGAACTCTATCTAAGTTTAAGGGTCAACAGAAAATCAAGGTCAAATGAAAATTCTTCTTTGATTTTTGCAGTGAAAATTTTATTCTGCTATTTGTTTTCACCCTTCCATTTTGTAGTTGAATTTGCGTGTGTTGCGTTAATTGTAATTTAACGTCTGTACGGGGATTTTTCGTTCAAAATCATGCTAGTTTTGGGTATAAATGACTAAAAAAATGGCAGCCTCAATCGCTTAAAAAGCTCTTAAAAACGCTTAAAAAGCTATTGACACGGCTAAATAGGGCAAATCCCAAGGCATTAATTTCAAACAGAGATTCAATCATTGCTTTGTTCTCATTGCTTTGTTTTTCGAAAACATTCGAAGTTGACTTGGCTCAAAACCATTGAATAAATCTGGTTCAAAACTCTGTCGTTTGTAGCTAAACAATATCTTTTTACTTTTACGTGATTTGGTTGCAATATTTTTTAAGTTAAGCCAATCTAATATTTTACTTACTTTTTACTAAAGTTGTTTTCATGTTTTTTCCCTAACGGTTAAACGAGTTAGCGCAATTCACAATTTCTGGTACCTTTTTGCAAAGATTTCAGAGCATTAGCCTCTTTTTGGCTTTATACAAATCAACTTTATAAGAAATCAACTCAGTCTTCCTACAGTTATTCTATAGTTCTTCTGTAAAAATCTCAAATTAATCTCAAAAAATATTTAAACCAGCATTTTGTTGGAAAATTTCAGCTATTTCGAAGATCGTTTGTCTATAATTCAAGTACTTGGGCTAACATAAAAATTTATTGGCTGACAATTTTTTTCTGTTTGGTTGATTCAAAACTATTATTTTTAGATTTATAAAAGCATCTAAAAACAAAAGTTTTATTAAACATTTATTTAATGTTTCTTTTTTTCTTCTTTCCATTGTTTTTGACTCCCAAACTTTGTAGTAATTAAGCTAATATGGTTTTAAGCTGTTTTTTCACGCCAAGTAGCTTTGTAGTATTTATCCAGGACGCCCAACAGGCAGATTGATGGTCCTAACCTCTCTCTAGTCAGAAGTTTTTGCATCAGAAAAGTTTCCCTGGCCTAGGTTCCTTCTAAACTCATTGCCTCACCAGTCGTTCGAGATTAATTCGTCCAAAAATTTGGTTTGTGTTCGTTACATGGAGTTGGGTAGAATGTCCTTGATCGGAGGAACATTACAGCAGTTGTTTTGATATCTCATTCCATTAATGTACCGCTCTTGTACCGCTCTCATCTGAACTTTCGGGTTTAACTTCTTTTGCACTCCGAAAGGATTTAGATCAAAACGTTTTCCAGCATCATTGGCTCACCTAACCTGCAATCTTCTGCACTAACTCAACAATTCTAATTCGAGATTGCAAATCTCGAGTATAGGTTACACGACAATGCTGACTTCAATCATTGCAGTTATTTGGCTTTACATGCCACACACATGCGCGTTTTAACCAAAAAAGAAAGAGATTAAAAAAAATTTTGATCAATTTACTGGAAAAATGAATAAACTGATATTTGATTTGAAAATAGCCAAACAGGTTGCAATCAGATTCTTCTTCAATAAATACTACTTTTTATGAAGATTTTTTCCGAAAATTAGCAGTCCTGGAGTCGCTGCTGACCTGTAATCTGCCGACTATCTCGATTAGCACTTGAACCTATTTTGAAGCAAATATTGTAAATGTGTGTGTTTTTGTGCAAAGTTTTCTTGTTGTACTTTTTGCTTCTCGGACATGTTTTCAATATCAATTGCTGTGTGAGTCTTTCACGCTCGATTTTTAGATTTTTTGATGTTTTCATTTGCCAGTATTCAAGAATTAAAAGGTTGCTGAAAATGAAACCGATTGTCCGAGACAACAGTTGATAGTCCGAATAGTTTAGCCGTTTAGCCATAACTACTCATTACTCTAATTTGGGAGGTGACGGGTTCGACTCCCTGCCTCCCTAGTCTTTTTCTCCCTAGAATTTTGTAGCTTTTCCCCTTCTAAAACTAATTGCCTCACTAGTCGTTCGAAAACAATTTGTCTGACGTTAGTCGACTTATGTTGTTTGGGGTTTGGTAAAATTCATATAATCAAGGGTAAAAAGCATATGAAGAACTGATCTTAGAACAGTTGTTCTGATATATCTTTTCACTTGTCGTCGTCTACCACTCAGAACTGAACCCTCGTGCGTTTCTTCGTTTACATCTGTGCTTTCTATGAGTTGAAATCAAAAGAGTTCAATTGTTTTGGCATCGTTGGCTCTCCTCAATCGCAAGTTATTGCGCTCACCTGACTAATTATTTTGAGATTGGAAACCTTAAGTATAGGTTGCTCAAAAATGCTTTCATATCGTGCACGTATTTCGACTGAAATTGAAAGAGATGAAAAAACTCCAAAGTAATGCGATTAAATTGCTAGAAACATAAATTGTTTGGGATTTGATTTAAAATTAGGCAAAAAAGCTGGAATTAGATTCTCTTTTATTAAATCACATTTTTTATGATGGTGTTTTCAAAAATTTAAGAGGTCATCAAGTCCATTTTTTTCCTTCTGTCCTTCAAGGTTTCGGCTATCTTTACCTTTATTATTAACTAGCAATTAGACAATATACATATATGGATTATCAATACTCTAATAAAAACAGCCCATAGAGCAATCGGTAGTTTAATTATTTGTTCGAGCTCTCCTAATAGTACTCTAAGACAACTATATAAATGGAAACCATTTTTTTTTACCAATACATGGTTACTTTAGCTAAAAGAAAAATCATGATCAAACAGACTTCATAATTGATTGTGGCAGTTAAGTAGTCGTCTTGTAGTCAACTTGAACTTTAGTACTATTTTGAAGTAATTTTGCTGACGAATTCTTTAAACTTTCTCTTTGATTCAATTCTCACTGAAAATAAAAGCGGAAACTTCAATGTTCAACTGAAACCATTTTTAGATTCGTTGTACTGCTCTCACCAGCTTTGTAACCAAAATAACTTGAAAATTTTCCAATTTGATTAGTGGTGGGCATCATTTCATCTCAACTCGTCTCCACTAATCATTTGACATGCAAAAGTAGTTCACTAACGATTACTTAGAGAACTATTTTTGACGCTTCGGGCTTCATTTCCACTAGGTTCTGCCTTGCCTTGACTCTTACCGTTATACTATTCAGTTCATATTATCTAAATTAGTTCTCCGAACGATTATTTCTCTGTGTAACTATTTCTTCGCGGCATTTTTCAGTACAAAACAAAGCTCTATCAAGCAATCTGAAAATCAAAAATCAAAGAACGATTGTTGTTTGCTTTAGCGGAAGAACATCCGAATTCAGACGCGTCATCAGTGATTGGTAGTCTGGGTTCCACAAAGAATAAAGATCCCTACAGCAAATCTGTTGTCTCATCACAAGCTGATGACACGAGGCAGCTGCTCGATTTTTAACAACTTCGTTGCTTCGATTTGCTTGATTTGGAAAGATTTTGTTTTCCCATTGCAGTCCACCTCCACGAATTAATAGCCCCCATTATGGTATATTTACGGTAATGAGGGGAAAGGAGGATTCTCTGACGATTTGCTCAAAATTTTTGAAATGTTCATTGTGAATTTGTGTCCCCGTCCTTTGAAAGAAACGCCTAGTGATTCAAAGCAGCGTACATAAAAATCAACCAGCGAATGCTCTAATGGGCACGCTATTGATGATTACGAGAACAAATACTTAACAATGGCTTAATCTAGGCAAAAAAATAGTTTTCAAAATCATGGTTCTCTACGCAACGGGGAGGAAAGTTTCTACTAACTAGCCACCGTAGAAACGTTTAATGCTTGAATGATTTCTATAATCAAATAATAACCAGCTGTCTCGGAAAGATCTGGCTCAAAGGGATCTTCGATCAGAGAAAACCCTCAAGACAGCGAACCCTCAATCGCTCCAAATCCTTTCAGATCCACAGCAATGGGAGATAAGGATTCACAATCGTTTGAATTGGGATCCAAATCTACAAGTTCAAACGTCAACTCAACTGGATCTGTGATGTCTAGAAAATCGTCAAAAAAGTCGTCATCTGGAAAGTCAGGCAAACTCAGCGGATCAGGATCGACAGGATCGAGCCGGTTACTAGGAAAATCCAAGTCTGGCCAATCCTCCGGCAGTGGAACTGTAGAGAGGTTGGATCTTAATAACTAAAAGGAAATTTTTTGACATTCGAAAAGATTTTTGAACTTTTTCCGCCTCTTCTTGTACTGCGATGCATTGAGAGTATAGATTACAGCATCCATGCCTGGATATTGTAAAATGTTTTCAAGATAGTCTGAGGCATAAAATAATATCTACTAGGATTAAAATGAGATTGTCATGGGGGGATCATGAAAATCGTAATGTCGTCTTGAAAACTTTAAAGGGGGAGGATCATAAAATAGACTGGGGGTGGGGGGCAAGTAGATCCTGTTTTTCAAATATATAAGAGCAACAGTTTAAGTTTATTAATTGTAAAACTTGTTATTAATTAGTATCAATCGGTAGAACAATTCTTAATATAAAATAATCCCTAATCATAGTAATTATATGTATTGAATGATTTTAAAACAAGAGGAACAAGTCCTTTTTCACAATTAACATGATCCAAAACCCAATCATAAGATCAAAAGGCAAACAGAAGGTGAGATATGCAATGCCAATGACAGACGCAAAAGATATAGAGAACACCGGAGATGACGGTGACCATCTGATTGCATTTGGGAAGAATCCACTCTTCAGAAAGGCCTGGCATCGGCCTTACAAGTATCCAATCAGAAAGAAGATAGCAACTTGTCACGAACCATCCGTACCTATTTGGAATCCTTACTGGGAGGGACCTGAGAGGGATAGCATTAAAGTGCCCAGGTAAGTTGAAAGAGTAAAAGTATATGAAAGGAATTATGAAATAAGCGGACACGGAAAAAACTGCGCTCAAAATTGATAAGAAGTAAATCTCAATCTTCATGGAATAGGGAACTAAATTTCTCGTCTTTCATAAATTCCTGAAATTATTGATCATTAATTGCCCTTCAACGAGGTATAAAGCAATTGTAGTCCAGTGTTTGTGTGCCTATTTTTTGCATATATTTTTTCTTGATCATTTCGAGTGATTTTCATCACTCTTCACTTATTCATCTTGTGTGATGGAAAAAGTTCTCTTATTTACAATTTACAGCACGGCGTGTTCCACATTTGGTAGGGGTTCTGGATTGTAATTTTGTCATTAATTGCGGTTTTGAGAAAATTCCTTTGAATACCAGCTTTGAAACAAATCAAGTCATCATTTTTTTCAAAAAAAAACAAAGCACGTGATAAATAATTGATCCTGAAAGTGCTGTGACAAAAAGTACTATTGGAGATAATCCTAATGTACGTTTGGAAAAGTCACAAATGGTCGCATATGAGGTACTGAATGGGGACATTTTTTAGAATATCTGGATTCTCAGAGAGCAGACCTAGTGATCTCAGTGGTGGCAAAAGGCGCAATATCAGTGATGTGGGCGACTCCAAGAACAGATTCAGTCACACAGGGTTCTCAATCGGAGGAGGAGGGGCCAAGTATTCCTTATACGAAGATCATTCTTCTGATTATCGAGAAAATCCAAGGTACACGAGGCTGCAGAAGATTGTAAAACATTCAAAAACATTCAAGTCAAACGCGCAAGATCTTGTAAGAACTCTACAAACTATGGTTAATTTGTAAGATTCTAGATTCTTCTAAGAGGTGATTCATTGCTCTCAAACGAAGTTTGTATCAAACGAAGTTTGTACGAAGTTAGTCCTGTCGGTCTTTGTTAATGCGATTTTCCGCTTGACCGATTTTGACTTTTTTGTCGTAAAAAGGGATAAACAGGTAGCGCCCAGCGGGCATTAAGTGCTCTTAGAGCCTTTCAGCTCTGTTTCAGCTCAAACTGATTTAGAGACTTACACTTATGGCGTGAATGCCGGTTCTTAGAGGTTGAAGACCCCTCCACTGTTGACCCCCCTCCCCCACTATTGCCCCCCGTGCGCTGTCATCCCCCTCCCGCCCCACTGTTGCCCGCACCCCTCCATCAACCCCCCGGTTCATCCCCCCAGTTTCTAGCTACTGGCGAACAACCGCTCGCTAAAAACACGCAAAATTATACTTTTTTTGCACAATTTTTTTCAAGCTTCCTGACAGTTTTTGACAATTTTTGATTTTTATTAGCCCTAGGTGTAAAGAAATTTCTGCTAGGTTTTATTAACAGATTACTGCATATTTTCTAGTGGTAACGGAATGGTGTCAACATTATAACGTCACGAATTTTAGCATTTCTTGATAAAACGTGCGATTATTTAGAAAATTTTTGACATTTATTTTACCTTATTCACGTCTTTCCAGACCCAAGGGCCAGAAAACCTTCAAAGAGTTTTGATAATAAGTTACTGACAATTTTTCTATAGGCCATGGAATAGTCACAAATGTTAGCAATTTTTGATAAAAATAGCTTTTTTCAAGTTTTTTGAAAAATTTGTGTCATT
Organism: Convolutriloba macropyga; assembly: GCF_964194025.1. Lineage (NCBI taxonomy): Eukaryota > Metazoa > Xenacoelomorpha > Acoela > Convolutidae > Convolutriloba > Convolutriloba macropyga. The sequence goes on from NC_134472.1 coordinate 25,493,536, forward strand.
TTTTTTTTAGGTTTTTTCAGCCTCAATAGCCAAGGCAACTCTTCAGGAGTTTGAAAATAGGCTACTGCTTAGTTTCAAGATGTAATGGAATGTTTTGCAAGATTTATTAACACGAATTTTAGCTCTTATTTTTGACAGTTTTTGCCATACTTTTCCAATTTTTTGACATTGTTCAGGATTTTTGAGCCTCAAGGGTCAGAAAACTTCCGCTAGATTTTAAACGTAAGCTACTGAAAAATTTTGTTGAAAATTGTTGTTGGTCATGGACTAATTTCCACTTTTTTAACATCACAAATTTAAGAATTTTTTTTTTCACTGGCAAATTTTTTGAATGTTTTTTGCATTTTTTTGAGACTTTTTGTCATTATTTAAGTTTCTCTAGCCTTAAGGGCCACGGAACTTCATCTAGGGTTTAATATTAAATTACCGCAAAATTAGTTGATGTAATGGCGGGTTTCTCAAAGTTATAATATCACGAATTTAAGCAATTTTTTAAAATATTTGCAATTTTTTCATGATTTTGAATTTTCTCCTGCACCATGGGCCCAGGGACCTCCTCCAAGATGATTTGAGACTGCAGTGTAATTTTTAGTTTCAATGGATTGGTGATCAATTTTTTGTGCCTCCATTTTGTTTTCTTTGTAATTTATGGATAGAGTTTAAAACTTTTTCGACTTTTCGGGAAATTTTTATCATGTTCCAAGTGTATGGATATTTATGAGCCAGTGAAACTTTTAAACGCTTAAAACAGGGATACTGAATAGTCTTTTGAGACAATGAAAGGGTTCTTAAGAATATTATGTTTTAAATTTTAGCAAGATTTTTTTAAAATTTGCAATTGATTCCAAAATTTTTCAATATTTTTTTGTCCTTTTCTGAGTTTAACGACCATTACTGGCCAACGAATAATTTTAGGTCTTTGAGATGGGTTACTTGACAGAAATTTGAGACAACTTTTTCTACCGCGAAGTTGAAAACATTTATCCCTCTCGCTCTCTCTCTCTCTCTCTCTCTCTCTCTCTCTCACTCTATCGCTCTCTCTCTCTCTCTCCCCCTCTCTATCTCTTTTTTGATGTCGCAATTCAGCTGCTGTTATTTGGCCTAATATCATCACCTTTGATCCTAATTAACAATGAATTATAGTATAAATGTTTTTATTTTTAATCACTGAGCAGGATATTTTGAGAAAACATTGTTAATTGCTCTCAAAAGCAATTCGTAGTAAATATGTTTATACTGTTTGTCTCTTTTGTGCAATTTTTCGCTTGGCCGATTTTTCCCCTGACCCATTTTAATTTAGTTTTCAGAAGCGGGAAAAAGAGCTAGCTCCGTTTAAATTATGTTCTCTTAGAGTCGTTCAGCCCACTTGTCTTCAAGTATGAGATTAACAGAAATTGTTTTGAAGACATAATTATGTTGTGAAGGGCGGTTCTCAGAAATTTATACCACACCCCACCCACCCACCAGCCCCACATCAGTCCCCACAAACCAGTTTTGCTAACCCGCTGTGGTGCACCCCCGCTGCGTTCACCTTACGCCCCTTCAATTAATCTAAAGCTAACTTCACTTAACCGAGGCTAGCTACTGACGAAGCCAAACGCTCACCGGTCGTGTGAGATCCATTCGCCCGACGTCAGTCGGCTATGTTCAATAAATTGCAAAAGACCTTTATAAGGTTACGAGATTCTTTCACAATTTTGCACAGCAAATCAATAATCGGTTTCTACCAAGAAAGAATACATTTGAAGGATGCCTAATGTTTAAGTTCGTTCACATTTTCAATTGCTCTCGAATGAAGTTTGAAGCAATTAAGGTAAACGTGTTAGTCTTTTTATGCATAAATTGTGCTTGACAATTTTTGCGCATTTGTTCCAGAAAAATGTGTGACTTCTCAAGTGGCTATTTCACGCTTCAATTCATAATTTTTGTGATTTCAATCGCTCTCATTCTGAAGTGAAGTTTGTTACTAATATAAATGATCGTTAGCTGTTCAATGAATACGCGGTTGTGGCGAGTTGATTAAGATGTCTGTTAGCTACATTAGAGGTTATTGGGTCGCCTAAACCCTGTCAGATCACAGTTCCTGCAAGAAAGAAATCAAAGCTGTGACCAAAAAATAAATTTCCCCCGCCAGTCGTTTGAGAGCAATTCATCCGACGTTAATCGATTATGGTTATTCAAAATTATTCAGTTAATATGAAAATTTTGCAAACACTCGGATACTAATCTTTAAGTTTAATTCTATGGGACATTATGTAAAAAAAATTGTCTCTCTTTCTCTCTCTCTCTCTCGCTCGCCGTTTTTAAATGCTTTCGAAGAGAAGCAATTATTGTACACGTGTTTGAATTTTTGTATGCAAAAATTTTCACAGGACAGTTTTTTGACTTTTCGGTGGTCTTTTACGCCCTTGACTTTCTGCCTTTTACGTGATCTAAAGTTCTCTCACATTCACATTTTCAAGCAACTGAAATCAATTGTCCGCAATTTAAAACTAAAAGTTAAATGGGAGATGACTGTCGAAAGAAACTGGTGAAATTTATACACTTTAAATCTTAATTGTGGTATATATTGACCTCTAATAACGTTATTTGACGCCCCTTAATCAATTTTGTGTCCGAATCAGGCTATCCTTCCATTGAAGCCGGTTGCAAATGATTAGGGCTCTCACTGTTTTTTTTTCAGAGCAATTTTTCTGACGGTAGTTGGTTATGTTTTCGTTCGGCCCTTTTTTAATTTCCCTCAAAGGAAGTTTAAAGCAAATATTATAATATTTTGTGTCTTTTGATTCGAAATTTTTAAATGACCATTTTCTCTTTTAGAGTGAATTTTACTACCATGTTGTTTCGAGTTTTGTGTAATGCCAATTTTTCTCTATTCATAATTTTATGCACCTGAACTCAGTTTGGGGCAGTTTACTACTAAAAGTTGAATGACAAGTGTTCCGAAGTTGGTGTCATTTTGCGAACTAAAGTCTCTATAGCAGTATATAGTAAGCTGCAATGGCGTTATTTGAAGCAACTTAGTGATTTTTGGACCACTGCAACAACTGATACAGGCTGCAATTGATTCGAATTATTCGAAAATTTTGCTGGTTTAAAAAATGTAAAGAGAGTACATAAAACTTTTTTTAACGACTTAACAGCTTATTTGCATATATTTAGCAATTTGTAACAGAAATATCAACGACATTGTTTTTCTTAAAATTATTGTCTGGGTTGATTTGAGGACTAATTAGTACAAAAGAAATGAAATCGACAACTAAGAACAACAGATTCAGTGTAGGGAGCAATTTGTGTTAGATAAGGGCAATCTTCAATTATAAGCAAAAAACTGTCCTATCAGTTTCAAAACGCTTCATACATGTATTTAAGATCGATGTTCATATTTTCTCTGAGATTCTTACCACCAAGATTTTCCGAATATTCTGTGTAAGATCTGAATGTTCTCACAGGATTTTCAGAATTTGCGTGATTCATTCTACAGCTCTTATCCCATAAAAAGACGCATCATATATAAATCCTTTTTGTTATATAGTCACCGTTTAACTCAGAACTGAAAATTCATTGAGGTAACGACCCTGTTTTTAGAGGTTCGCAGTCAAATAGTCAGAATCGCAGTCAAAACAATATGCCTGAGGGGCAAAGAGCCAGCAAAAGTTTGCGAAATAGAACAGAAACGAATCCTGTCAATCCTTCGGGGAGTGCAGTAAGACTGTCCAGTGGAAGTAAAGGTAGAGGCAGTGGACCTAGAGGAAGTAAATCAGTTCGTTTCTCACAAAACAACCAAAGATTGGACAGTGGTCGTGGTTCGGGAACGGGGAAAGGTGATGCGCTAGGGAGATCTTCCGGAATCAGGTTTTGACACTGAATTGATACAAAACATGCTCAAACCGAGCTCCAATTATCTACCAATCCTGGGACTTATAAATCTCTACTATAAATCTGTACTGCGCGATTATAAATCTGTACTAACTCAAGACGATTTTTCCATTGCTCTCAAACGAAGTATATAGCAATTACATTAGTCCTGGTGGTTTTTTAATTGATCTCGAAGAGAAGCAATTAATGTAAACGTGTGCATTTTTTGCGAAAATTTCGCTTGACCGTTTCTTAATTTTTCGAGTGACAATATTACGCCCTTGACTTTCTGCGTTTTGCGTGATCTAAAGTTCTCTCTCATTCACAATTTCCAGCAGCTGAACTCAATTGGCGTCAATTTAATACATTAAAAAATCAAAAAATGCGACAAAATTGGTGCCTTTTTTTACTTTAAATCTTAATATTGGTATATATTAAACTCAAATGAGTTTATTTGACGCCACATTTGAAAATTCTAATCCCAATCAGGCCACACCCCCTCCTCTCCCTCATCACTGAAGCAGGCTGCAATTGATTAGAGCTCCCACTAGCCGTTCGAGAGCAATTCTTCCGACGTTAGTTGGTTATGTTTGCAATTTCTCGTGCTGGCGACTTTTTGCCAGATCGTTTTTTGCCATCCATTGCCCCCTCCAATTAAGCTAAAAACAGCCCTCCTGTATCTAGTTATCTACTGACGAAACCAACCGCTTGTCAGTCGTTTGAGAGCAATTCGCCCATGTTATATGGTTATTTTGCCTGTTTTTTGTATTGTCAAGTTTGGCTCAGGTGTGAATTCATTGTTTTCAAGCTTCCAGCAACCCTGGTCGATGCTTGGAACTTATTCCACTGCTAAAAATTCTGGGTTAAAGCGGGATTTTTTCTTAGTGGAATAAACGAAGCGAGGCAATTATTGTAAACGTGTGTGTCTTTTTACGAATCGAAGAGAAGTGTTGGGATCCTTCAGGTTTTTTTTGGCAGAGGCGAGTTTCTTCATGACTTGGACTTTTGACTTCTGTTTCAAACATAAACTTCTTCTGTTTTAGAACGTAGACTTCTGTTTTTGAACATTGGAGTTCAAGAGTAGCTTAAGTACTAATAAATAATCATAGTGATTAGGTACTGCTGGTAAGGTCGAAATTTTGCGAAACTATCTTCCCATAACAGTTCTTTTGATGTTTCAACACGATTTAGAGATTATATTGCACGACTTTTCGAGTCGTTTCCGGTATTCTACTCGCTTTCTTTTTAATGCTTGGCCTCTTTTTGACTTTTCGCTATTGACTTTTGCGTTTTACGTGATTTAAAATGTTCTTTCAAGCAGCTGAACTCAACTTGCAGCAATTTTATACTAAAAGTCAAATGATACACTAATTTTATACTAAAGGGCGCTGCAATTGTCATGTTTTCACTTAAATGTTTAATAGTGGTATATAATAACTTCTGATGACGTTATTTGAGCATTTTTTTAGTCCCATTCAGGCTACACCACCCCCCTTCCCGACTGAGGCAAGCTACATTTGATAAGATGTCCCACTAGTCGATCGAGAGTAATTCTTCGGACGTTAGTCTTTATTTTTTCTTACTTTAGAGGAAAATTGTGAAAATTGTGCGCTTTGTTCCACAGAATATAGTTCGAATCTTTCTTCAAGACAATTTTTTGTGTCAAAACAAATTTTTTTCACAGTTCTTTTCTCTGCAAAGTGCAAAATTTCCTCTAATGAATCCAACTTTTTGTAATCTTTCCGTCATCTTTACATTGTTTCCACTCCTAAGAACTGGTGAATTAACGTTTTTCCGCATTACAACCATTCCCTAGTACCAAACTAAAAAAATTTTAAGGAAAGTGGACATTCAAAGTGAAATTCCAATTGCAAGTAAAACTGTCCAAATCTTCTGTAACTGGCAAAAACAAGAAAAAGTTAGAAGGGACCTAGATATTCGATTCGATCTATTGAACTGGCGCGAATTCAAATTTGTTTCTTGATTTTGCCGTAGTAACAATTTGCTCTTGACTTTTTATTTGTTTACAATTTACATAAAAATATTTGAATATAGACTACATGCATGATGTACTTATTATATCTCTAATTATTTATCTCTGAAACAAGGTGTTCTTTATTTTATAAAAAAAATCCTATCCTTCCTTTTACGCAAACGAATATTATGAGCAGAGTTGAAAAACTTTATTGAAAAAACTTTAATGAAAAAACTTTTAGTAATACGCGCAACTCTTCGCCGTTTGAGAGTGGAGGCTTGAGAAGCAGCCAGATGACGAGTAGCACAGCCAAAAGAAGCGAAACATTTTATGAAGATGAACCCGAGGAAGAGTCAAACATCGACAGTGATGATAATGTTTTCGTAGAGGATAGCGAGTACGAAGATACAAGTAATGGTAAGAATAGTTTTGATCTGCCCTAGTTTTTTGTCCCAGATCACAAGGTCTATACAAGTTAATGGCTCAGATGGTCGTATAAACTCTTAGCAAAAGTTATGTCGAAATAATCTTGCAATATCATGCAAGAATCTTGTTAATTATCACATCAGCTTTATCTCGCAAGAGCTGGCAAAATTGCTAGTTTAGAAGAGCTTAGGAACAACGATAGCGTGCCTGGCCACGGATCTGTAGATTTTATGTGCTGAGATCTGGTGTGAGCTTCAAATTCTATAACAGTTATAAGAAACAGAGTCAAGTAATGCTACAGTTACGTTGTCACAATCTAGCAATGTTGGTCTTAAAAAGCGGTGGAACACACAAATTCTAGCACACTCGCAGTATTGATCTGAGGCAACGTGTGAATTATGAAAGCTTTTGCACAATAGGGGCTTTAGCAAAACAGACCATTAAAATTGCGTAAGTGGAAGGGGTCAATTGTGTTTTTAACAACCTCAAAGCGATAGCTGGGGCTATTGTTGGCCTTCTTGTTTTTTTTTCAATTAAAAGGATTTGAATTGCATTGGTACGCTGTCTTTTGTTACGACTCAAAGATCGGTAATTTTGTTGGAGTGTAATTGAAACACGAAGTGCAATGCGTGAAAATAAAGCGTATTCGGTCGAACTGCGGAAGAGTGAGTGGTTCAACCCGGTGCAACCCCCCTCCCCGCTGCGCCCTTCAATTAAGCTAAAGCTAGACTCACTAATTCGTGCCTAGCTGCTGACGAAACCAACCGCTCGCCGGTCGTTTGATAGCAATTCGCCCGACGTTAGTCGGTTATGTTTCTGTTAATGTTTCGAATGATAAAGTAATATAGTAGCAGTATAAAAAAACAAAAACGTGCAATTCAAGGTGAATAGTTAGTTTTCTAACTTCGGGTCGTTTCTGACATTTTCCGGGTATTTCTTATGATATGATCACATATATTTGTAATTTTTGAAGTCAAAATGGAGTAGAGAATTTGGTCACCTCAAAACAAGAAATGGAGCTAAAAACCAGAAGATTGTGTCTTACAAGAGCGTTTGTCAGTTGTGATTTCTTTTTTTGTTCAAGAGCTGCATTTTAATTTTAATTTTTACATGTTGTTGATTGTTTTTAATTGCTCTCAAACGAAGTTTGTAGCAATTATATTAGTCCTGTCGGTCTTTTTTTTTATGCGATTTTTCGCTTGACCGATTTTTCGTCTGACGCTTTTGACTTTTCGTCCTCAAAAACGGGATAAACAGGTAGCGCCCAGCGGTCATTAACTGCTCTTAGAGCCTTTCAGCTCAAACTGTTTTGGAGACTTATACTTAGGTTGTGAAGGGCGGTTCTTAGAGGTTGACGATACCCCCACTGTTGACACCCCCCCCCCCCCCCTATTGCCCTCACCCCCCCCCCCGTCACCGCGCTGTTGCCCCCCCGTCACCGCGCTGTTGCCCCCCCCAGCCCACTGTTGCCCACCCCCTCCACATCAGAACCCCGAAGTAACCCCCCCCCCACCCACCCGCCTCCCGTGGCTACTGACGAACAATCAATCGCTAATAACACGCCATTTTATACTAATTTCCACAAATTTTTTCAAGTTTTTTGAAAACTTTTGTCATTTTTTGTGTTTTTTCAACCCTAGGTATCGAAAAAACTCCTCTAGAGTTTTATATTACGTTACTGCATAGTTTCGAGTGGTAGTGGAATGGTTTCAACATTTTAACAACCCGAATTTTAGCCTTTTTATGAAAAAACGTGCATTTTTTTCAAACTTTTTGACATTTATTTCTAATTATATACTTCTTTCCCGATGCAGGGGCCAGAAAAGGTCCTTATGGGTTTGATAATAAGTTACTGAAACAATTTTTTTGCCATGGAATAGCTTTCAATTTTTTAATTTGACAAATTTTATCAATTTATTTTGATAAAATTTGCATTTTTTTTCAAGTTTTTGTTGGTTTTTAGTTTTCTCCAGCCTCAAGACTCGAGAAACCTCCTCTAGGGGTCAAAGGTAGTTACTGTATAATTTCTAAATGTAATGAATTGTTTTTCCAGATTTCAACACCACGAATTTCAGCTTTTTTAAAATAAAATCTGCGATTTTTAAATTTTTTTTAACATTTATTGTCAGTTTATTATCGCTATTATCAGTTTATTTGTCATTATTGCCATTTTTCAGGTTTTTCAGCCCAACAGAAAATCTCCGTTAGGGTTTGATAATGAGTTACTGAAAAATGTTTGTTGGCCATGGATTAGTTACAACTTTTATCACAAATTTTAGCAGTTTTTTTGCATTTTCTAATTTTTTAGTTTTTTGAAATTTTTTTGTCAATTTCTTGGTTTCTCCAAACTCAATGGCCACATAACCTCCTCTAGAGTTTGAGCTGAGGTTACTGCATAGCTTCTGGATGTAACGGAGGGTTTTCAAGATTTTAAGATCAGCAATTTTTAAAATTATTTGCAATTTTTCAAGTTTTTTTTAGTCTTTTTTACTCTTTTATCATTTTTTTCCGGCATCAGTGTCCTCCACCAAGGCTTCTTGAAAAGCTGTCGCATAGTTTCTAGATTCATGGATATTTTATCAATATTTTAATGACTCCAGCTTTAGCACTTTTTTGATAAAACTAATTTTAACTTTTCGAAAAATTATTATGTCCGAGTTTATGTATGTTTTTGAGCCAGTAAAACTAGTTAAAGCTTGAAATAGTGATGCTGGATGGTTTCTTGAGACTATGAAATGGTTTTGAAGATTTTAATGTCTTGAATTCTAGAAAGATTTAGTTAAAAATTGTGATTGTTTTCAAAATTTTTGAGTGTTTTTGTCCTTTTCTGTGTTTAACTTTCATTACTGGCCAATGAAGTTTTTCAAGTCTCTTAGATGGGTTACTTGACATAATTCAGGAAGGAAAAAATAGTTCTGAACATTTTCACTGCGAAATCTGGAAGCTTTTTCAAATTTTGCAATAATTTGCAAATTTTTTAATTGTTTTCTATTTGATTTGTTTGCTAACAAAGCTAGAAAACTAAAAGTTGAAGAATCGAATCAAGCTAGCGCCGGGTTCAATAAACCGTGGCTAGCTACTGACGAAGCCAACCGCTTGCCGGTCGTTTGAGAGCAATTCGCCCGACGTTAGTCGGTTATGTTTTCTAATTGTTATCCGGATCAGTTCTTAGTCGCTTCTAGATTTGAATTTTTTGTTAACTCAAAAACTTGCGTTTTTTAATTGTTTTTCAAGATATTTGTCACAACAATGTGACGTCATGGTAACATCAAATCTGCTTTTTCTTCAGATATTCGTGCAACTCCAGAGAAATTGCTGCCAGTCGTCATTTTCAACATTACTGGAGTAATTTTTTTGTTGGTTTGATTAAGTTAATGATCATATGTGTTCAAAAATGACCTGCCTCACTATGAAAATGAACCTTTTACTGATTGTGTTCCACTCTAATTGACAATTACTTGAAAATAGCTAATAAAATCAACAAAAGATTATTTAGATTTATTATCAGAGCAATTAATAAAATATCGTCGGTTAATAGAGAAGCGATAATGAAAAAAAAATTAATAAAGCAAAAATAATTTTCTTTTTTCTTGTGGTTTTTAATTTTTGTTTTGAAACTGCAGCCAAAAAATCTATTTTTATTTGTGATTTTTGCAAATTTTGTGTCTGCAGCTATCACTTGAAACCACTATTAAAGTCGAGATGTCATCTTCTAAGGCAGCTATCAATACGGTCTTAACTTATTTTTACAATTTTTTGAAATTTGACTTGTATTGATGTGCTGCCCGAGTCGAAGATGACTTACTATGATCTATTTTCTTTTCCGATGTTGATGTTTAAAAATAAGACAGAATAGTCAAACAGCACGTGAAAAAAATCATTTTTTATTGCTGACAAAAATTGGACAGCAGAGTTCAGATTTTGTTCATGCGGGATTGTAAAACACAACGATAACAGTACTTGCAAAAACACTTATCGAAACAATTTCGCAAAAACTTTTGACTATTTTATGCTTCTGGCGGCAATTACGTTAGTTTTGTTGCTGTTTGTATACACAATTTTTTGCTACCAACATTTGATCATTTAAAATCTAGTGCAAAGATGTTGTTGCTCAGCAGAGCTATTTGAATGCTATTCTCATTGAGATAGAGGTTAAAATATTTGAACCTTTTTAATTGTTCTCAGACAAATTTCGAAGAGATATTATATTTGTCCTGTTGTCGTTTTGTATGCAATTTTTCTTTTGACAAATTGTTGGTCTGACTATTTGACTTTACATCCTCACAAACGGGATGAATAGTTAAGGCTCAGAGAACATTGAGTTATTATAGAGCCTTACGGCGCTCTAGTCTCTTAGTACCTATAAGTATAGGCATCATCGAAAGATTTCATGAGACATACATTACGGTGAAAAGGGCTGTTCTGGCATATTGATTGTCTTCCCATTTAACCACTAACCCATCAGCCACTACCTCACCCCAAGCCCACTCCAAAAACTCCGACTCATTCCACCTGCACTTTTTCACCTACCTGCTATCACATGTCACCACCTCCCCCTTCCCCCCGCTCACCTCACACCCCCCTCATTTAGACTGAAAGAGCCTCGCTAAACCTCAGATAGCTACTGAAAAAGCCAAATACTCGTCATTAAACTTAAAGCAGTTCTTCCTACGCAGTTTCCTTGTTTTACCGTGTTGGAAGCACTTTTAGCAATTTTTGTATAATTTACAAAGCATACTTACATCAGTATGCCGTAATGTAATACAAGTTTTTGCACTGTATTGAGGTATGTATGGTTGTACCTAGAAACTGTATTAACTAAGGCAACGTCTGAGTTGATGATTTACAATTTTTGATTATTTTTATGAAAAAATGAATAAATTAACCTCATTTTACCTATTTTACCTTTTTTCAGAAATTTTTCTAATTTTTTTTTACTGTTTTTGCTTTTAAGATTAATTCTGTGGCGAACTCATTATTCTGAACTTGACATTTTGCACTTGCTGTTTTGGATGCTCTGGTATCTATTTTTTAAAAATTGTATTCAATTTTTAAAGGCCACAGAGAAATGATGACTGTTAATCGGATTATTTTTTAAACTGATTCTTTAGATGCCTTAATCAGTTCCAGGATTTGTGCTATTTGTTTGGTTTTTGATTTTTTTGTTGTCGTTGTTATCATTAAATTGCTAATAAACTCTTTTTTGAAAGCTGTTATTATAGAGAAAACGCAAAAACATTAGATATGTGAACTCAGAGATGAACTGATTGAATGTTTTTTGTGACGCCCCAATTTTAAACATTGTTAAAATAATATAAGTTACTTTTGCCTTTTAATGTTCTTACCTATAATTTCTTTTCCGGAATTGCATCTGTCTCCGAAAATTCAGGAAAATTTTATCAAAGCTTGCATACTTCGATTTTTTCCAGCTGAATCAGGTTTTTTCAAACCAAAACTGGAATCTTCTATCGATGTTATTTTTAAAATCTTATCACACATACTGATGAACGTTGAAGTACGACTTCAAATTGAATCAAGATTCATCAATTTTGAGTGATCCTATTTTTAAAATAACACATTGGTGCGCACCAATACTAAAAAAGGAGCAAAAAGCGATTGGATTTATGGAGTGAGTAGCTTTGATTCCAATTTTAAGTTAGATTTGAAAAACGGTACTTGAATTCAAATTCATTTTCCGGCATTTTTTGATCGAATTGGTTTAAATTGTTTCCCAAATTCCTTGTCACTTTTAAGTCTACATTTTGAATAAGTAAAAGTTCCTTATGTTATGGACTTTTGTGCCATGTTCTTTCTAATTGGTCGAACAAAAAATGTTGTGCTTAACCAAAATTTTTTGCGTGAGACCATTTTTATTGCTTTCAAGCAAAGTTCGTAGCATATATATTAGTCCTGTCGTTTTTTGCAATTTTTTGCTTGATTCGGATCCAAGTTTTCATCTGATCATTTGACTCTTCTTCCTCATAAAAGGGATAAACAGTTAAGGCCCGCAGAACATTGAGTTCTCTTAGAGCCTTAGGGAGCACTACCTATAGAACTCATCGAAACGGATCATGAGACATACATTGATGTTTTGAAGAGCTGTTCTGAAAATTTGACCGTCCTCCCATTTAACCACCAACCCCTATCCACCACTAATAAGCCAACATTTAGTCATAAACACATTGTGTGAAGGCGGTTTTAAGGTTTGAATTCCCTTCTCCTTAATTCCTCCCTGTGTTGCCCCACTCCGCCCATTTCACTCTCTGCGCCTCATTCAACACGTAATCCCGAACACCTGCTGCCCCCACCCATTCGTCCGGCGTTAGATTGCAATTCACCAAACGTTTGGCGCTTGTGTTTGACTTCTCTAGGCTATTTTTTCTTCGCTAATTCTTTTCAAAGTAGTTCTAAACAGCATTTGCTCAACAAAGCAATCTAAAATGAAAGCGAAAAATGAAACCAAGAATAGAAACTGGATAAACCAATAAAGTCCAGTTTTAGATGCCAAATATTTGAACTTCGTTCTAATCAGTCTTAGTTACCTGGTCTACTCTGTAATGGTATTCATACTAACAGCTGTATCTGCTCAGGAAACATGAGTTTGATTTTACTACGAAATCCAATTAAAGTAGCTTATATTAGCTCGCACTTTAAAAATATTTTGTAGAGCAATAATTTGTTCAGTTTTCTCGTTTTCTGTTTATCCCGATCGGGGTTAATGGCAATCAATGGCAGATGTTTTTCGGCGATTTACGGAGTTTGATCTCAGTTGGCATCATGGGAAACAGTGGTGACTATTTCCACTTTTCTCCTGAGTATTTTTAGACCTTTATTATACAGTTAAGTATGAGGTCATCTCCTCACACATGCTGCTTCATGGTTGGTCGCAGAAAGTTTCCTTTTGGTGCGTTCAGTTTCAATTATTGAAACTTATGTTTATTTAATTGTGGCATTAAGTGCAGTTGAATTGGGAGTTTATTATAAGCTTTATTAATTGCTCTCAAACGAAGTTTGCAGCAATTATATTAGTCCTGTCGGTCTTTTTTTTTATGCGATTTTTCGCTTGACCAATTTTTCGTCTGACGCTTTTGACTTTTCGTCCTCAAAAACGGGATAAACAGGTAGCGCCCCGCGGGCATTATGTGCTCTTAGAGCCTTTCAGGTCTGTTTCAGCTCAAACTGTCTTGGAGACTTATACTTATACTTATGTGGTGTGAGGGGCGGTTCTTAGAGGTTGACACCCCCCCTTGTTGACCCCCCACGCCCACTATTGGCTCCACCCCCCCCCCCACCGCCGCGCTCCCCCCCCCACCCAGTGCTGCCCCCATCAGCCCCCGGTGCACCCCCCCCCCCCCCCCCCCGTGGCTAGCTACTGACCAAGCCAACCGCTCGCCGGTCGTTTGAGAGCAATTCGCCCGACGTTAGTCGGTTATGTTTATAAGATTAGTGCGCGCGTCGATTGCAAAAAACTTTTTCTCATTTGATAACAATCTAGACGGGAATTGTGGAAAAGATACGCATTGCAATGAACACCTCAATCGGCAGCAATTTACTTCAATCGGCATCCTCAATTGTCAAATCCTCAATCGGCATCAAATTGAAGTTTGAGGTTCCTTTAGTTGAATTCTCAACCCACACATTAAGCACACGTCGGAAACATTTTTAAAAAATTAGTTAAAATGATGGTGGGCAATACGTGAACCGTTAATTAGAGGCATGTTCAGTGTAAAATGTGCTTCAACTCAACTAATTTGTTGTAATAATGAAAAACAACAATTACGTTTAGCCGCAAAAATATAACCGTTGTAATGCACAAACCAGACACAGTTGAGAAAATTTGTTCTAATCAAAATGTTGTTTTTCTGCTGATGTATATCCATTCTATGAAGTAGTTCTAACCACTGCTGGTTTTAGTTACTTCTAAGTGGGTGCTGGCGGTTCCATCAATGATTTAATCGATCACTGACGAGCGAAACTTTTCTTCCGTTTTTTTATAAAAATTGTTTGTACTGAAAATTCTACTATATACAGCCCTATAAATAAACCCTGTTCAGCCTTTTCCTAGGTTTAGTTCTTATCTGTACAGATTTCACAGATATTACGTAATATGGAATGCATTTCACGACCGTAATTTTTTTATTCAGCTCAACTAAACCTGCTGATAGCAAAACATAAGTACGTAAAATACTCAGACTATAACCCTAAGGTTAAATATCTACATGCTCTAAAATGTTAAATAAATTAATTAGCATTGTTATTAATATAATAATCTTCAAATTGTGGCTGTTCGTTTTCATAGGTAAAAAAAGGATTTGAAGGCTCCTATTTGTCTATTAACGGGTACTTTCTTGTGTTGATCGAGCAAAAACTCGCTTAAAAAATTTTAAAGCAAGTTTATTGTAAAAAATTCTTATTGAAGAGGGCAATTTGTTCCATTTTTGAACGCTTTTCAAGGTTAAAGATTTGTTAATCCACTTCGTTTTCGTTTTATTTTTTATAATAATTTGATTTGTTCTCTTGTTCTGTCAAGCGTTATGGCGACTAGTAAACATTTTGAAATTTTCGGATGTTTCCCTTTGTCTTATTAATTGCTGTCAAACGAAGTTTGTAGCAATTATATTAGTCCTGTCGGTCTTTTTTTATTCGACTTTTCGCTTGACCGATTTTTCGTCTGACGCTTTTGACTTTTCGTCCTCAAAAACGGGATAAACAGGTAGCGCCCAGCGGGCAGTAAGTGCTCTTAGAGCCTTTCAGCTCTGTTTCCGCTCAAACTGTTTTGGAGACTTAATACTTATGTTGTGAAGGGCGGTTCTTAGAGGTTGACGACACCCACACTAGTAACCCCCCCCCCCCTGATGCCCCCACCCCCCCCCCCTCACGGCGCTGTTGCCCCCCCACCCCACTGTTTCACGCCCACCTTCACCATCAGACCCCCAGTGTACAGCCCCCCCGCGCGCCTCCCGTGGCTACTGACGAACAACCGATCGCTAAAAACACGGAACTTTATATTAATTTTCACAAATTCTTTCAAGTTTTTTGAAAATTTTTTGTCAATTTTTTGCGTTTTTTCAGCCCTAGGTGTCACAAAACCTCCTCAAGGGTTTTATATTACGTTACTGCATAGTTTCTAGTGGTAGTGGAACGGTTTCAACATTTTAACATCACGAATTTTTTTGACAAATCGTGCTAATTTTTCCAATTTTTTTGATATTTATATTTTATTATCCACTTCTTTCCTGAAGCAGAGGACAGAGAACGTCCTTATAGGTATGATAATAAGTTACTGAAACACTTTTATTTGCTATGGAATAGCTTTCAGTTTTTTAATATGACAATTTTTATCAATTTTTTTGATAAAACTTGCAATTTCAAATTTTAGTTGGTTTTTAGGTTTCTCCAGCCTCAAGACTCAAGAAACCTCCTCTAGGGTTCAAAAGTAGTTACTGTATGACTTCTAAATGTAATGAAATGTTTTTGCAGATTTCAGCTCCACGTATTTCAGCATTTTTTTTTTACAAAAATTGCAAATTTTTGAATTTATTGTCAGTTTATTATCGCTATTGTCAGTTTATTTGTCATTATTGTCATTTATTCAGGTTTTTCAGCCTAACAAAAATTCTCCGTTAGGGTTTGATAACGAGTTACTTAAAAATGTTTGTTGGCCATGGATAAGTTTCAACTTTTATCACAAATTTTAGCAGTTTTTTTTGCAACTTCTAATTTTTTTCAAGTTTTTTGAAATTTTTTGTCATTTTCTTGGTTTTTCCAACCTCAACAGCCACATAAACACATAACCTCCTCTAGAGTTTGAGCTTAGGTTACTGCATAGCTTCTAGATGTAATGAAATGTTTTTCCAGATTTCAGCACCACGTATTTCAGCATTTTTTTTTAAAAAACTTGCAAATTTTTGAATTTATTGTCAGTTTATTATCGCTATTGTCAGTTTATTTGTCATTATTGTCATTTATTCAGGTTTTTCAGCCTAACAAAAATTCTCCGTTAGGGTTTGATAACGAGTTACTGAAAAATGTTTGTTGGCCATGGATAAGTTTCAACTTTTATCACAAATTTTAGCAGTTTTTTTTGCAAGTTCTAATTTTTTTCAAGTTTTTTGAAATTTTTTGTCATTTTCTTGGTTTCTCCAACCTCAACAGCCACATAAACACATAACCTCCTCTAGAGTTTGAGCTTAGGTTACTACATAGCTTCTAGATGTAATGCAAAAGGTTTTCAAGATTTTATGATCAGCAATTTTTAAAATTACTTCCATTTTTTTCAATTTTTTGAGTCTATGACTTTTTATCAGGCACCAGGATCCTAGGGACCTCCTCCAAGGCTTCAAGAAAAGCTGTCGCATAGTTTCAAGATTCATGGAATTGTTATCAATATTTTAATGACTCCAGCTTTAGCACTTTTTTTGATAAAATATAATTTTTTAAATTTTCCAAAAATTATTATCATGTTCCAAGTTTATGGATGTTTTTGAGCCATTAAAAAATTTAAATCTTGAAATAGTGATACTGGATAGTCTTTTAAGACAATGGAATGTTTTCGAAGATTTTAATGTGTTGAATTTTAACAAGATTTTGTTAACATTTGCAATTGTTTTCAAAATGTTTGAGTGTTTTTGTCCTTTTCTCAGTTTAACTATCATTACTGGCCAGCGAAGTTTTTCAAGTCTTGCAGATGAGTTACTGGACATAACTCAGGAGAAAAAAACAGTTTTGAACATTTTTACTGCAAAATCTGGAAGTTTTTTATTTAAATTTTCAATATCTGCAAATTTTTGACTAATGATTTGTTTTCTAATAAAGCTAGAAAATTAAAAGTTTAAGAGTCGATTCAAGCTAGCGCTAGCTTCATAAAAACTTGGCTAGCTACTGACAAAGCCAACCACTCGCCGGTTGTTTGAGAGCAATTCGCCCGACGTTAGTCGGTTATTTTATCTGTTTGTAGCTTCATCAGGCTAACTTTTGAAATAAACAATTCGGCTGGCATATTTTTGACGAAAATCCAAACTTTTTTTCCCCAGTTAATTTGCCTGTTTATGCGGTTTATGTTTTTCACTGTAGGAGTTTGAAGGAATACTCCACTGAAGGAAAGAAATATGAGAGAGTACAACTGACTTGAAAACATCAATTTTTACTTTCAAAGGTATTTGATTTCTTACAAGATACAAAGAATGAATTGCATTAGCCATTTTGCTTGACACTGAGTTCAGGTGATTTTCAAAGGTTAGGTTTGAATCAATTTGTAATCCCAGATAATGACATGCATTAGCTGGTTTGATAACTTCGTCTTTAAAAGAAAACTCTGGATCCGAATTAGTATGATTTGCAACGAATAACATCTCTGTTTTATCGGAAAATTCTTGAATGTTTCTGTCAGAACGCTTTCAACAAGAAAGTGTAAGAAAAAGTGTCTTAACTGAAGCAATTTTCTTTATGAGTTGAGACTTGAACTTGGACGTCAATTTTTTCAAATTTTCAATTCTCTTTGAGAGCTCTGGTTTCTGTTTCCGAACTTCTGTTTATCAATAGCGCAGTTTGCGTAGTTAGAAAATTATCTGTTTATTGTATCTTTTTTCTCTTTTAAACGTTTGATTCAGGTAATGATTGTTTAGAAAATACATTGCATTGGATGACTCTTCGAGATGTGTCCGTTTTTCTACCGGCTATGATTTCATTCATACAAATTTTTGCTTGATTTTCTTTATTTTTCAGTCAAAATATTCAGGAGGGTTCCTTCTCTCTGTTGGCGGATTTCAGTTGACTTCTGGCCTTCAAAAACGGGTTCAACAAATCGTGAATTTTTTAGCAAAGCGCCTGAATAACGCTCAAGACCGAATATTTTCATGGTTTGTTCAACATTGCCCTCTGGAGCTACCTATAAACAAAACCAGGCTTTATACATTAATCAGTTATTTCTACAAACAAGAGAAAATACCTTTTTCTTCACAGACGGAAATAATAAACCTAAATTTCTTATTTCGACCTGATATGAAAGAAGTTTAATCTGATGTGCTCAATTCTCGACTGCACTTTTTTTTACAACGTGCTTCGCCACATTTTATGGAATGCGCTTTCAGATCGCAACAAGCATATTTATTTTTTATATGGAAATTCATAGACTTTTCTGACATTCAAACTTTGTTGTTCAGGAGTTCCAGTCTTTATAGCGGCTAGCCTCTTTTTTCGAACATCTTAGAACAAAACGTTGAAGGCCAGAAAGACTGATTTCTTTTTTCGTTTTCAATTTTTAGAGGTAATCCAGATGTTCTTTGAAAAACTGGGACACAGTTTTGATCTACATTAGCTGAATTGTTTCAATTTGAGAATCATTTGCATCCTTAACATGGAATACTTAGATTTTTAAATCCCATGTTGATTTAATTGTTTAGGACGCCTTACGAGCCCAATAAAATTGTTACGTGTGATTTCGGTAAAAATTTATCTATCTCGGGTCGAGGTTTTACGGTGAATTTTTGTATGAAATGCGGTGAATGCGGTGAATCGCGTTGAATTATTTATTTCTCAGTATGCTTACAAAAAAGAATTGTCCTTACACGGGTTCCAACCTCTGACCTCCTGAATGCCGTCAACTCCTTATTCCACTGCGGTGAATTTTTGTACGAAATGCGGTGAAATGCGGTGAATTATTTTTTTCACCGCATTCAGCGCTTTCACCGCATTTCTTTCATTAATTTGACACAAAAATTGATGCAGTGAATTTTTGTAAGAAATGCGGTGAATTTATGTAAGAAATGCGGTGAAATATTTTCTTACAAAAATTCACCGCATTCACCGCATTTCTTACAAAAATTCACCCAAAAACCTCGACCCGGGAATCAATGATTCAA
Organism: Convolutriloba macropyga; assembly: GCF_964194025.1. Taxonomy (NCBI): domain Eukaryota; kingdom Metazoa; phylum Xenacoelomorpha; order Acoela; family Convolutidae; genus Convolutriloba; species Convolutriloba macropyga. Next base: position 25,512,655 of record NC_134472.1, read on the forward strand.
TTAAGCCCATTTCATTCGGTCCTTTGTGTGATAAATTTCCTAATCTCAATACGAACGGCTTATATTGAGAGTAGGCTTTTGGTCATCCGACGGTTACGCTTTCGTCCACTCTCTTAGCGTTATTGCGGCTGTGTTGACATGAGTCAATTATTTAGATGATGATGATGATGATGATGATGATGATGATGATGATAGTGGTGGTGATGATGATGTTGACAACCGCTTCTCTGTGCCAACGAGAGCTTCTACACTTTCAAACACTCAACTCGGAGGACAAAGTCTAAATTGCTTCCTGTTTCTGTTCATGCTTAGTAACCCGAAATATTTCCCTCGCTACTTCTTTAACTAAAATTTTCTGTCAGACTTCATTCAGGTTTTTACTTAATTTTAATAGCCACCATTTGCCTCTCATATGCTATTATTTAGACGCTCTTTTTTTAACAATTAACAGAATTTGAATTGCATTGTTACGATTCCAAGAGAAGTAATGGTGGAACGTATTTTTTATTGCAAAATTTTTGGAGCGTATTTGAAACAGGAAAAGAAAGTGGTCAACATAAAATGGTTCGGTCAAATTGCTGAAGAGCAGAGGAAATAAAATTTTTTTATCTGTTCATAACGCATTTTTAATAGCCGCGAAGCAATAGCGGCTATTATTGGGACATCGAGGTTCTTTACAATCCTATGAATTTGGATTGTATTGGTGTGCTGTCTTTTTTTAATGTGTTCACACTTTTTTCAGCTTTTTCAGGTCAGTGATAAGTCAAATGAGATTGGGGATTTTAGTCACGCTGAAGTACTAAAGGGAGCAAAAATTAGAGTAGATTTAAGGCGTCAGTTTTTTTCACGTGCGTCATTTTGACTTCTGTTTTCAGAGTTTCTTTTCCTTGACTGCTTTCAATATGATACATATGTGTTCTAATTGCGCCTAGTTGAAACTGCGCCCAGTTGAATCCTTCAAGGGGCAGCTGAAACGTTTTATGACCTGAACACTTTTTTGTCAAAAAACATTACAGAGTATTTGATTTTTCCCACTTTCAAAAAATTGTTGTTTTCATATCACTTAGTATCATCAAGAAGGTGTCATTGGTTGAAAACGAGGCGCGGAAGAACCTATCAATGCTTCAAGTTTATAGTTTTTTAGTTTTCATGACTTTGACTCTACTTTTCTCCAAAAATTGCGAGTTAATTTTTTTAGTTTTGTTGTACTTTTGTAATTTTGTTGTCTTCTCAATTCTTCTCATTAATAACAGGCCTCATATGTTGCTGATAGGGGTTATTTTAGTGGATTACATTGTTTCTGTTCGAAGATGATGCCTTCTATGGCTCTGACAACAAATGATTTGAAATATAATAGACTTTTTGAGTTTTGCGCGATTTTTTTAACATTTCACGACCGTAAATTTTTTCTTCAGCTCAATTAACACTGCTGATAGCAAAACATAAATGTAAATTACTCAGACTATAACCCTAAAGTCAAATATCTACATGCTCTAAAATGTTAAATAAATTAATCAGCATTGTTATTAATATAATACTCTTCAAATTGTGGCTGTTCGTTTTCATAGGTAAAAAAAAGATTTAAAGGCTCCTATTTGTCTATTAACGGGTATCTTCTTGTGTTGATCGAGCAAAAACTCGGTTAAAACATTTTTAAAGCAAGTTTTACTGTAAAAGGTTCTTATTGAAGAGGGCAATTTGTTCCATTTTTGAACGCTTTTCAAGAAAAAAGATTTGTTACTCCACTTCGTTTTCGTTTTCCTTTTTATAATAATTTGATTTGTTCTCTTGTTTTGTCTAGCGTTATGGCAACTAGTAAACATTATAAAATTTTCGGATGTTTCCCATTGTCTTATATCTGTTTGTAGCTTCATTAGGCTAACTTTTGAGATAAACATTTCGCCTGGCAGGATACGATCCTTAATGAGAAGATCAATGGAGTGGTCAAATTTTTGACGAAAGTAACAAATTTTTATTCCCCAGTTTTTTTGCCTGTTTATGCGGTGTATGTTTTTCACTGTAGGAGTTTGAAGGAATACTGCACCGAAAGAAAGATGAGAGAGTACAACTGACTTGAAAACATCAATTTTTTTCTTTCAAAGGTACTTGATTTCTTACAAGATACAAAGAATGAATTACATTGGCCATTTTGCTTAAAACTGAGTTTAGGTGATTTTCAAAGTTTAGGTTTGAATCAATTTGTAATCCCAGATAATCACATGCATGAGCTGGTCTGATAACTTCGCCTTCAGAAGAAAACTCCGAGGTAGCCTTCAAAGCCTTCAAAAAGGATCCGAATTAGTATGATTTGTAAAGAATAACATCTCTGTCTTATCGGCATTTAAATTCTTGAATGTTTCTGTCAGAACATTTTCAACAAAAAAGTTTAAGAAAAAGTGTCCTAACTGAAGCATTTTTGTTCATGAGTTGAGACTTGAACTTTGACGTCAATTTTTTCAAATGTTCATTTCTGCTTGAGAGCTCTGGTTTCTGTTTCCGAACTTCTGTTTATCAATAGCGCAGTTTGTGTAGTTAGAAAATTATCTTTTTATTGTATCTTTTTTCTTTTTTAAACGTTTGACTTAGGTAACGATTGTTTAGAAAATACATTGCACTGGACGACTCTTCGTGATGTTTCCGTTTTTCCACAGGCTATGATTTCATTCATATAAATTTGTGCCTGATTTTCTTTATTTTTCAGCCAAAATATTTAAGAGGGTTCCTTTTCCCTGTTGGCAGATTTCAGTTGACTTCTGGTCTTCAAAAACGGGTTCAACAAATTGTGAGCTTTTTAGCAAAGCGCCTGAAGAACGTTCGAGACCGAATATTTTCGTGGCTTGTTCAACATTGCCCTCTGGAGCTACCTATAAGCAAAACCAAGCTCTCTACATAAATCAGTCATTTCTACAAACAAGATAAAACACCTTTTTGTCACAGACAAAATTGATGAACCTAAATTATTTATTTCGACCTGATATTAAAAAAGTTTAATCTGATGTGCTCAATTCTTGACTGCACTCAATTTTTTACAACGTGCTCCGCCACATCTTATGGAATGGGCTTTCAGTTCGCAACAAGCATATTTATATTTTGTATTGAAATTCATCGTTTTTTTGGCATTGAAGTTTTGTAGTTCAGGATTTCCAGTCTTTATAGCGGCTAGCCTCTTTTTTCTAACATCTTAGAACAAAACGTTGATAGCCAGAAAGACTGTTTTCTTTTTTTCTTTTTTAATTTTTAGAGGTAATCCAGATGTTCTTTGAAAAGCTGGGACACAATTCTAATCTACATTAGCTGAATTGTTTCAATTTGATGATCATATTCATCCTTAACATGGAATACTTAGACGCCTTACGAGCCCAATAAAATTGTTACTTGTGATTCCGCTAAAAATTTATCTAACTCGAGTCGAGGTTTTACGGTTAACTTTTGTAAGATATGCGGTGAAATGCGGTGAAAAAAAAGTTTCTTTGCGTATTTCTTACATCTTTTTGCGGTGAATACGGTGAATCGCGTTGAATTATTTCTTTTCACCGCGTTCTCAGTATGCTTACAAAAAGGAATTGTCCTTACACGGGTTCGAACCTCTGACCTCCTGAATGCCGTCAACTCCTTATTCTACTGCGACAACTGAGTTCTTTGAATTTTTGTGAATTTAAACCAGATTGAGTAAACGTTGAAAGCAAAAGCGGTGAAATTCGGTAAGAAATGCGGTGAATTTTTGTATGAAAGGCGGTGAAATGCGGCGAATTTTTTTTTTCACCACATTCGGTGCTTTCACCGCATTTCTTCCATTAATTTAATAAAAAAGATGGTGCAATGAATTTTTGTATGAAATGCGGTGAATTTATATAAGAAAAGCGAAGAAATATTTTCTTACAAAAATTCACTGCATTCACCGCATTATTTACAAAAATTCAACCAAAAACGTCGACCCGGGTTTCAATGAATCAGTTAAGCCCATTTTATTCGGTCCTTTGTGTAATACATTTCCGAATCTCAATACGAACGGCTTATATTGACAGTCGGCTTACGCTTTCGTCCACTCCTAGCGTTTTTGCGGCTGTGTTGACATGAGTCAATTATTTAGATGATGATGATAGTGGTGGTGATGTTGATGATGATGATGACAACCGCTTCTCAGTGCCAACGAGAGCTTCTACACGTTCAAACACTCAACTCGGTGGACAAAGTCTAAATTTCTTCCTGTTTCTGTTCATGCTTAGTAAACCGAAATATTTCCCTCGCTACTTCTTTAACTAAAATTTTCTGCGGCAGACTTCACTCAGGTTTTTTTTTAATTTTATTAGCCACCATCTGCTTCTCATATGCTATTCTTTAGACGCTCTTTTTTGAATAATTTACAGAATTTGATTTGCATTTTCACGCTTTCTTTTTACGATTCCAAGAGAAGTAATGGTGGAACGTATATTTTATTGCAATTTTTTTGGAGCGTATTTGAACAAGGAAAAGAAATTGGTGAACATAAAATGGTTAGGTCAAACTGCTGAAGAGCAGAGAAACTAAAAATTTTTTATCTGTTCATGACGCATTTTTAAATTCCACGAAGCAATAGCGGCTATTATTGGAACATCGAGGTTCTTTACAATCCTATGAATTTGAACTGTATTGGTGTGCTGTCTTTTATTAATGTTTTCACTTTTTTATCAATTTTTTCAAGTTAGTGATAAGTCAAATTAGAGTGGGGATTTTAATCACGCTGAAGTACTAAAGGGAGCAAAAATTAGAGTAGATTTAATGCGTGATTTTTTTTCGCGTGCGTCAATTTTACTTCTGTTTTCAGAGTTTCTTTTCCTTGAGTGAGTTCAATACGATACAAATGTGTTCTAGTTGCGCCTAGTTGAAATTGCGCCCAGTTGAATTCTTCAAGGGGCAGCTGAAACGTCTTATGACCTGAACACTTTTTTGTCAAAAAACATTAGAGATTATTTGATTTTGCCCACTTTCAAAAAATTGTTCTGTTTTCTTATCACTTAGTATCATCGAAGAAAGGTGTCATTGGTTGAAAACCAGGCGCGAAAGAACCTAATTAATGGTTCGAGTTAATAGCTTATTAGTTTTCATGACTTTGACACTACCTTTCTCAAAATTTATGAGTTAATTTTTTTAGTTTTTTTGTACTTTTGTTATTTTGTTGTCTTCTCAATTATTCTCATTAATAACAGGCCTCATAGGTTGCTGATAGGGGTTAATTTAGTGGATTAAAATAATTCTGTTCGAAGATGATGCCTTCTATGACTCTGACAACGAATGATTTCAAATATCATAGACTTTTTGAGTTTTGCGAGTTTTAGTTGTTAACTTTAATTTCTCATATCTTTGTCTCAATAATGACAGTTTTCATTGATTTGTTTAATTTTTTCTAAGTTTTATTTTTCAAAATCTTTTTAATTCATAATTTTTGGTTTTTTTACTTATACGCTGCCCATTTTAAAAAAAAACTTCTAGTGAATTTTTTTTTAATTTTGCGAGTATTTTTTGAACTCATTGCTGTCTCATCACTCAGCCTCATTAATGACAGGTTTCATAGGTTGATAACCAGAAATAATGTATTTTAATTAGTGGCATGAGCTCATAGAAGTTTTATTTTGATAATGACCGTGTAAACAAAATTGTATATGATTTTTTAGTCCTGCTTGTTTTTGTTTGTTCTTGTGGTAAAATTGCTTAATCTCAAAGGTATCAAACCTATTCTTCTCCTTGGACATCTGACGCAGCTAACTTTTTTGTCAGATTAAAGCTATCTAATTTCTTTGGATTTTATTTTAGGACTTTCCCTGCAATAATTTTCATATTTTTCGTCTCCATCGATGATCGTTTCGATCACTGACTTTTTCAACTTCTACTGCTTTGCAGTTAAAATGTGTGTGCGAGATGTCATTTTTTCTGTTCTTCAGTCAATTGCGTGTTTACTTCACACAACAAAATGGCCTCTGAACTTATTTAATGAACTTTCAACTTTTTGAACATTTACTAGTTAAAGATAAGTAGTGTGCATCTAACGTATATGCACTTATTCTTGAGTATTAGAGTCTTGAGTTTATCGAAAAATTATATTAAAGCTTTTTCCTTAGGGAGCGTATGTGTCTCATAGGAATGAAAACCCATATCTAACCAAAGGTCTAATTGTCTATTAAGTGACTAGCGGTCAATCTGTCTATCTTATTTCTCTAGTTGTTTCAATACAATGCAAGGCCATAAGGCCCTCTCGGGGCTATTTTCCGGCAATCTGCCGTCTATGTAAAGGTGAATAAAATAGGGTGAAAAGTAAGTACGGCATTTCAAAGCAGCTTTCTTTAGTTTTAGCTCTATTTGTTCCAGTCAAATGTGATTGTCATAACTATCTCAACTAGTATTAGGTTTGTTGCCTTGGAGGCCATCTGAATCCAATTTTACATTCTTCGATTCGTTTTGTGTACTTTTTAGGGACTTCTAAGTTGGAATTAATTGTTTTGTCAAATTTGGTTGTTTTTTGATTTGCTTTATTTTATATTTACAGTTGATTTTCTTCAAGAGTTTAAACTTATACCAAATATTTTGTATTTTTTTCCGTTTCGTGTAATTATATTTTTTGCTATAAAGATTTTCTTGTTGAGCCCTCAATTAAAATCCATTTTAGAGTTGTTGCTACCAAGAAGCGCCACTTGGAAGCTTGACAGGGCACATTACATTGAAATAAGGGATAAAAAACAGGCTATTTGTTCTTTCTTTGCTTTTTCTAATTGTTGTTCAATAAATTTCTGCCAGGCATTGAGGGGTTTACTGACCAACTAAACGACGAAATTTCGTTTTATTCTGAATTACAGGTAGTAGTTTCTTGCTTTTTTTGAAAAATTTTCTTCGAGCATATTGTAGAGAACAAAATGAGCTGGCTCATTTAATATTCCTTAGTTTCTTCTTTAGAACCGTAAGCATGAGGTATTGCTTTGAGTTTTGCTTTGAAATAGGACGTGGAGAAGAACGGTTTTTCTCATTTGAATTCTAAGGTGCATTACTTTTTTAAGCTAAAAGTTCCGATAGTTGGTTTTTGTTCAAAATGGGCAATTTCAGTTCAACTTCTTAGATGTCTTTTAGCTTTATTGCTTAGTAAATGGAAATTGTAGGTCATCTCACTATGTCGCTCATGTATTTCATAGATCGATATATGCATACATCTATATGCATACATCCATGCAAATATATAGAGAAAATTCCAGACTTTATATCGTTCATTCATGTTTTCAGACCGTGTAATTTTGAACGCACTACGCCCCTTTTGTGACTTAATTTCGGTCTGGACATCTACTTTCGGTCTGGCACCACAGCCTGGGAGGACTTTCGTTTGCTCAAACTGCTTTCCAGATCCCCTAATTTTGATATATTAACGCCCCGGTTCAGTCGAGTTCGATCCGATCAGACCTGACTTCGCAGACCTGTGAAATAAGTTTCGACGAAATTAAACTATATGAAAAAAATGAGTTATAAATTAGGGCAAAAAAATACATTCAACTTCAATTTGGTGGCTGAAAAACAGGAAGCAGTTTTGCGACATTCTAGGTCGTAGACATAGTTCTGTCCGAGACACTGGAAGAAAATCCAGTCCTAGCAGTATAGCACGTCAGTCGAATGCACGCCGGACAACGGCAAAAAGTAACAGAAACAGTGCGTCACTTTGGTCACGTGGAAATGTCGGTTCAGATCGAAGATTAAGCTCCAAATTGGACGAAAATAACACAATCCCACGTGACAGAAGGAGATGGTTTGTGCATTCATATCATTAATAGTAGCAAGGATATTGTTAGAAATTTAATTATATTAGAGCGCTATCTTTAAGTGTTTATTTTATTATCTTTTTTTGGAATAATTTTGAAGCAGGAAATGAAATGCCTATAAAGATTCTGAGTGGTTTGAGTGTTGAAAAAATTAAATTAAAGAGTGGATGGATATGAGAGTAGTTTTTTGTTCAAACTGCTGTTTTTGAGAGAGCCAGAAACAGGCGCGAAAAATTTTTTGCGGCTTCTTAACGCACTTTTTGTTGTGTTAACGCTTTTTCCGTTAGGTTTCAATTGGATATAGAAATAATTTTTCGGCTGATTTTAATAGTGCGTTGAAGTTTATAGTTAATTAATGGGAGCTTTAAGCTAGTTTTTACACTGCTTTGCGTATTATAGGCTTTTTTAATTGATTTTAGCAATTATTATTTGCAAATTGATAAAAAAAATTCTATCCAACAGTGTTTTTGTTGAGAAGTATGGCAGAGTTTGTTAAATTTGGTGACAGTTTTTAGACCTACTTCTTGACATTTTCCATTTTTATTTGCTCTCAGCCGAAGTTTGTAGCAATTATATTAGTCCTGTCGGTCTTTTTTTCATGCGATTTTTTGCTTGACCGATATTTCATCTGACGCTTTTGACTTTTCGTCCTCAAAAACGGGATAAACAGGTAGCGCCCAGCGGGCATTAAGTGCTCTTACAGCATTTCAGCTCTGTTTCAGCTCAAACTGTTTTGGAGACTTATACTTATGCTGTGAAGGGCGGTTCTCAGAGGTTGACGACACCCCCACTGTTGACCACCCCCCCCCCCTATTGCCCCCACCCCCCACCGCGCTGTTGTCCCCCACCCCTGTTGCCCACCCCCTCCCCATCAGAAACACACCAATAGGTGTCAAGAAACCTCCTCTAGGGTTTTATATTAGGTTACTGCATTGTTTCTAGTGGTAGTGGAATGGTTTCAGCATTTTAACATCACGAATTTTAGACTTTTTTTGACAAAACGTGCAATTTTTTCCAATTTTTGACATGTAAATTTTATTATCCACTTCTCTCTGGACGCATAGTTCAGAAAATGTCCTCAAGGGTTTGATAATAAGATACTGAAACAATTTTGTTTGCCATGGAATAGCTTTCAATATTTTAATTTGACAAATTTTATCATTTTTTTTTGTAAAACTTGCATTTTTGTCATGTTTTTGTTGGTTTTTAGGTTTTTCAAGACTCGAGAAACCTACTCTAGCATTCAAAAGTAGGTACTGTATAAATTCTAAATTTAATGAATTCTTTTTCGAGAATTAACACCACGAAATTTGGCATTTTTCTTGACAAACATTGCAATTTTTAATTTTTTTTAGCATATATTGTCAGTTTATTATCGCTATTGACAGTTTATTTGTCATTATTTTCATGTATTCAAGTTTTTCAGCATGAAACAAAATCTGCGTTAGGGTTTGATAATGAGTTACTGAAAAATGTTTGTTGGCCATGGATTAGGTACAACTTTTATCACAAATTTTAGCAGTTTTTTTGCAACTTCTAATTTTTCGCCATTTTCTGGGTTTCTACAACATCAACAGGCACATAACCTCCTCTAGAGTTTGAGCTGAGGTTACTGCATAGCTTCCAAATGTAATGGAAGGTTTTTCAAGATTTTAATGTCAGCAATTTTTAAAACTATTTGCAATTTTTTCAATTTTTTTGAATCTTTTTGCATTTTTATCATTTTTTCCGGCACCAGGGTCCTAGGGACCTCCTCCAAGGCTTCATGTAAAACTGTCGCATTTTTTCTAGACTCATGGATTTGTTATCAATATTTTAATGACTCCAGTTTTAGCACTTTTTTGATTAAATTTATTTTTTTTTAAATTTTCGAAAAATTATTATCATGTTCCAAGTTTATGGATGTTTTTGAGCCAGGAAAACTAATTAAAGCTTGAAATAGTGATAGTGGATAGTATCTTGAGACAATTAAATGGTTTTGAAGATTTTTAAGTCTTGAATTTTTGCAAGGTTTTGTTAAAATTTGCTATTGTTTTCAAAATTTTGAGTGTTTTTGTCCTTTTCTGAGTTTAACTATCATTACTGGCCAACGAAGTTTTTCAAGTCTTGCAGATGGGTTACTTGACATAACTCAGGAGATAAAAATTAGTTTTTAACATTTTCACTGCGAAATCTGGAAGCTTTTATTTTAAATTTTGCAATATTTTGCAAATATCAGTTTTCTATTTGATTTGTTTAACAAAGCTAGAAAACTAAAAATTGAAAAGTCGAATCAAGCTAGCGCCAGTTTCAATAAACCGTGGCTAGCTACTGACGAAGCCAACCGCTCGCCGGTCGTTTGAGAGCAATTCGCCCGAAGTTAGTTGGTTATGTTTTTGCTTGAGAACTACAAAGCTTTAGTAAGCTCTTTAGTAAGTGGCTGTAGGGGTTATTTTTTTGATTTTCTGACTTAAGTTTTCTCAGTTTTTGGGTGGTTTTTTAGGTAATAGTTCACTCAGAATGTAGTTTTCTTGATAGAAAGGACTGTTCTAGTCATCTTCAGAACCATTCAGCTCTGTTTTTTTAACATATCTTTGCGATGTTAACGATTTTGGAATTCAAATTTGAGTTGTGATTTTGGTCACGCAAAAAAGGAATGTGGCGCGAAAAAAAAGATAAATTTTTGGCCAATTTTTTTTTTACTCTAACTTTGAGCTGAAGTGATAAGAAGAACAAAAACTTGCTCTCTGAATTGCGATTATTTTCTTACGTACGGCATTTTGACTTCTGTTCTTACTTTTTTGGGTTCTGTGTCGGGTTCGTTCTAAATGCTTGAGTGATTATTTTCGTGACGTCTACAAACAAAAGAAGTAGAGCAATGAAGATGGCAAACTTACGCCGTGAAGTTTTAAGTTACTCGAATTCTTACGTAGAATGATAGAACGACGTTTGAACAAAATTTGGCTTCCAGGATTGTCTTTTTTTGTTCCCGTGAGATTATTTTTTTAAATTGCTATCAAACAAAGTCTCTAGCAATTATCTTAGTCATATGGTCTTTTTTCTGCAAATTTCCGCCAGACGGTTTTTTCATCTGACCTATTTGACTTTTCGTCCTCGAAAAACAAATAAGCAGGTAGCGCCTCGAACAAATAAGCGTTACGTGGCCGAGCAACTCTTTCATAGCCTTACGTCCCTACTAGACTCTAATTATGCGATTGACTGAGTCTGTTCTTTAAGAAAAATTTCTTAGAGTGAAGGGCAGTCCCACCCCCCCCCCCCCCCCCCCCCACCCCACTCCTCCATTCCATCCTCCTTCAGCTGGCTATATTAACCCACCTCGTCCAGCCCTTCCAACCCTACCCCCAAATGACATGATTTACCATAAATGCTATGACGACTATGTTTTGCAATTTGGAAAAGAATACCCAGGTTGAGGTCCCAGACGGAAAGTCGATATGACAAGACCCAGACCGTCCCAGACGAAAAATGTCTATGTACGGAAGATCCCAGACGGAAAAAACCTATGTCCAGACTTTAGTTCGTGCGTTATTCCGTGTTTCCGGACTATGTAAATTTGAACGCACGATACCCCCGCCGTGAGTTCATCTGAGTCTGGACAAAGCGAGTTTCTGTCTGAGGCCTCAAACTGGGTAAACATAACTGTTCTGAGTTTCCCGACGTGGTTTTAAATGCAATTTGCTCAACATTTCATTTGGTTATTAAATTTTCTTTGCATTCAAAGCATTTTCTAATTTCCAGCTAACCAAGTATTGAATAATTTAGGACGAACAACTCATCAGTGACAGAAGCGGCCCCTCCTTGTTGCCGAATGAGTGACTGTAAATGCTCAGGAGGTAATTTGGGTACAAACAGAGGGGGTAGTACAACCTACAGAATGGAGCCAAAAGTAACACGAGTGTTCGATGACAGCACAGGAATGTCCTGGTACCACTTCAGTTACAACAAGACGTTTGTGGCAGGTGATGGAGATTTCAGAACAGGTTAAGTAAAAGACTAAAATCTTTTTCTTTTCTCCTAGAGACCTGTAATCAGGAACCCTCCTCTCCATCTTAAAACCAAATTCCTGGTCCTGATAGGCATACTTGGACAAACTAGTGTAAATTTAAGCGCAAATAATGGTTTGCCCAGTCTAATCAGAATTTAGCCATTCCAGTAGTTAGTTAGTTACATTTAATTGTTATATTGCAAATGTGTAAAGATGAGGGAAACCGTTATTCGTCATTTTCTTTCGTTGGGCTGCATTGAAAGCAAAATCTGTTCAATGCGGCCAACTGTGCAACAAGAAATCTAAAAGTATAAAGCAAAAACTCTCGCCAGGAATCAATGGCATAAAATTAACTGATATCAAAAATTTGCAGATAAAATAGAACATTAGGTGGCCAATGTCGAGAAAGTTTCAAAAAAAATTTTTTTATGAAATCAAGTGACCAAAATGTGTCCCCATTTTTCAGGATTCAAATACTACCACTTTTGACAATGAAAAGTGGTTATTAATAGGCGCGTCAGCAATTCCAGGCGGCTATTATTGCGCTCCTAATCTTTTTTACAATTCAAAGAACTTGAATTGTATTGGGGCGCTGTCTTTTTTTAAGATCTGTTCACAAATTTTTATAATTTTTGAATTCAAATTGGAGTAATGATTTTGGTCACGCTGGAACAGGAAGTGGAGCGAAAAAGCGAGTGGTTTTGCGGCGTGAAAATTTTTTGCTGTAATATTAAAATAGAGTGAGAAAACGGTGTTGGAACAAAAATTCGGCAAATTGACTTTAATTTTTACTCCTTTTCGATTTTTTGGACTGGAATTTTTTCTAAATGGTTTTCCCAATCCATTCATCGTTCATTCTAGGCCTAGTTTTTTATTTGATTCAAATTTCAATTTATGGCTATTGGTTTGTTTTTTTTTTCAATGCGACATTTTAACATTGATTTTCTGATTTTTTAAAATTTTTTCTATCTGATGTTTTTAGAAATGGTTTTCTCAAATCACTCATAGTCCGTTCTAGGTCTAAAATTTTGTGTAGTCAATGAAAATTCTTTGAATTGTACGTCAGGACTTGTTTTGCTATGTTTTTTTTACTTCGTCTTACATATTTTTGTTTTGTCTTCAATAACTTCAGTGACTTCTACTGCTTTGAAGTGAAAATTTGTGTTCTTGACGTCATTTCTGGTTTTAGATCAATTGCGTGGCTTACCTCACTCAAGAAAATGATTTCTGAACTCATTTATTGTGGAACTTTAAGTTTTATGAACATTTACTAATTAAAGGTCAGTAGTGTGCATCTAAGTAGTGTTAAACTTATATGCCCTAATTCCTGAGAAATAGACCCTTGAGTTTTAATATCGAACATTAATTTTGAAAATAAAACTCCATTAGGGCTTTTTCGTTGTAGAGCAAATGTTTCTCATAATAATGACAGTCCGAATTTAACCCAAAAAATCTAAAGGTCTTTTAAAATGCTGGTAGTTGATCTGTCAATCTTATTTCTTTAGTTGTTTCAATTCATGGTAGGGCACAAGCATCTATCGCGGCTATTTTCGGGCAATCTGTCGGCTATGTTTTATATTGTGGAAAGAACTTAAATTATGTCACGATTGTTCGCGGATAAGAGTAAAGTTTTTCCACTATTTTGAACATGTTATTAACCTATAACTTTATTGCCCGAACTTTATTTGTAAGTAGTTAGGGCCCATTTCAAAGACTTAATTGCTCTTGTGAACAATAAACAGAGTCGTGAAAAAGTCCCGGAAAATCGTAGGTAAACTCGATTTTTCGGAAATTAGCCATATAATATAATTTCAAAGCCCAATTTTTTCTCATTTATATGAATTACAAAATTTTAAAGTCACCGTCTCTAGACGCCAAAAACAAATCAAATCTATCACCAACCAAAAAATATCAGTGATTTTTTCTTTTGCCCGATTCTGTAGTTCTTTTTGTTGTACTCTCTCTTAACCTCGTCAATGACAGGTCGCATTGGCTCTCTAATGACGCCTGAAAGAAGCTATGTAATAGTTTCAACTCGTTTGAAGAGAGTTTAGCTTTTTTTACGTTTTTTTTACGTTTTTTCCCGGAAAAATTTTTTTTACGTTTTTTTTACGTTTTTTCCCGGAAAAATATCAGTGTTTCTCTGGATCTTGCAAAGTTTAGAAGTCCTGTTTTATATTAACTTAGTCTCATTAATGGAAATTCTCATCGATTACTATTGAGGCAACATCTGATGGGCTTTCACAGTTAGCGTTTTTAAATGCTCTCAAACGAAGTGGACTAAAGTAGACACTGATTATACCTGTGTTCTTTTGATACGATTTTTTGCTTGACTGATTTTTCGTCTGACCCTTTTGACATCTTATTTTCAAAAACGGGATGAACAGAGAAATTTCGGAGAGTATTAAGTGGCTGAGCAGCTCTCATAGAGCCTTGCTAGCCTCTAACTATGCAATTAACCAAAACTGTTTTGAAGAGACAGTTTAATGATGTGAAATGCTGTTCTTTATCTAAAGATTTTGACCCCTCTGTCAATTCCCCCCTCATTCCCCCGCGCACTCATTATCCTTTAGTACTAAACGCGTCCACTCTCCTTCACTCGTCAATCCCTCAACCCTACGCCCATCATTTGACTAAAATTGTTCTCTTGAATTTATAGCGATGTTATGAGTTTAGCACACTTTTTTTGCAATGCTTGCATATAAATCAGTCCCGTTGTTTTATATCGCTACCATTTAATCATGAATGAATTTGATAATAGTTTTCAGTTCACAGCATTTATTTTTATGACTTGAAATTATTCCTTTTCAAGGAATTTCTTGGAACTTTGTGTCAAGCCTGTTTTCGTAGTTTTTCTTGTGATCTTATTGCTTAGTCTTGAAATCAACTGTTCTCATTGACTTTTTTGTAACTTAATTGTTGTCAATTTATCAGATTCTTTTTTTAGCTGTGATTTTTATTGACAATTTGTTGAAAAATGTATTTTATGCCGTGATAAAGAAGTATAGTACGTAGTTTGGTGTTTTTTCTTACTTTAAGGCCCCTAATTTTCAAAAAAAATTGCTTTAGCTAAAATGCAGTTTCTGCGCATTTGTCAATGTCTTTTATTCATTTCCATCAGCGTTATTCAGTGGGCACTAACTCTACGGACGCGCAGTGTCAACTCTATATAAAATGCTGTAAAATTAGTTTTTGAAAACGAACTTTTAAAATGTCTTTGATGTTGATTGTTTTTTGTCTATTTTTGTTCCGACCCCTCTCTGAGGAGGGAGGAACTATATACTCAAATGGGTTTTTTTTCTGTTCAGTCAATTTTCGCCGATCGATATATTCATCGTAGAGAGTTGAGACTGGTATCATCAGAAAGCTCGTCCGGCGTAGAATATGGAATTAAAAAGATTTTTTTAATTTTCGTTTTTCATAGGGAGTTATCGAGGTTTAAAATTTTGTGAATATTAGACGTAATTCACCCGTTTTTATTCACCTTTTTGCCAAATTTTCGTCAATTCTGACAAAATTTTCGTCAATTTTGCTTAAACATGTTAAAATTGTTAACTGCATTGTTATTCATTTGATCTCCAAAGACAGAGGAGGGTTGATGAACTGTTGGATCCGAGTTCTTTGGCTAGAAGTTATGCCAAAATTTTCAAAATTCAGACATTTTTCGTCGAAAAATGGCTTTTTAGACCACTTGCTTTAAATTTGGTTTAAGTAGACACCTTTAAACTACACTCATATTCGTCTTCAGCTCAAAAAAGAGCTGGTTGTACTCCCGTCGTTGGCTTTAGGAAACTTCTGAAATTACAATTTTGCCATCTTTTGCAAATTTTAAATCGATAATTATACAAAACGCATTTTTTTTGACAAACTGAAAAATTTTGTATAGAATTAGTCTATTTCGCAACCATTTCAACAATTAATTGTTTTCTTCGTAGACGTGCACCATAAGGTTGATCTCACCATAAATCATTACAGTAAAAAAACTAGGTTTTAATTGGGCAGAGCAATTTTTTTCTGAATATTTCTGCTTTTGTAGTTTTTCAGTTTTTCTATGTTAGTCTTCCTTTTAATTTGCTGGACGTAGACACCTAAAAACTGCGTACGAATCCCTCGTGATCTCAGAAAGAGAGCTCAATGTACTCTCACTCGCTTTAAGAACTTCTGGAACTATAATTTTGCCAGTTTTTGGAAATATAAACTCAATAATTATACAAAATTCATTATTTGTTTTTGATATATTGGAAAATTTTGGTTCAAAACCGATGAATTGAACAAGTAAGTGTTTTTCCTGACGCGCAGCAAAATCTGGGTTGATCTTCATCTCACCATGGATCCATATGATAAATTTTTTTTAGATTTTTAAGGGGCGCGACCTTTTTTTCGAAAAATTTCCGCTATGTAAATGTTTTTTTTACGTAAATTAGGGACAAGAAAATCGAATCAGGGCTATTAATGACAGACACTGTTTAAAATAAACGAGACCCAACGAGATTGTATTTTGGTTTTAGAATTAAGCTCAAGGTTTTCATGGCTCTGACCAATTGTTTTCGTAAAATTTGTATGGACTTCTTGCGTTTTGTCTTCATTTCTTATGATTTTCGTAGTTCAGTAACTTAGTGTGCCCAATCAAACATCCAGTTAATTATTAGATTGTATAAAAGAACCTACACAATTTTTCCAGTTAATTTCTAATTTCTGTTATGAATTTGAATATATATTTTTTTGAGAAAATCTCAATGATTTTTGAACTTTGCCACTTTTTTCTTTTTTCTCTCAACTTCCGAGGCAGTCTCAGTGAAAACAGGCAGAATCCAAGATTTTTAAATTAATTTCGGTAACAGTTTTATATTCAACTAAAGGTTTCTTTATTTTGGTACTATGCATTTTCAATTTTTCTTTTATTGTATGTCATAATTGCAATTTTTATGAGTTCATTTTGTGTCCTTGTCAAATTATCACAATATTGACAAGTCCTGTTAAAAAAAGGCATCGTATGGAAATTGCAAAACGTTGGCATAGGCGTATCTTGATATGTTAATTGTTTTTGTTGAAAATTTTATGCTTTTTTGGCTGATAAACAATTATCTCGCAAAACTTTGTGGTTTTTTGATTTTGCCTAAATTTGTCTTTATTTTCGTTGTTGTACGCCATATACTCGATAACGATAGATCTTAATTGCTTCCCTAAGACAAATAACTCAACCTAGTAAAAGATTTTAGTTTGTAGCGGTTTGATTTAATGACTTTCAAATTAAATTAAACAAAAAAAAGAATGATTTCAAATTGAATTCAAAGATTTTTTTCACCTGTCTCCTTTTTCCTTTTATTTTTGTCATTATGTATCTCAATCATCAGAAGTCTCAATTACTTTTGTTAATTCAAACAATTTTTTGCGCTTGTTTATACGTTGTGACCGATTGCTTCGACAGTTTATTTTCATAACAAATTTTGGAGATTTCTCTACTGTTCAATTTTTGGGGTTTTCGTTGTCATGTCTAAGTACTCATTTTATGAGAAAAACTCATGGATGTTTAGATGAAAGGAAAATGATGCTTTACAGTTCTTGCAGGGAACATCTTATAATTAGAGTGCCATGAACAGTGTCATGTCGTAAAATTGTTTTTAGTTTTGATTTCTTTGTGAATTTGTTTTTTTGTGGGCTGGTGACTTAGTCTCATTTTTGACAGGCCCAAAGGGCTTCCTGAGGTGTTTAAGATTAATTAATTTTTTGTTGTAATCCTAAGTCTGTTTTGATTTTTGAAAATATTAGTTTTCAAAAATAAGTTCGGGTTTTTGAGCTTCGTCTTTTTTAAAGTTTTTTGTTCGATTTGTAGCGCAGTCTCAGTCAACATAAGTCACAACCCACTTAAAGTGAGCTAAAACATATAACGTATTTATTTTCAAACACTTGTTTCCCAGCTTTTATTACTACTGTTACTACGAGATTTCATAAAATGTTAGATTTTTATACATTTGTACCTTTCAAAGGAATTTTGGTTTCTTTTTAAATTAAAACAATAACTGTTGATCCCATTGGCTTTGAAATATGGCGCAATCAAACATTGGATAATGATGTCTCAATTGCTTCCTATGTAGATATAAATTAACATTTTAGTGGTTTCAGTTAAAATCTATTGACATTAATAACTGAAATTAATTTTTTTCAAAAACGGAAAAGTATTTTTGAACTTCGCACCTATTTGCTCTTTTTGTCGACCTGATAACCAGTCCCATATTTCTTCTAATGAAGTATAGTTTAAGTTTTTTTATTTTTTTATTTTTATCTGATTCAAGATTAATTTTGTTATGATTTTTTTTGTTTTAGATTTGGTTATTATATTTTATCAAAGATTTTATTATAGTTCTGGTCGTAAATAATGTTTGTTATTTGATTTTTATTTTTGGTCCTTCCTAGTAATCCTCTTATCAATATTTTCCATCGGCCCTTTTGCATTGCGTCGTATTTCCGTATTTCATTGGCTGTTTATTGAACGATTTGTATGGTTTTGAAAGTTTTCTATCTCTTCATCAATTGGTAGCAAATTTAGTCAAGAATGTGGATGAGCGGGGTCGGAACATTATGTGCGTACGCACATTACCGAGCCTCCTTGTTGGATATATAGAATCATATGCACTGCTTAGTTATGTAGGTGGATCTTGCTGAAAAACAGCTGATGATCAGATCCTTAGTATATTTAAGGCTTTGGATTTTAATTCATGTTTAGTCCATCTTTGTTTTCCTAATTCTCTGCAAGTTTACTCGACTAACTTCAAAATCAAAAGGCAGAACGGAGAAATGGTATTAACCAATAATTAAAAAGATTTCAAGCATAAAGTTGTCCAAGTTCCTTGAAATGTTTTGCTAAATGATTTTAGTATTAATTTTCTCGTTCTCCAATTTAGCGTTCTTTAAATATAATGAAACTGCAGGAGAAATAAGAACACTTTCAAGCACTTAAACTGTTTTTATACGCCAATTAATGTTTGTGCGCTGTTATACAGCATCTTACCACATTACTATGTTTAAAAAAGAAGTGTGCAAGGGGGGTTTTATTTCATATGTCCATTAAGCGAAATATTAAGTATCCGAAAAAAAAACATTAGACTTTTTGAAGTTTTTATTTAATTTTTTTAACTGTTTTGATCTCAACGGTGGTCAAGGAGGTCAACATCGTCTTTTTTCCGACAATCTGATAGGTGTTTTTCTTCAATTTTTTATGAAATTTAATTGGGTCGTTCTTGGTGGAGGTTCCGTTTAGGAAATGTACTATGTACATACTGAGCTTGCATCCATTTAGCGTTTAATTTTAATGGAAAAATTAGGCTCAATTATTTGATATTAAACTAACGTGTGCGGAATTTTTCAAAATTTTTGGACAATTCCTTATAAATATTTATAGTTCTTGCTGAATCTTATGATTTTGTGCTAAATCTTTCTGAAACTGCTTTCCAATTTCTTACAGCTTGTTATCTTTTGTCGTGCCATGGTTAATTTTTCTTGGTTATCTTGCCAGGATCCTGTTTCTTGATACCCATTGAAAGATTTTGCAAGTTCGTACATACCTTAATGTTTTCATAGCAAGTCCCATCTCATTATCTTGGCAAGTTTTACCTTGTTTTTGCCTGTTTCTTGTCAAGCTATCCCGGTTTCCAGCTAAATGGATTTTGTTTAAGTTTGCCTACTGGAATCAATTACGGTCCCTTGATTATTATTGTTCCGACCAGGATTTTGTTCATTTTTAGTGTAATTTTTCTTCAAATTAAGAAAATTTTTATAAAAAATATTGAATAAAACTAATAATTCACGCCACAAAAAGAGTCCAATTTGAATTCCTAGAACACGAAAGGCGATAAAAAATCTAGTTCTGGTCTTACAGGTAAAATTACTATCAAAAAAATTCGAAATCTATTGAAGAGCTTTTTTTTAGAAAACTTTTCAAATTTTTTCTTTTTTAAAGTCATCTAGAGACCAGTCACTTTTCAAACCGAGGGTCCATTAATGACAAACTGGATTTACAGTCTAATAAAAACCAATGAACAAAGTAGTTTCCAAGGAATTGCTCATGTTTTATTGAATTTCATGGCAGTTAAGACTTAAAAAATGATTTTTAGAGAAAATTTTTGAAAATTAGCCGATCATAAACTTCTTTTCGTGAATAGTAAGTCAGTTTCAGTAATAACAGGACTCACTTATTTTCTACTGCAATATAAATTAATCAGGTTAGTGTTTTCATCTTCTAACTATTTGTTATCTGACTTCATTGCCACATGATTTCAAAATTTTAAAAAAAATTTTTTTGGATCTTTTCGTACCATTGATCCCTCTTGAAATGTTATCACGTTATCCTGACCTTTATATCTCCCAATAATTTAGAGGAGATGTTCAATGGATAATGGATAAAGTTTTCAGAGAAAGCCTTCTGGCTTAAATGGCTTCGACACTATCTTCGGACATTTTTCCACTGATTTTTTTTTGTTTTTGCCTGCATTTATTGTTGTTTCCATAGCCAATAGTTATTCTTATGTCTTATTGATTACATATGCATATGAAATATCTTTTTTCGCCAATTGAGAGACAGCTGGGCGTACTCATTGACTTTCGTTGAAAGCTATTGAATTTAATATTTGTTGAGACTTTAAAAATGCTTTTTCGAGATGCTTTTTTTTATTAACCGATAATAAAATTTTTCTCTAGAACTGTAAGTCAGTCAAAGTAATGACCAAACCAAATTTTTTAGTTCAACCAAAATGAATCTAGTTAGCGGTTTCATGTTCTAACTATTGGTGTTATGATTTCGATGCACGAGTTTTAATAATTTTTTTTGTTCAATTTTTAGATTTTTTTGTAATAATGGTTCCTTTTGGCATCTTAACACGTTATCCTCATATTTTTAGTTGCATTGACTTACAGAGGACGTCCAATAAATCCTACATAAATCTATCAGAAAAAAACTTACGGTTTAAACGGCTTCGACAATTTATTTTCGCACTTTTCTATTTACTTTTTGGAATTGGTTTGTTTGTTTGTTTTTGTTGGTATTTTCATAGTCAATGACCTTTTGTACTGTCTTAATGATAAATTTTGAATGACAAACGCTCACGTTGTGTTATTGAGGCATAACTTAGCATATTTATTAGCTTCCGTTGAAAGCTATTGATTTTAATGGCCTTGATATTATGGGTTTCTTCAATAAATTTCGTTGTTTTAATGTATTTGTTCATGTTTATTGGAGTCAAATTCTTAAAAACGAATTACAATGCTATTAAAAGAAATTAAAGTACAAAATTTTTTATGCTTAAACGTTCATATTTACATGGCTTCCACACTTTTTGCTCAATTTTTTTTCTGAATTTGCTGTTTTAGCCTGTTTTTTATTATTTAGGTAGCCGTAAAATGCCGACCGGTCTCATTAGGTTGTAATTGAAGATTGATTGAATAATGTTACCTGAAGCAGTCAGTATATAGGGAATAGTCTTAAAGTTTATATTATTACGCATTTTGAAGGATTTCTCAATTTTTTCGGTTTTTTGTCGTTTTGGTCAACTTGTAACTTATTCTCATCATTGATAGGTCCCATACCATTCCCCGTATTTTAAAAATTAACATGGTACTATGACATTATTCATGATTATTTGATACTGTGACGTAACTTATGTTTTGGTTATGCGGACAATATGCGTTTTCATAAAAATTTATGTGAGTGGTGTATTGGTGTTTCTTTTTCTCCACCTTTATCACTATCGCGTATTAAGAGATCCCAATGATTTTTAAATGTGGCTCAATTGAACTTTTTGTTCATTCGGTTTTTTTAGCTGATTTAGTATGAATGGAAAAAGAAATAAAAACACCTAATTTTCAGATAAAAGCTAATGATTTTAATGGCTTCACTAATTTGTGTTTTCGCAGTGTTTGCAATTTGTTGTTCGTAATTTTTTGAGTTTTTCTGCATCTAAAGTCCGTTCCCATGGCTTAGTCTAACCAAAGACAGATATTATTGGTTCCATTACGATTTTTTAGCAATTTTATTACGAATCATTTCATTAAGAGCTAATGATCTTTAAGACTTGAAATTATTTGTTTTAAAAAATGTTGATTGATTTTTGAATTTCACCTCATTATTTCTTCTTTTTGTCAACTTGTTACCTAGACTCATTGAAGAAAAATCCCATCTGCTAAGTAGTCAGGAAAAATTAAATTTGTGTCTTTAGAATTTTGTCTGATTGTAATTTGACGTTGTTGCTAGTTGCTTTTAAATTTAGATTTTGAGTTTTCGCCGTGAAAATTTTGTTTTTGCTTTTTTTGTTGTTGTTTTTATCCTGGCCTTTTCAATGCAATCTCGTTGTAATGAGGCATGACATTATTTAGTTCAATTATTAGTTTGGTTGTGTAACGATTTTTTTTTTACTCAAACATCTATTTATGATTATCTTTTTGTCAAAATTGTGAGTCAAAAGACAGTTAAGTCAAAAATTTAGATAAGCACATTAACGAGCCTCCTTGCTGTACTCGCCTCTCAAAATCAATTTTCAATAATTTTTAGGCTGTTTTTAGGGTACATGTTATTACGAGAGTTAGAGTTTTAAGCCGGTCGTTTCATTCTATTTTGAAGAACTTTTGCTTTTTGATGCAGAAACGATGAGGCATTTGACAAGACGTGGTTGAAGACTCCAATGATCGCTCAGATCTAATTTGTTCATTTCTATAGTTTGTTCGCAGCACTTTTCCATACATATTCCTTCATACATATTTAGACCAGAATTTGCGGTGTGATTGCTGTCAGTGCAATGAATTGGATCATCAAGAAGACCTAGGTTTTATTCACAAAAGTGCAGCGTGCATTTGCTCAACAGCAACGGCTACCACCAGTACACAAGTGAACTCTGATGAAATTGGTTTTGACAGCAATGGACGCTGCTTCTGTGGCGTCCGGGAGGACACTGACGGAGACTATAGTGATGCAACTAAAATTAGTGCAACTATGAACAGTTGCAACTGTTGCGATTGTTCAACCCAAAGTATGAATACAATAAATTTATTTAAATCCTCTCAAACGAAGGTTGTAGCTGTTATATTATTCCTGTGGTCTTTTTTATGCAATGTTTCGATTGACCGAATTTTCGTCTGGCTCTTTTGTAAGTTCTTTTTATAAGTATGCAATTTACCAAAACAGTTTTGGAGACATAAATTTATGGTCGGAAGGGCGGTTCTTAGAGTTTCCTCCTTCACACCCGCGCCCCCGCCACCAACCGGTGAGCTCCCCATCCCCGCTGGCTCACCAAACGCCTCGTTCATTTAGGTTAAAGCTAGCCTCTCCAAACCGTAGCCAGCTACTGACAAAGCCAACCGCTCACCCGAGCCCGACAAGGGCAAGCAGTGACTGCGCACACATGTCCTGCAAGTCAATTCGGATTAAAAGTCGTTGGCTTAAAAAATACTTGACCTAGATAAAATATTGCGGATCAGTTTGTCTAATTTTGACGATTCAATTGGCTTTAGTACTTTTTTTCTGTTATATATATGGTACATAATCCACCTCTGTGGCTTTGTGGAAGCAGTAATCTGTTTTAACGAATGCTAAATTTAAATAGCAACCAATATCTTCAACAGTTTTACTTAACTGCTTGGGAAAGTCTTCATGCCTCCCACAATATTCAAGATTATCAGATTATGGTTGGCGCAAAATTTTGCACTTCAAAATCAACTTTTAATGAAAATTGAATTTTGAGCAGTCCCATTCATCAAATTTTGATATCTTTCAAGACTAGGCTGCTTAAAACTAAATCGCTGTACCCAGGTTGTATAGCCCAGCTTATATAAACTATGTTCAGACCCACACTCGAGCGCATGCCTTCCAATTGCAGTATAGTTTGTTTTTAAGTCGGATTCAACTCAACTACTCGCAGACACGACGTTCGTTTTGATTGAAAAGGTAGTCTGACTGGAGATCATTTTGGTCTATGACGACCTAATCAAAAGTTATTTTGATTTCCGTCGGGGGCATCAGTCTTGGTAGTAACTAGGGACATTAGGCGCGTTCAGGACTAAAAACGAAAATCAACTCACTGTTATCAATATCGCCCTTTTATCTTTTAGTAATTTCACCAAATGTTTCAGCATCTGAGTCTCTCAGCGGCACATCGGAGGGAAACTGTTTCTGTAGCACAAACCCTTTCAATCGACCCAACAACCAACAACCCCAATCAAAATACCCGACTAATAACCCAAACTCGTTTAGCGATCCTTCAAACTCTCGTCTTAATTCCCTCTGTGTCTCTCGACAAGAACCTCAGTTCCGAGAAATGAGATCAATTGGAACCCAGTTTGAATGCTGTCGCCAAAATGGTTGTCAAATCTTGTGTGCTCAAAGGGACTCGGTTGATGGCAGGCCAAAAAGTTTCGAATCAAATGGAAAGCGATTTGAATGTTGTCGTACAAATAACTGTCAAAGCTTGTGCGCTATAGGGGACTCTGTAACTGACAGGAGTACAAACTTTCAATCGGATGGAAACCAATTTGAATGTTGTCGTATAAATAATTGCCGAAATATGTGCGCCCAGCGCGCCTCCGCTGCTGACGGGTTTAGAACGAATGGATCAAATCAGTTTGAGTGTTGTCGTCAAAATAATTGTCAAAGCATGTGCGCTCAGAGGAGGTCCACCGATGGTAAAGTTGATACCGAAAGATCCACTGCTGCAGATTTCGAATGTTGTCGTCGAAATTACTGCTCTGGCTCTTGTGCTAAGATGGGTTCGATGGACACTCATGGATCAAATGGGGATACAAGCCGTAATACTAGGATAACATTTCAGGACACAACTGCTACTCCGCGCTATCCGAGCTCTCCTCGAGTCAACGCCTCAAACAGTGAGTGACTTTATTTTGAACAATCAAGCATATAGATACAATTTATCATTGCTAATTGAGACTCTCTCAATAAATGCCCTGGAGAAAGAGCCATCAGATTATAGTTCATACGTATTCGTATGCTTAAAGGATATCTGCATTTTATGGCTACTTTCGCGGGTCGAAGTGTCACCGCCATTCAGCAGAAAATTATGTAAGATAAGCGGTGACTGCGGAAGTTTTTATAAGAAAAGCGGTGAATGCGGTGAACTTACATAAATTCACCGCTTGGAAAAAATTGTTAAATTTGTGTGAGATCGGCAAAAAATGCGGTGAAATTAATGGGGAGTAAGGGAGGAATTGTTAGATTTACCATGCCACTAAAACTACCCCTTAGTCTTACATTTTTGACACTTTTTTCTAAGCGGTGAATTTATGTAATTTCACCACTAGAGTAAGCGGTGAACTTACCAAAAATCACCACATTTCACCGCTGAAATATGTAATTTCACCGCTAAAAAACTTACAAAAATTCACCGCGCATGTTTTACAGAAAGTTGAATTAATTTGATTTATATTCAAAACAAAAGAATTAGAAGTTAGTGAGAGATGGCGCAGTGGAAGAAGAAGTGGATGACATGCAGGAGGTGAGAGGCTTGAACCCTTGTATGGGTGGTGAAATTACATATTTTAGCGGTGAATTGAGGTGAATTTTTGTAAGATCACCGCTTACTCTAGCGGTGAACTTACATAATTTCACCGCATTCACCGCATTTCACCGCAAAATTATGTACGAAGTTTGCGGTGAAAAAACTAACTTTTAACCGCTTATCTTACATATTTTTCCAATTTTTTCTCGACCCGGGTTTCGTTGGGGGTGTAACCGGAAAAACTCTTTCCTCTTTTTTGAGGCCTTCTTGAGCTCTAGTTCAGACATAACTGGATATCAAAGCTCCCTCTTGGAGGAGATATACATTACTTCCAATTTTTTCCAATTACCAGGAATTAAAGCGGTTCAAAAAATGTTACGTAAAAACTCTGTCAATTTTTGTTCAAGTGCAGGTCATTCAAGCCCTTGCAGATGTACGCTGACGCCGCGAAGCTCGCAAATATGTGTGTAAGTCTATAGAATCTCAATGCTATTCCATATTAAGCCTAAATGATACCATTACTTAAGTAGCCAGATGTACGTCTTTTCTGTAGTGATTAACTAACTCTCAAACTAATTTTGTAGCAATTATATTACTCCTGCGGCCTTTTTAAGCGATTTTTCATCTCACAATTTTAACCCGAAGGACATTGAGTCGCTGCGCAGACAGTTAGAGCTCTACCAGTCTAAGAGTGAAATTCATCGAAGCTGCTGAGAAGACATCAAATCATGGTGTAACTGGCAGTTTTGGCGGTTCGGACCCCCTATTTCTCCATCCAAAATTTTTAGCTGGATCACTCCATCTACATAATAACTAATTCCAGGTTGACTAAACGTGGAAAAATGTTGCACGTACCATTCTAAGAAGAAGCCGGCATTCAATCTTGAACAATATCTTGAATAGCCAGACACCTGTGGGAAAGCTCCCCAGTTAACTCTAAATATGGTCAACTTTTGGAAAAAATTCCAGTGCACTATTGAAAGTCCGTTTTTCCTCCTTTTCCATTTCAGGCTTGAGACCTTCGTTCGTGGATTAAACAGGACCTGTACAGTTTTCCACTACAAAGACAGCAATATTAATGAAAAACCATCTGTAAATTTGCAAAGTTCTGTATAGAATGGGCAACTTGGGTTCTGAAAATTTATGCCGATTTTTTAAAAACAATTCAAAAGAATGCTGAAAAATTTGAAAGAAAACTCGGAAGGAATAATGCAAAAAGCTAGCTCAATGAAATTTTCAAGAATACAGATGACAACATTATTATTTAATTAGAACATCGCAGAATTTTATCGCAATTTTATGCAGCAAACTTGATTAATTTCTCTTCCACAAACAATGTAACATTTAATATCGTCTGTGTTGGCTTTCTATGCAGTTTTTTTCTTTGATTGTTTTTTAATAGGAGAGATTTAAATTTTTGATTATCAGAAAGATAAACTGGCAAAATCCACTCATTAGGCTGCTTTGCAGCTCTCTTAGAGCTTTGCGGCTCATTAGTCTCTAAGTACACAATCCACCAAAACTAATGATCAGAAATAAATTCATGAATAATTGCTCTCGAATGAGAAGCAATTATTGAAAATTTGTTTGTCAATTTTACGCAATAATCTTTGACTTCTCAAGTGACTTTTTCACGCACTCACTTCTTTTGGATTTGGAGTGATTTCAATTGCTCTCACTCCGAAAAAAGGCTTGTTGTTCAAACAAAATCGATTGTTAGAGTGACGATGACAAGCACCCACCCCCCCCCCCCCTGAGTGGTGTGTGAGGAAGGGGTGGAAGATGGGTAACCACCCATCTTCCACCCCTTCCTCACACACCCCCTTCCTATATTTCATTTCCACCTCCCAATCCCCCCTCTTCCACCTCCACCACTCATTGTAACCGTAACTCCGCACGTTCTTGACACCCCCTCCCACTCCGCTCAGCCCCTCCCCCTCAATTAAACTTAAGGTAGCCCCTCTACTAAACTGCAGCGAGTAGGTACTGACGAAGCGGAACGCCTGCCAGTACTTTGAGAGTAATGCGCCCGACCTTAGTCGGTCATGTTTTCATTTTTAGTCGCAGCTTTCCTTCCCGATCGGGCAAATTTGGGCCGCCTTGCAGTGATGCAACCTACAAAAGAGACAACGCTTTTCAAAACCGAAACGAGAGTTATCGCTCCCCACGATCACCAAGCAACCTTCAATCTGTCGGAAACACTCCTCGTTTTCAGTAATCGCATTCAGTTTATCCAATTCAATGAATATTTAAAGCGTTTTGTGAGTCTTCTGAAATGTCTTCTATTCTTATACTTTGCACAAAAAATATACTTTACGCTTTTTCAGTCCTCTTTCAGTCTTAAATTTTAATTTTAAATCTCAAGATGCTCAGTGAATGTTACATACTTGAATGTTACATAGGCAGTATTTACAGACACAAAATAAGTTTTTGTCTTTTTCTAAACTCATTTTGGTATTTTTGTCTTTCTGGTTATCTTTTGATCTTTGACGTTTCTTGTGACGAATTGGAATTCACTGATTACAAACAGATGTCATAGGAAAATTTCAATGAACAAATGTTTGGGATGACACATTTAGTCAAAGCGTATATATGACTGTAGACAATTTTGCAAAACGATACGCAATCTATTTGCAATCTTTTTCTTACTTTCTTCTTTTTCGTCTTTCTTTAGATCTTTATATTTTTTGTTTGTCTGTTGTGTAGTAGTTCATTGATTGAAGAGATTCGATATAATATTGGCTGTGGAAAACAATTAATTTGGATGGGCAAATTCGGATGATTTACGAAATATATATATATATATATATATATATATATATATATATATATATATATATATATATATCTATAAATTTTTAGCTTCAATTATAATCATTAACCTTTTTTTTCTGATTGGCTTAGTGAAATAAACGGATGAATCAATTGGGCAGTTGACAATTGGGCAGATTCAATTGTTGCAAAAATACTGAAATTATTTTGAGTCTGATCTAGAATTTCCTCGAGAGAGAGAGAGAGAGAGAGAGAGAGAGAGAGAGAGAGAGAGACAGAGACAATGCGAGAGAGAGAAAGCGAGGGAGAGAGAGAGAGAGAGAGAGAGAGAGAGAGAGCGGGAAGAGTTGGTGTAAAAAGGCTTTCTGCTGAGTAGTTTTCTGATTTAAAATCCTCCTGATTAATCAATCATTATTGAATTGTAAGTTTGAAAGCATTTTTAATAAATTTAAACTTGTTTAGCAGAGATAAACTCATTGTGTGAATGATAGTTCTTAAAAATTTCATATTAAATAATTGAAGCATTTTGAGATTTTGATTTTATTTCTAGCGTTTTAAAGGACTCTGATGCCCAATCTTTTCAATTGCTGACAGCCAGTTGTTTCAGTTCTAACTGTTTTGAAAGTTTTTTTGTTGTGACATTACTTAGACTGGTCAATGAATACCACGTTGTTTCTCACTAAAAATTAGTAGATGCATTTTTTATGTTCAATCATGTATAACATTTTGCAGGGTTTTAAGGATTTCGACAACATTTGCTTTGTTAATCTGTTTACTGATTTTCTGTCTCTTAGTTGTCTCCAATCTTTTAGTATCTTGATTAACAGGTCTCATTGAGGCCCCCAACAGGTCCTTTCTTGAGACTAAATTAAATCTATTTAATGGTTGCCGTCAGCCTCTCAACGGCTATTATTTAGATGTTCTCCTTTTTATGATACAAAAAATTTGTACTGTACTGGGGCGCTGTCTTTTTTCTAAGATCTGTTCACACATTTTCTTGATTTTTGAAATCAAATTGGAATAGTGATTTTGATCATGCCAAAACATGAAAAGGAGCAAAAAAGCGAGGTTTTGGGGTGTGAAATGTTTTACTTCTGATTTCAAAGTAGAGTGAGAAAACGGTGTTTGAGCAAAAATTCGCTTTCTCGCTTGTGATTTTTTGTTCACATGCGGCAATTTCAATTTAATTTTTACTGTTTTTATTTTTTGAATCGGATTTTTTTAATAGTTTTCCCAATCATTTCATAGTTCATTTTAGGCCTAGATTTTTTGTTTAAACCAATTTTCCTTTTTTCGCTCGTGCTTTTTTGTTGACAAGTGGCATTTTAACTTTGATTTTCTGTTTTTTTTAAATTTTTTATCTGAATTTTTTAGAAATGGATTTCCCAGTTCACTTATAGTCACTAATAGATCTAGCTTTTTGTTTAGTCAATGGAAGTTTTTGAATTGTACGTCAAGGCTTGTCCTGCTATGTTTTTTTTAAGATCTGTTCATACATTGTCACGATTTTTGAAGTCAAACAAGAGTAGTGATTTTGATCACGGCGAAATATGAAGTGGAGCAAAAAAGCAAGTGGTTTTGTGGTGTGATTTTTTTTAACTCTAATTTCAAAGTAGAGTGAAGAACGGTGTTTGAACAAAAATTCTCTTTCTCGCTAGTGTTTTTTGTTCACATGAAGCAATTTCACTTTGATTTCTCCTGTTTTTTTATTTCTTAGATCGTATTTTTTATCTAAATGGTTTTCCCAATCCATTCATTGTTCGTTCTAGGTCTAGTTTTTTGTTTGAAACAAATTTCTTTTTCCAGCTAGTGGTCTTTGATCTGATTTTTTGGAAATGGTTATCCCAATTCACTCATAGTTCGTTCTAGGTCTTGTTTTCGTCAATAAAAATTCTATTCAATAAAAATTCTTTCGATTTTTCATCAAGACTTGTCCTGCTATCTTTTTTAATTCGCTTTACCTTTTGATCACGCTGTTCGTTTTACATAAGTCACGATTTTGACGCTTGACTTCTGACTAACCTCACTCACTGTTTCAACCTCACTTCACTGAATGGATTTTAATTTTTTTTCTCGCATTGACTTACTCAATATGGTGAATACGGTCAATGAAAAAAACCGATAAAACCCGGTCATTAAGTCATAGTGCAGTATGCTATCAAAGTTCATTAGAGTGCTTGCTAGTTGAAGTTGGTAGTAAGCCATTTAGCTTTCAGTTTACAAGTTGAATTTAAGTATACAATTAGAATCTAACTGAAACTGCGTGCCAAATTTGACGACTTTTTGACGCTGAAAACAAAACAGAAAAAAATTCGATCAATTTCCATCTTTTCTTTTTTTTCTTTTTCCGTTTCAATCCCGATGTGCATCAAGTGTGTCAGCGGTGGCTATTTTCCGGCAATTTGCCGGCCAAGTTTAATTGTTCCGGTTCACAACAAAAATTTTTTCGTGCCTTCAGACTAATTTTTGATATTACCTATTAATAACTGCTGCAAACCTGTCAACGACTATTATTTAGGCGCTCTCCCTTTTATATTTGATTCAGCTGCTGTTCGTATTAGAGAAGGCAACATTTTCACAAATGACTTCTGCCATAGTTCACCCCCTGTTTCAACTGAATGGAATTTGTAACTGATACATCAAATTTACGCTATAAACGCTATAAACCAATGATACCACTGCACTAGGGCCTAATGTTTGACGACCTTATATATATATATATATATATATATATATATATATATATATATATATGTATATGTTTATATATATATATATATATATATATATATATATATATATATATATATATCGAATTTCGTGAATTGTACTGTGAATTGGTTCTAGTACTACGCTTATAGTCTTCCAATTTAGAGGTTGAATTCATCATATTGAGTGCTACAAATCAGGACCAAATTATAACGCTTTTTAAAATTTTGAAAACAATGAGTGTAATGAAACTGCAAACCAATTTAGAATATTCTTTGGAACCTAGAGATATTTAGGCTGCCGTATATTTTTCTCTTTATTATTCCCATATAAATCGGGCAGTGAGGTCAAAGGCGGCTATTTTCCGGCAATGAGTATATTTTTCTTTCTTTACATTCTCCTTTGGCTGTATTCACGAAAGTTTTGATTGTTTTTTATGGTCAGAAGATCTGACGATTTAGTTATATGTTTTAATGAACATAGGGGCATTTTCTTCCACGACCTTTAGAAAAATTCAATCATTGGCAACCTTATTTGCCCTCATTTTACTTTTTACTCTCATTTATGTTCTAAAAAATCTGTGTTTTCTGTATAAAATCCTCTAATGTAAACGTTTGCCTATTAATTTGATATTGGTTTTAATGACTTTGACTAGTTTTGCACTAGTTTTCTAGTTTTCCTTCAGAAATGAGATGTACTTTTAACTTTTTTAGGTCGTTTTTTGGTACACCCACTTTTGGTACACCATGATCCAAAACTGTTCTGTTTGTATTTGTACTGACATGTGTTCGGTTGACTGTCAAAAGCCAAAAGCTTTTGAGAACAAGACTTAATTCTTTGTCGAATTGGGAAGTCACAGTGCCTTTTTATGTTTTGTTCTTTTCTAGTGATTTTTTGAAACTTTAGGTCTACAAAATTATCACAGCTTTTGTTGGAATTTTCTATAAGTTGGAAATACTGAATGTTAACGCAATCACAGAGATCAATACAATAGAGGCTTCAGTGGAAATTCTAGTGACTTTCGTCAAACAACCCAGATCAGAAGGCAAGAACCATCTGCCATATTGAGCCGGCAGTCTCCTAGAAGCTCAGCCGAGAGACCTATTATCAATTCGGCAAATTTTCAGAGACCTGTCTTATGTGAATGCAAAAAGTGTTGTCCTGTAAAGAGTCTCTACGGCTCAAAAGAAGGTTGGGATAGCTAAAGTTCAAAATTCTCATTAATTTTGTTCAAAATTCTCATTGAAGCTAATTGGTACCTTAAGAAATGGGTTTAAAAATAAAGTGCCTGATAAGATTATTTATTGCTCTTAAACGAAGTCTGAAGAAATTATGTTAGTCCCGTGGACTTTTTCATCTCCAAGGAGTAATGGTAATCAAAAGGTTTCCTTTAGCTGAAGCAAGTTTGTTCATCAGTTGAACTCATGACTTTGTTTTCGAGCGTTGACTTCCTTTAGAACGTTGGCTTCTGTTTTCGAACATTGGTTTTAGCAGTGCCCAGGCTGATGTTACAGACGGAACCAAGTATGTTCAGGCTAACATCAACGCACGAGTGGGTCTCGATGTAGTCTGGAAACATCGAGAAACGCACTAAAGTCTCAACATGAACGCACAAAAGTTGAGATGTGAACGCCCGAAAATCTGAATTTGAATGCAAGAAGGTCTGGTCAACGTACGAAAGTCTGGACATTAACGCGCGAAAGTCACAACTTGGACGCACTAAAATCAGGACGTGAACTCTGAATAATTGTTGGTATTTCAGACTCCAATTTGTGATGGCTTCAAAGAAACATCAAGAAACTTAGGAGTTTTCTTTATTAAAGTTTCAAAAAACGAAAGAAGAACTTACCCGACGAACTTTATTGCTGTGTCGACAAGTAATGGCCACAAAACTAAACTCAATTCTAATTTTGTTTTGGCGCTATCATTATCTTATTGACAAATCAATCATATGTCAGAAGTAAATTTTCCCACCAACAGAAACCTGATTCTAACATCCACCGCCCTCCAACTAATGAACTCTAATATACCCAAGCCACATATGATTCTCGTGGAATGTTGATGAAAATAAAAAATCTACTCCGGGATTCGGAGTTAAGATCTATTCACATGCCAATCATGTAATATATTTTTAGCTAATCCAAATTTTGTCTGTATTTTGTCGCATAGATAACTACTATAAATACAAGCTAATTTTTGTATATTTTCAGATCAAAAATTAATTTAAAATTCAACTGATTATATTCTTTGACCCGTGTTATGGACCACGACAATGATGTCCAGACCAGCTACAGACAGACAATTTTTGCATCTACACAATGCAGAATCAGCTACTGCGTGGATTATGTCTTTTGCGGCGGAGTGTCACGCAGAGAAGAAAGAGGACAAGGTCAACACCGATGGTACTGTACAGGATCTACAGGTAACCTATCTCTTCCCTAGTATGTGCGGGCAAGATGCAATTATCCTGCCTACTCTATTGTGACTGCCCACCCTATTGGAAGAAGCACGCTATTGTGACTTCGAAAAACTGAAAAGAGCGGCCAGCCCCGAAGAGGAGTTAGTAAAAATATAGTTTATCTCAGGTTTGAGGAAACCTGAAGCAAAACCTAGACTACTAGACGGTATTAAAGCAAAACCAGCAATGTCGGTTACTGAAATGACCTAGAGCTTACAGTTCAGTAGTCAAGCAAGGGCTTTTGCAAGTTTTTCATCAGGTAATAAGCCCTTTACTGTGAAAGAAGAAGTTGGGTTCAACTTCAAAAACACCTTTCGAAAACCAAATGAAAAATAGTGCTGCCATTAAAAGCAACAACATGTGCACCAGGTGTGGAGGTAAATCACACTCTAGCAGACCCTGTCCAGGGATAAGTATAATATGCAACACCTGTGAAAAGGTGGGACATTTCTCAAAAAAGTGTAGAAGCAAACCCCAACCAAATTCAGGTAAGTACAATCAACAGAATAGCTTTTGCGAAGAAGAAAATGTTTCTTCAGTGCAAGCATCTCCATTTTCGGAGATGGGAATGTTTTATACTGAAGAACAAAACTTCAATATCAACTTCAAATATATCTCAACAAATTACTGCAAAGTAAGAAAGCAGGTAGAAACGTGTGCAGATAGCACAATGATATCATCAAAAATAGGGACTGAGCTTGGTAAACCTCAGTTGGATGGTAAAATAAAACATCTCGAAGCTTATGATAGTCATCAATAAATGCTTCTGGGATCACTTATTGTGACTTTGAGTGGAACGGAAGCAGGCTTAGGCAAAAACAACTAGCAGTTGTGCAGTCTGATAAAGAATTTGGACTACTTGGTAGAGACCTTCTACCCAAGCACGGCGTGAACAACATCACAGCCAAGCACCTACCTGCTGTGAAGGGTAACAAAGCTCATGTGAAGCTGATACCAGGAACACAGCCAATGTTCTGCAAAGCCAGAAAAATACCTCTACCTCTTTATGACAAGGTCACAGAGAAGCTGGAACAAATGGTCAGACAATGCATCCTTGAAGCGGTACAATCAGGAGGAGTCACTAATGAATCTCCAGTGGTGTGGCAGAGAAAGAACAGTAGAGAACTGAGACTTTGCGTGGACTTGAAAGTGCACATCATTGGCAAGTTCATGGATGAGGACTACCCAATACCAGACATGGAGACGTTCTTCCACAAAATACATGGGGCCTCATACCTGTCAGATGCCTACTATTGAAATTAACTTGACGAAGAAGCAAAAGATATATGCACAATCAACACATCTCAGGGACTGTTCAAGATGTGCCGACTACCTCAGGGATTGAAAAACTCATCTTCATTCTTCCAGAATTGCATCGAATCAACACTCAAAGGAATCAAAGGTGTTGTGATCTTTCCAGTCGATGTATTTGTGTATGGAACTATAAGGAGCAGTTCGACGAGAGAATGCTTGCAGTCAAGAGTCGACTACGTGAGAAAAATTTTACTATTAATGAAACAAATCTAACTCAAAACCAGTCGATAGCATTAGTTTTTTGGATACTCCATTTCAAAGAAGGAAATAGCAGGAGATCCCAAACTTGTTGAAAAAGAAAAATTGCAAAAGCACCAACTGACAAGAAAAAAATCGAATCGTTTGTTGGGCAAGCTAACTTTTACAGAAGAATAATTCCTGATTTTGCAACAAAAATGCTACCACTAAAAAACATGAGAATTAGCAATTTCGCATTAGGCAAAATGCAACAAAAAGCCTCTGAAGACATAAATTTTGAATTATGTGCTAACCCAAATAGTCTATAAGCAAATAGTACAGCCAAATAGTCTACAAAAAGACGCAAAAGTTAGCACTGACGCCTCTGAAAAAGCCATTGGCGGGGTTCTTTCGCAAGAAGGACATCCAGTCATTTATGTATCCAGAAAATTGACTCCAGCGGAGCAAAATTACTTGAACATAGAGCGGGAAGCACCGGCAATTGTGTTTGTGGTCACAAGACTTAAGCAATTCCTTCCTGGAAGACGATTTACCCTACAGAATGACCACAAACCACTAAAACATCTCTTTGCACCAGACGAGGAGATCGCGAAGACAGCATCAGCGAGAATCACAAGATGGATTTCGACTAAGTTGGTAACCCATGCGGATGCTTTGAGCAGAATGGATTGACGAAGACGAATCAGACAACGATTGAGTGTGCTTCGCAATCAATAACATCTTCTTCGCCCAGAGTGATTTGGTGACCCAAGCAGAAATCAAAACTGAGCTTGCAAAAAAAATAGACTCTTCCAGGACATAGTGAAACGAATCGAAAAGCGGCAATTGGAAACAATGTTCAGAAGTGGAAAAAGGATACGAACAACAGAAAGATGCACTTAATTTACATAATGGAATCATCTTCAGAGGTGTTGTTCCTTTCATTCCACCCAAACTTCGACACTTGCTTTTGGCAAAAGCGCGTGAGACACATCCCGGGAAGAATGCATCAATCAGAATGATAGCATGATTGCCTGGCATTACCCAAGACGTTCAACACTTTGTTACTAAATGTAAGAATTGTCAAATGAATAGGCCTAGCCTGGGAAAAACAGTCTCTACGTGCCCAGAAGCCGATGTTTGGGAACGGCTCCACATGGACTGGGGTTATGTTAAGGACCAAGGTAATATCTCAGTAATTGTTGACGCGGGTTCTAGTTGGATAGAAGCTTTCCCTGCTGGAAATAGAACATCAGGAACAGTTAAAATATATCTTAGTCAAATCTTTGCAAGATTCGGAATACCAAAACCTTTATCATCTGATAATAGTCCTGCATTTGTAAGTAGTGACCTTAAACAGTGGTTTAAATCACTGGGAATTAAGAAAATGGAATCGCCTGTCTATCACCCAAAAGCTAATGGACTAGCTGAAAGAGCATTTCAGACAGTGAAGCGGGCACTTCAAGCGTGGAGTCCCGAGCTTGATGTGTCATTTGGAGCATTCCTGCAAAGGGCACTGATGACACATCGCAACACTTCAAATACTAGGGGCAAAAATCCAGTTGAATTCTTGTTGGGACCCAGAGTGAGACTACCAGCAGTAGCAGAATTCGACCTGTGCGAACCCATTCTATTCAAGGCCAACGAAAAGACAAAGACAGTTCCTGCTACGTTCATCATCAGGAAGGGCTTCAACACATCTTTCATACAGACCGAAAACTCAGCACTGACTATTCTAATGAGCGGCAACCAAATTGCGAGACTAAACGAGGACAATGTGAAAACTGAACCAGCAGTGGAGGAGACAATATCTCAATCAGAGCAACAACTTCAGAACACAGATGTGGGAACTTCACTTCAAGATGAAGCTTCTGCACCCACATTATCTGCAGAGCACCAACAAACCGAAACTTCAGAGCCTTCACGAGCATCAACAAGAAACAGAAGA
Source organism: Convolutriloba macropyga (assembly GCF_964194025.1). Taxonomy (NCBI): domain Eukaryota; kingdom Metazoa; phylum Xenacoelomorpha; order Acoela; family Convolutidae; genus Convolutriloba; species Convolutriloba macropyga. Next base: position 25,549,283 of record NC_134472.1, read on the forward strand.
CAACCCGACAGAATTGTAGATCATCTACCCGCAGACTTGCTTAAAAAAGGAGGGAGGATGTGATGGTTTCAAAGAAACATCAAGAAACTTTGAAGTTTTCTTTAGTAAAGTTTCAAAGAACGAAAGAAAAATTTAACTGACGAACTTTTTTGCTGTGTTGACAAGTAATGGCCACAAAACTAAACTTAATTCTATTTTTGTTTTGGCGCTATCATTTTTATTGACCTATCAATCATATGTCAGAAGTAAATTTCTAACATCCAGCGACCTCCAACTAATGAACTCGAATGTACCCAAGCCACATGTGATTCTCATGAAATGTTGATAAAAAAAGAAAACCAACTCCGGGATTCGTAGTTAGGATCTATTCACATGCCAATCCTGTAAAATATTTTTAGCTAATCTAAACTATCTCTGTATATTTTCGCATACATAACTACTATAAATACAAGCTAATTTTTGTCTATTTTCAGTTCAAAAATTATTTTAAAATTCAACTTGAATTCTTTGACCCGTGTTATCGACCACGACACATTTACAATAGGCAATTTCCATACCATGCTTCTTTGTTTGGTCTCTCTTGATACTTAGCATTGGGTTCAATTCAAAAGAAAGAAACAAAAACCTCCCAAAAAAATATAAAACAAAACAATTATTTTCTAGACATTTCAGGCAAATAAATTCCAAAAAAAAAATTTAAAAATGAATCTTTTCTAGAAGAATAACTCTTTGCTCTTTGAACTTCACGTCCACTGAAAATCATCGACCCAATCAATTTTACTTTTTAAAAAGAATACAAGCGGTCTGGTGAACGTTCGAAAGACAGGAGATGAGCTCACAAAAACCTGGTAATCGAACGAAAAACTGGTGACGATTGAAAGTGGACATGAACACGGAAAATTTATACAAAGTCACACAATTCTGTATTTAACTTTCCGTCTGAGACAATCTAAGTATGGACGCGTTCTGTCTTGGACTGTCCGGAATAATTATTTCCGTCTCAACCTGAGTTGCTTAGTTACTAAGAAAGAGTAATTAGCGACTACTTGTAATACCAAAAGTCAAAGACATTTCGAGCATTTTACATCCCATAAAAGTGGTTCCCCCTCGCTTTCCGAACGACAGGCACCTCACACACCTCCTTCTTCACAGCCCATCCACTAAATTTATGGTCCCCTCCCAGGCTATTTCCCAACCCCACGTATCAACCCCCCACGTTACCAACCCCCCACGTTACCGACCCCCCCCCCCCACACACACACACACACACACTCACGCACGCACACACACACACTTCTACCGCTCCACACAAAGCACGCAACACCTTCCTTCACCCAAAATCCAATCTACCACCCCCACCTACCATCCCGACGCTACATCAAACCACTGAACTAAAAATTGTTTTGAAAAACTTTTTGTAGTCAGATCTACTAAACAGATAGTGTTTTTGTTAATTCTTCTTTTTGATTTTTTAGCTATGATTTTTTTAAGTTTATAAATTTCTGGTTTAGATTGAATGACTCAATACGAGTTGTTTTCAATTTTCTACTGGCTATGTTTATTATGCTATTTTTGTTTCACCGTTTCACTTTTGGTCATCAAAAATGGGATTAACAGGTGGTGCCTGGATGGATCTTATTCTCAAGAGTTTGACCACTCTCATCCACCACCCCAACCCAATGCTAGCATCCCTAATTTTTGGAAGTTTTTGTCTCAATTAGTTTTCAACTGCATACCATAGATTAAACATTGATGGATTACCAAAAATAATTACAGCTATTACTTATTACTAGCTTCGAAGAGATAGCGAGGCTATTTTTGATCGTAGTTTTCCTAATTAATAGCCGCCCTCAACTTCTCAGCCGGCTATTATAGCGCTCCTATTTTTTTTTACATCGTCGAACTTATTTTCGTTTTACCCATTTTGCTGTTTTTTCGACATTTTGCGTAAAACCTTTTTGACTTCTCTAGGCTAGTTTCACTTTTCTGTCATTCTGCTCAAATTCCTTTTAAACAGCAGCTTCTCAACAAAGCAATTCAAAATGAAGAGAATCAGTATTAAAAAAAATAAAAGTCAGAAATAGAAACGGGATAAACCCATAAAGCCCATTTTTAGATACCCGGTACTTGAACTTCGTTCTCATAAGTTTTATCTACTATCTATAATGCTTATTGATACTGATACGAGACCCTTTTGCCTCTCACTGAGAGTCAGGAGTATGTTGAATTACGAAATGACATCAAAATAAATCGCATTAAAAATGTTTTTATACAAAAATCTAATTTTGTTGATATTTTCTTTTCTTTCAATCCCAATAGAGTTATTGGAATCAACAGCGGCTATTTGCGGCAATCTCCCGGGCATGTTTTCTGATTGGATCCGAAATTTGTCCAAATTGAACCAATCTTGGTATGGAGTGTCTACTGTGTAGGTAGAGCGTAGGAGAAAAAAATTGCTATAGCTTGTCTAGGAAAAAAAGGTAGTTTTCATACGGAATTTTGCGAATTTCGTGAATTGCGAATTTTAAAAATAGGTCTTTTTCATCGGGTCAAGGAGTTGTCCAAATCAAACCAAACTCGTTATGGAGTATCGCCAGTGTAATTTGAGTGTAAAACAAAAAGAATTTTTGGTATAGCTTGCCTGGCAAAAAAAAGTTGGGTTTTCGAATTTAAAATTGCGAATTTCACGAATAACGAATTTTAGTCATTTGTTTTATAGTCATAGTCATTTATAGTCATTTAGCTATTTATTATGCTTTGTTGTGTTTGGAGATTGAGTTTGAGCTTGGTTTTTTTTACCTAACTCTCTTCTCAAAATCTCCTATAGTTGTTTGTAACTCCGCCGTAGCCGGTCCCCAGCCCGGTTGAGAGAAGGAGGAGGGGAACACACCCAAAACATACTGGAAAATCTCAAAGTTGTTCGTTAGATCAACTGGTGATTTTTTCCGACAGTAGTAAACCTATTTTAGCTCAATGCTGCTGGCTGGCTGTTTTCTGAGTTGACAATAAAATCATTATTATTGTTAAAGTTCACTTATAATCTGGCTTAAATGCATATTTACGATAGGGATTTCCTTGGCTCACAAATTCAAAAATCCCTTCATAATTTGCTATAGGAGTCAATTTTAGTTAGAAAGCATACGTTTGTTTCAGCGGAAGGTGATCAATTCTCGGGTGGCTTAAAACATGATCAGACATCTCAAACAGCCCAGCCAAGTGAAGACGCAATTACGAACATTCCGTGCAGGCAAACTTTATACCTTTCGAGACCTTATAAGAACTTATAAGTACCCACTTAAAACCGATTCCAAAATATCAGATATATTTGTGCAAAAAATATTGCACAATGAATCTCAAACTATTGACTCATGAATACTATTCGGATCTTTTCGTTTTTCTCTCCTCCCAGCTTAGTGGCTGCAGAATATATGCAACCACCAAGGGCACCGCACATGTCTTGTTTTCACATAAATATAAACTATTTTATGACACGTAATTTTTAGTAGCTGGGGAGGTGTCTGAGAGCTGTTTGACAAATAATTTGATAGTGGTAAGTTTACGAGCTGTAATAACGGGAGAGCATTGCTGTATTAGATTATATGATAAGAGTTTTTTGAAAAATGCTTGAATTTTATCAACAACCTGTGTTATCTCAACTACAGGTGTCCAAGCTCAAACGTGGTCACTGCATCTTCTCAAACCATGCCAGCCAGATCAATCCTGCGCACTAGTAATGACTGCTGTAGATGTAATTGTTCTAATCTGCAGAACTCACGGGCGCTAAGTTCTAGTACCCAGACACCAAATAACCTTGAAAACAGTCAAATGGAAAGGACAATGTCGTCTAGGATTGCAGAACAAGAGAACGAGGACACGATTTATGGTTCTGGAAGGTCATTGTCAGCAATTGCGGAATATAACAACACTGCATTCAATAGAAGTGTCGATAGTAGTGTAAATGGGGGTAATGGGTACGGTGCGAACATTTGTTGAATATCTCAATAGTTTTTTATACAAAAAAAAATCACTGTCTTGAACGTAAATTACATTAAGGGCTTTCGGTACAGGAAAAAAACAATAAAAAGTAGATGTTTTTTAGCCAAAGGAAGCATTTAAAGTACATGAAAAACTTGATTTGATTTGTTTTGAATTGATTTACAATTAAACCCAGCACCATATCAGAATAAAAATTGGTCTTCAACATATTAAACTCTCAGATCGATTGTCTTTTTGCCAGATTTCTGAAATTATTGTTCCAGTCAGAATAGTTAAAGCAAAACAAATGTTCGGACAAGGTTGGAAAACGCTTGTCTAAAGAACATGTCTCAATCTACAAACATGCGCTCTGGCTGCTGTCACAATAATGCAACAACCAAACAACAATGTCGTAAAATGAGCTCATTTACTTCAACGGGAAAAGGACAACAGAACAGTGGTAAAGTTCTCTTACTGTGGGTAACAAATTTAAACGATCAAATCTCAATTTATAGAAGACTGCCTGCATTTGAAGAGCATTTTTATTACCACTCCTGTTTCCTTTTTCCTTAATTTTGATGTGAAGCGACAGAAATGGTACTGAAAATGCTCTTCAAAAGCAAGCAGTTTTCAGTGTAAATTGAGAGTTGAACGTTTACATTTGTTGAAGAGTGAACAACTCGCTCACTCTACACAGTCCTTTTTATCATCTTTTGGAAAATCACTTTACGCCTCGTGAATAACCAAATAATAAATTGCAATCATTTTAATATGCCTAATTCTGAGATGTGCGCTATACTGATCCAACGATTTGATGCAATTTTGTTGCTTTCATATTTCTAACGTTTGCAGTGCCATGAGTTCAAATGGCAGAAAGTTACAGATAGTCATAAGTCGGCTTCCATGAAACTTTCGGCAATTTCAAACGTGCAAGTTGCTTGTTTAAAGTAAAGTTATGTGACTCTGTAGGATCAACTTTGAAACTCTGTTTTCGCATCTCCAACCGCTATGCGGCTCCGATTGAGCGCAGAAACTTTTAGTGACTCCTGCCATAGTCACGTAACCTCCTTTACTTTATTTCCGTACCGAAGTTACTCATGTAACAGTTAAATTTTTAACGCCATTACTTGAAAGAAATAACGTGCTTATCTAAAAGTCGTTTAGAAAAACGGCTTAAGTTTAGCCTTCTTAGCATAACTCGCTGATACTCTATTGAGCAGTACTAGAGAAAAATTTTCTTCTAATTTGAAAATATTTTATATCTTCTAAGAATTTTTCCACTTCATTTATTTCATTTCGTTTCTTTACAATTATGTTCCTTTCTGATTTTTTGTGAACAAAATTTCGAAAGGCGTTCTGAATTTTGTTCTTTACGTTCTTGGTTTTGAAATACTTCATGTGTTGATTTGTGCCGATATTTCAATGCTGCAACTATTTTGACGTAAAAATTTTCAATTGAAACAAAAGAGGAATCCGTGCTAGTTTGTTCACCCGAGGGGTTGTCATATGCCCACCAAGCTGCAGGACGCATAGTAACTCCAAAGTAACTGATTGAAAGCACCTATGTTGTCATATACTGATCTCTGAAACATGCTCAGATAAAATAATTATTTGCGAGCAATATTCTTTCTTTTGAGAAATTGTGACAAAAAATATTGCAAGGTAATATTTTTTGCAAAGTAATAGTTATTGCAAAGCCATCATGTTTAGCGTTTCATATGGAAATTTCTACTTTCATCTTCCATAAATGAAATATATAGAGACTGTGTTTATTGTCATTATCGTTGTATTATCTGGTTACGAGAATCGAACTCGAGTCGAATTGTTGTGTACCAGATTTGTCTATTTTGATCTTTTTGCTTATAGAAAGACAAGGCCTGGAAGGGAAACTCAATCAAGACAATAACAAAAAATGAGTTACTTAACATAAAGGTTGAGAAGTTGAGCCCTCTAGTTGACGCATGATGCAACGCTGGCTATAAAAATATATACCGTACTTGCTTACCAGCATTATTTAAATGCTTAAAAACATATCAAAAAACTTTTTTAATTATTTAATTTTCAATAGCCACAATCATATACTGAATCGGCTATTTATTAGGTGCTAATATTTCTTAGACATGTGAAGGAGTTGTCGTGATTCATTTCTTCAACCAGTCGATTGGTTCTGATGCAAACTTCAAACGTTTATTCTAGAACTTGACAGAACAAAAATAAAAGATGAGAAAATGAAATGTTTAATTGCTTTCAAGCGAAGTTTGTAGCAATTATATTAGTCCTGTCGGTCCTCTTCTTTTTATGCAATTTTTCGCTTGACCAATTTTTCGTCTGACGCTTTGGACTTTTCGTCCTCAAAAACGAGATGAACAGGTAGCGCCCAGCGGGCATTAAGTGATCTTAGAGCCTTTTAGCTCACTAGTCACCAGGTATGCTATTCATAGAAACTGTTGTGGAGACTAAAACTTATGGTGTGAAGGGCGGTTTTTAGAGGTTGTAGAACCTCCCCCCCCCCCCCCCCCCCCCCCCACTGATTCATCCCCCCGCTGTTGCCCCCAAACTACTGTTGCCCCAGCCCCACGGAGCACCCTCACCCCTGTGGCTAGCTACTGATGAAGCCAACCGCTCGCGGGTCGTTTGAGAGCAATTCACTAGACGTTAGTCGGTTATGTTTAAAATTGTGCGTGTATGTGCTCATTAAGCAAAGGTTCTTCATCATGTGCAGTTCCTTCGATAACAATATCCTCATTTCAACTCTCAATTTTCCGGCCGAAGTGATCTTTTGCACACAAGTTCCTTAATAATTGACCGCTTAGGAGCTTCTTATTCCATCTTGAGAACATTTGGCGATTCAAATGAAATTTTGAGCAAAATTTGTCATTTTCTCATATTAGACACATTATCACTTGTTATATTTTTTTACAAAGTCTACGAGGATTTGAACAATTTTTTTCTCTCGAATGAACTTGTAGCTATTATTGTAAATGTGTGGGTTGTTTTTATGCAAAATTTTTGCATGACCGAATTGACTTTTCAGGAGAGTTTTGTGCCCTGGACATTTTCGTTTTTTTTTTGTCTAAATTTTGCTCACATTCACAATTTTAACCAGCTGAACGGTTGCGGCAGGTCACTACTAAAAGTCATATGAAAAGTGCGCCGAAATTGGTGTCACTTTTTGCAATTTTAATTTTATTATTGGTTTTAGTGGCATATAAAAACCCCTAAGGACGTCATTTGAACACCCCTAGTAATTTAGAGACTAGTAATTTTGAAGCCCTAGTAATTTTAGAGACTCCCCCTCCCCCGACTATGATAGATAAAAATTCCCAGTAGTCGTTCGAGAGCAATCCTTCCGACGTTAGTGGGTTATGTTTATTCTTGGCGATCGTTTGATTCGATTAATAGCTATTTAAAGATTTTTGCCAAAAAAAAATGTTTTGTTCACTTATGTCTAGGCAATTTCAGTTAGTGTACGTGTGTGATTAGGTCCGTTCCCAAAGCTTCTTTTAAGACGTAATCTTAATACCATCAAGATTGAAAGGGCAAAATCAATTGAAATCGGCAAGTTTCCACTATTTTCCGACAATCTGCTGGCTATGTTTCTTTCCTAACGTTCATTCCTGTTATGGTTCATTTTCTCGAGGAGAAGCAATTATTGTAAACGTGCTTGTATTTTTTACGACTTGAAGAGGAGTGTTGGTATTCTGCATTTTTTACATGGAACACTTTAAAGTTTATTAGACTAACAAATTTTGTTGCTTAGTCTCTTTTGAACGCTTCGAGTTGTCTCTGGTATTCTACTGGCTATGCTGTTTTTTAGCTGAAACAAGTTTGTTCATGACTTGTACATTTGACCTTAGTTTTTGAACGTTGATTTCTGTTTTAAAGGGTTGACTTCATTTTTCAATTATTGGATTTGAACAGTAGCTTAGGTTCTAATACATAGAAATTAGGAACTGCTGGAAAAAAATGACAAGCCGTTTTGAGAATTTTTGTTCCACTAACAGTCCCTTCTCCCTATTCAGACAACAGGTCACATACATCGACAGACAACATATTTAGGAAAATATGAGGGAAAATAGATGTCTGTTAACAAAAATGATGACCTTTAATTGTTGTATCCAGGCAACCAACTCAACAACACTAGTCCCTGCTGTCCTTGTGCCAACTATATCACTGGAACGAACCAGACTGTTCCAGGGTCCTGCTGTGAGGGGGCTGGCGACATCAATTCATTCATTCGCAAATTCAATTCTCCTTTCTGTAAAACTGAGCATCACACTGACTATCGAAGGCAGTTTTCCCGTTATGTTTCCTAGCAACCCGCAAAACCATTAAAGATCTTTACAAATGTAAATTGTATTAGCATGTTCGCTAAAAAAGACTATGTTAAGGAAAGGCGAAAAGGCGAGCACATTTCACCTTCTACTCTGCTATTTTCGATCTAGTTTCACGTATCTGAAAACATTCAAAGAAGGTGACGTCACAGATTAAACGTCACTATTACGGTCGACGATAATAGTGGCCTTCACTCCGTAATTTTGGGTACCAACACTTTGATCCCGATTTTATGGCAACAGTTGTCTGATCGGAAGGGACATGCAGCAGCTCGGTATTATTAATAGCCGCGTCCTCGATTCCAGGCGGCTATTACAGTGCTTCTAAATTTTTTACAATTCAAAGCTGTGTTTTTTTTTAAGATGTGTTCACACATTTTTCAATGACTTTGATCTTTCAAAACGGGATAAACAGGTAAAGCTCAGCGGGCATTAAGTTTCATTAGAGGCCCAAAGCGATCTTCAGTAGTCCTTCAAGTGCTTCGAGTGGTGCAGGTGCTGGGATGGCCTTAATTAAAGGTCTAAAGGTCATTTTTAGGAGTTTTCGGGCTCAAAATGTTGAAATTTTTCATGTTTTTTGTGATTTTTTTGATTTTTTTGTTTTAGATATACGTTGAAGTTTTTGAAAACTGATGAAGGCCTTTTGCGAGACAAAATAACTTCTTATGAGCTATATGTTTTGGTACTACAAATACAAACAGGCAAAATGGTACTAATTTTTGCAATTTTTTTCAAATATTTTGAAAATTTTTGTCATTTTTTTGTTTTTCCATATTCATGGACCAGTAAATGTCCTGTCCTTTGTGGTTTAACAATAGAGCACTGCATGGTTTCTGGTAAAAATGGATTGGTTTTCAACATTTTAATGTCTCGAAATTTGGAATTTTTTAATATAAAATTTGCAATTTTTTCAAGGCTTCCAAAAGCTTTTGTCAATTTTTGATAATTTTTCATTCTCAAGTGACAGAAAAATTACTCCACAGTCTGATAAAAAAGTTGTTACTGCATGCTTGCGGGATTCAATGGATTTGTTATCAACAATTTAGCTTTTCGAATTTTGGAATTTTTTGATAGAAATTTGCTACTTCTTTCAAGTTTTTTTCAAAAAATTTGTCTTATATTCAGTTTTTCTTGCCTCAGTAGCCAGCTAACTTCATCCAGGGTTTGATAATTTGTTATTAGATAGCTGCTAGGGGACAATTGAACAATTTTCAACATCTTAATAGAACGAATTTCTATTTTTTGAATTTTGAGATTTTTCTAAAAATTATTGCCTCTCGATCTATGAGCCAATAAGTTTTTTACAGCTTGGAATTGGGCTAATGGATAGCCTCTAGAGACACAGAAATGATTCTGAAGATATTTATATCACGATTTTCAGCAACAGTTCTTTATAATTGGCCGGTGTTTTTTTTTAATGTTTTTTGTTCATTTTCGAGTTAATTGATCTTCAAGGGCCAATTAATTTGTTTGCAGGTCTTGCAGATATAATACTGGACCAAATTCAAAAACAAAAATTGGTTTTGAATATATTTTTGAAATAGATTTTATAAAGGGAAAAAATACTGCCTGAGGTTTAAAAGCTTCAAGAGTTTTAGCAATGAGTATATTTTTGTTTAGTTTTGATTCTTTTAGTTTCTGAATTTTTTGAGATGATTTTATTTGTATTCTGGCTGGCATTGTTCAACTGATCTGCTCAAGTAGAGTACGTCTGAGTTTTTCATTCAATTCGTTGAATTGTATTTCAGGACTTGTCCTGCTATATTTTTTTTACTTTGTCTAACAGATTTTTGTTTCGTCTTACCCTGATTTCTTGGAATTGACTCACTTATGGAACTTTAAATTTTTTGAACATTAACCTATTAAAAATCAATAGTGCGCATCCAAGTAAGGCCAAGTGCGTTTTGCGCCCCCCCCTTACAGAGCACGTGCCATTACATAGTAAGTCGTTATGTAAAAAATATTGCACGTGCATCAGAAGGGCTAATAATATTTGCCCACTTATATTATTTGCCCACTTATATCAGTGGGCAAATAATATAAGCCCACTCAGCTGAGAATCAAATGGAAAAAATCCTAATTTTGAAAAACCTCATCAATGCTTTCTCCTTATAAAGCTTATGTGTCTCATAAAAAGGAGAGTCCAAAGTTAACCCAAAAAATCTAGTGGTCTATTAAAGGACTGGTGGTCGATCTGTCTATCTAATCTCTTTAGATGTTTCAATTCATGGAACGCCCCAAGCGTCTATCGCGGCTATTTTACGTCAATCTGCTGGCTATGTTTTATAAATTTTAGAGTTACTGCTGATTAATAGCCGTCGTCAGTCTCTCAATGGCTATTATTTAGCTGCTCTCCTTTTTTTACGATTCACTTTACCTTTTGATCAGGTTTTTCGTTTTACACAAATCATCATTTATCATTTCATTGAATTACGCAATAAATTGAATACGGTCAATGTCAAAAGAGCAAATTCAAAAAATTGTGATAAAGCGATAAAGCCCCACCACTAAGTCATTGAGAATTAGGTTATCAATGTTCATTAGAGTGTTTGCTAGCTGATATGGGTATTATTCTATTTGATTTCAAATTAGAAGCCGAATTAAGTGTATTTATAGAATCTAACTGAAACTGCACGCCAAATTAGAACACTTTTTGACACTGAAAAAAAAACAGAAAAAAATTGGTCGATTTGTCTGTCTTTTTAATAGCCGCCGTCAGCCTCTCAATTGGCTATTATTTAGCCGCTCTCCTTTTTTAATTCGCTTTATTTATTGATCACGTGTTTCGTTTTACATAAGTCACCACTTTTACATTTGATTTCTGACTTACCTCACCCACTGTGTCAACTGAGTGGTTTTTAAATTCATTCACTCAATGAATTACGCAAGATAGTGAATACAGTCAAAGTTAAAAGAACAAAATCAAAGAAACGGGACAAACCGATGAAGCCCGGTCAATAATTCCTTGAGAATTAGGTTATCAAAGTTCATTAGAGTGTTTGCTAGCTGACATTGGTAATAAGCTTATAAGTTTTCAGTTTAGAAGCTGAATTAAGTATAGTTTTAGAATTCAACCAAAACCACGTCGAATTAGAACACTTTGTGACACTGAAAAAAATTAGAAAAAAATTGGTCAATTTATCTCTTCTTTTTTTAATAGCCGCGAAGCGAAAGCGGCTTTTATTGGGGACATTGTTTTTTTTTAAATTTCTTCGTCTCCGTCGATGTTTCTTACGACCTGACTTCTTGGAATTGACTTTTTCAATGACTTCTTTGACTTCTACTGCTTTGCAATTAAAGTTTGTGTACGTAACGTCTTTTATGCTTTTAGGTCATTTGCGTAACTTACCTCACTCAAAAAATAACTTCTGAACTCTCTTATGAATTTTTAAAATTTGTGAGCATTTACTAGTTAATAGTGTGCATCTAATTAGTGCCAAACTTTTATGCCCTAAAGCTTGATTATTAGTCTTGAGTTTTTGATTTTGAATGTTAATTTTGAAAAATCGCTTTTAGGGCTTTTTCCTTAGAGACCGTATGAGTCATATAATTGACAGTCCGCATGTAATCCAAAAAGTTTAGTGATCTACCAAAGGACTGGTGGTCGATCTGTCTATCTTATTCCTTTAGTTGTTTCAATTCATGGAAGGCCACAAGCGTCTATCGCGGCTATTTTCTTGCAATCTGCCGACTATGTTCGAATTTTTTGTTCTCTTTAAAAGATTGGCGAAAAGCTATATGATTTGATTTGCAGATGTCATGTTATTGCTGTGAGCCTGAAATCATTGACGTTTTTATTCATACGCCTATTTTGGCAATACTCCATGCAATATTGGCCCCACCCATGGTACTGGTGCTTACGTTAGTGTCCCGCTAAAAATGTTTCGACCACGCTTTTTCGAGCGATATTTCAAATCCTTGGCCCGCTGTTTCGAATTGTAAATCATGCTTTCTCAAGACATTTAAAGCTCTGCAAAGTTTCGTTTACTTGAGTGACCAGTTTGTTTATTTGATCAAAGTGTTATTAACACAAAAACCGGTCCGCTCAAACAAAAAACTGGAAATGGAAACAAAACTGTAACTGGACAGAGACTTTCCTGGACTTGTGGACATGATGTGGAGTCGGAGGTCTTCAAGTGTTCCTCCCGTAGGATCACGAGGACTACCCTCATTGGAGATGACTGAAATAATGACTCTGAGACGGATGCTTCCTATAGAACGACAAGGCTTCTACAGAAAAAGACATACTGTGCTGTAATTCTAAATAATTGTGAAAAAATATATTTTGTAGCTGCCTTCCTCTGTGCAAGACGATCGAGTTTTTTGTACTTAAGACCTTGTACTTAACTATAAATAATAAGTAATATAAGCTGAACAAGACCAAGTTGCCTGATTGAATTTTTTTCTCAGGAAAGTCAATGCCACTAAGTTGTTTATTAATAGCCGCCCTCGTCTTCTCAGCCGGCTATTATAGCGCTCCTATTTTTTTTATAATTCAAAGAATTTGAATTGTATTGGGGCGCTGTCTTTTTTTACGACTCGAAGAGGAGTATTGGAGAAGTCCTTTTTTTAATCAATTTTATTGGAGTGAATTTTGAAGCGGGAAATGAAACGCGTGAAAAAATTTGGAGTGATTTGGTTGCTGAACAAAAGTGAAGAGCGGAGCGAAAAGAGAGTGGTTTTTTGTTCATACCGCTGTTTTTGAGAGAGCGAGAAATTGATATGCGAAAAAATTTTCTCTGAGCGAGCGAAATTTTTTTGTTCACGTGCGGCTTTTAAAAGCAGTTTTTTTGCAATTTTTCTTGTTTATGAGGTTTGATTATGATATTGTATTAGATTGGGGCTCGTTCTGATAGGAATTGAAGGTTTCAAGTAGTTAATTTGAGTTTTATGCAAATTTGGAGGTTTTTGATCAGTTTTGTGGATTTTTCGACGCAATTTAATATATTTTGGCCTTTTGTTTTGTTTTACTGCTTTAAGTGCGATTTGCATAGAAGCTCGTTACTCAAGGATCATCAGGGATACAAACTGATTACAATTTTGTTGTTATAAAACATTTTTTCTGAAGAAAAATGGCAGAAAAATTAGGAATTTTTTAACCACTTTTTTAAATTTTTGGCTTTTTTTTCGTTTTTTTTTTAATTGTAGACAATTTCTTTAGCTTGTTATGACTTGCCCATTTTTTCGCGAGCATTTCATTGCTCTATTTGCTCAAAGTAACTTTATTTGGCTTTATTTTTTCTTAAAAAATTTGTACTTTTTCTCGTTTTTTATTTGTTCAATTAGGTTTTAAATGTCGTTTCTGTTCTTACTCAACCTTTGATTGCATTTGGTGAGTTTTCTAGTGGAAGTCAGTTGTTGTAGCTCTTTTGGACGTCTCTCATTTGGATTGATATTAGTTTCGAGTTGTTTTTGTTAAAGAAAATCGAGTAAATCAGGGCAAATTTGGCCACTTTTTGTCTTTTTTCTAAGTTTATTGCCTATTTCTTCCAATTTAATGTTTTTGTGGGTAACTTTTTCTCAATAAAGAGCTTAGCAGGGTAGTTTTCAATTAAACAAATTCTACAAATCTCTAATTCGTTAAAGAGTTTTTCTTAGTCTTTTTTTTAGTTTGTTGTTTAACGTTTCTCTGCAAGTACTAGGTGGGCGATTGATCTAGCCAAATATATAACTATTTGATTTCTATGAGTTATGGATGGGAAGCTGCATGTTATCTTTTTGTAGAGAATTTTGTTTGGAACTTTAGAGAATATTATTTTTTGATTTGGTCCTTTGTCAAGTTTCCAGTTCTCCAGTCTTTTATTTGTGAAATGGTTACACTGTCTGTGGATTGATAATATGCTGGTGTTGCATCTTATTAGTGAGAATAGTCAGATTTCTACTTCGAATCGTTTCCGGAATTCTTCAGGCTATGTTTTTTTTTAAGATCTGTTCACACATTTTCATGATTTTTGAAGTCAAATTGGAGTAGTGATTTCGGTCACGCTGAAACAGGAAATGCATCGAAAAAGCGAGAGTGAGTTTTTTCGCTCTAATTTTAAAGTAGAGTGAGAAAACGGTGTTTGAACAAAAACTCGCTTTCTGGCTAGTGGTTTTTTGTTCACATGCGGCAATTTCACTTTGATTTTTACTGTTTTTTCGATTTTTTGGATCGGATTTTTAAATGGTTTTCCCAATCCATTCATAGTCCGTTCAATGTCTAGTTTTCTGTATAGTCTGGGCGACCGGAGAGATACAATCGGAGAACAAAAGACATCATTCAATCCGAAGGGTGTATGGCTTGGCTGGAGTTTGGTGAAATTTTGACTTGTATCAAACGAATGCAATTCGGTTCTGTGCTCGAGACTCTGGTTGAACAAAATGAGATGTTCAAATGGATTTTGCAGGTTCTAAAGTAAAAAGCCGCCCAGACCTGTAACAGAAATCATGCAACAAATCATCAAACGTCTTGCAACATTAGGGTAGATCAGTGTGATTCTTAAGCACGAGACAGATGAAATTAATGTACAGCAAATGACTTTTACGAAAGCTGCTTTATGGACCATTAAGTGGACAATGTCCGCAAAAGCCAATTGTAATAATCATCGCGTTTGGGGGAAACCATTTTTCAAGATGGAAAAGAGTGACGTGAAAATAGACAACTTTTATCTTATAAAAAGCTTACATTTTGAAACTAGTGTTCGCGGATAAAAGTCACCATTCCACGATTCTGAGCTTGTAATTAACCTAATCAGAGCAGATTTTGCTTTGACCACACGACTGATGCCTACTAATGAAGATTTAAAGGTGTGGGCTGAAGTAAACTTGGCTTACTCAATATGACTAACTGACTCTGGCAAACACTGAAGATAAACTTCAATTAATACGACAAGATATTTGAATGTTTTCGAAGTCCATGGTGTACACATGGAAGTGAATGTAATATAAGACTAATACAAGCATTCTCTATATAATAGAGGACAGAGTCTTCTCATTCTCTGATTGGCGGAGATTTGACTGAAAAGATTACTATCTTCTGCTCTACTGTTCGTTAAGGGCTTAGGGTGTGCAAAAAATGTGTTTTTTTTAAATCACTTTTAGGTGAATAAAGCAATAGTAGAGCAAAAAAAAAGGTAATAGAAATGAAAGGACTTTTAAGCACCAGATCCATTTTCAATATCAGCTCCGAAAACCTAACTGACTGCGATCACAAAAATTGGACAGTTATAAATTAAGATTTGGAGCAAAATTTGGAGAGCAAAATCGAAATCGAAACCAAATACATGAGTTCGTAATTAAGACACAGGCGGACTTTCCAACAGCAATATTACGGGCTCCACGGGCATAGGAACAGATTAACCACTGAAAGAAAATCATGCGAATGCTGACAGGAGAAAACGTCTACCATGATAAGAAGAACTCGCTATACAGAAACGGGACTCATCAATATAGATTGAAGCAATTTGAAAATTTCATTTTTGATGCAGGTCTATACTATTGGGCTACAGGCCGTTGCTACAAATTAAATAATGTGTTGAAAAAATCCCATGCATTATGCATTTTCATGTCGGCGCTGTTTTTTATTACAATTCAAAGAATTTGAATTGTATTGGGGCGCTGTCTTTTTTTTAAGATCTGTTCATACATTGTCACGATTTTTGAAGTCAAACAAGAGTAGTGATTTTGATCACGGCGAAATATGAAGTGGAGCAAAAAAGCAAGTGGTTTTGTGGTGTGATTTTTTTTAACTCTAATTTCAAAGTAGAGTGAAGAACGGTGTTTGAACAAAAATTCTCTTTCTCGCTAGTGTTTTTTGTTCACATGCGGCAATTTCACTCTGATTTTTACTGTTTTTTTTTTATTTTTTGTATCGGATTTTTTTCTAAATGGATTCTCTATCCATTCGCAGCTCATTCTAGACCTAGGTTTTTGTTTGAATTTTAATTTTCATTTCTCGTTAGCGGTTTTTTGTTCACATGCGGCATTTTGATATTGATTTTCTGTTTTTTTTTTCTTATTTTTTTGCTCTGATTTTTTTAAAATGGTTTTTTTGATTCACTGATAGTCCTTTCTAGGTCTAGTTTTTCTGTGTAGTCAATGAAAATTTTTTGAATTGTACGTCAGGACTTGTCCTGCTACGTTTTTTTTAAGATCTGTTCACACATTTTCGTGATTTTTGAAGTCAAATTGGATTAGTGATTTTGGTCACGCCGAAACAGGAAGTGGAGCAAAAAAGCGCGAGCGGCTTTGCGGCGTGAATTTTTTTCGCTCTAATTTTAAAGTAGAGTGAGAGAACGGTGTTTGAACAAAAATAGATTTCTCGCTAGTGGTTTTTTGTTCACATGCGGCAATTTAACTTTGATTTTTACAGTTTTTTCGATTTTTTTTATCGGATTTTTTTTTTGAAATGGCTTTCCCAATCCATTCATAGTCCGTTCTTGGTCTAGTTTCCCGTTTAGTCAATGAAAATTCTTTGAATTGTGTGTCAGGACTTGTCCTGCTATTTTTTTTTTTACTTCGTCGAATAAAAAAAGTTTTGCTTTACCTCATTTTGCCGCCTTTTCAACATTTTGCGTGAAATCTTTTTGACTTCTTTAGACTAGTTTCTCTCTTCTCTCATTCTGCTAAAAGCAATTCAGTTTAAAAACATCAGTTGCTCAGCAAAGCAATTCAAAATGAACAGAGTCAGTATAAAAAATTGAAGTCAGAAATAGAAACGGGATAAACCCATAAAGCCCAATTTTAGATGCCCGCTATTTGAACGTCGTTCCTATAAATATTAGTTACCTCTCTCTAATGCTTATTGTTTTTGATAGTCCCTGTAGCCTCTCTCTAAGAAACAGAAGTATGTGCAACTACGAAATGCTATCAAAATAAATCGGACTTAAAGAAATGTTTTTGTACAAAAATCTTTTTTTTCAATATCTTCTGTGATTTCAATCCCAATCATGCTTATTGGAATCAATGGCGGCTATTTTCCGCCAATCTGCCGGGTATGTTTAATAGCAGCATTCAGCCTCTCAACGTCAACAATTTAGGCGCTCTCCTTTTGTTTATAATTCAAAGTAAATGAATTGTATTGGAGTGCTGTCTTTTTACAATTCGAAGAGGAGTTATCGTGATCTGTTTTTGAGACTCAAAGTTTGTTTGGTAAGGCAGCAAGAAAACCGGATGTTCAGGGAGTAAATAAAGGTTGAAAAAGCTGTTTCAGAGAACAAATTCGAGGAGCAGAAAAAAACGGTTCTTTTGTTTGTTTCTTCTTTTTAATAGCCGCACAGCGATATCTGGGGCTATTATTGGCCTTCTCTTATTTTACAATTCGAAAAATTTGAATTGTATTGGGGCGCTGTCGTTTTACGACTCGAAGAGGAGTATTGGAGAAGTCCTTTTTTCAATCAATTTTATTGGAGTGATTTTTGAAGCGGGAAATGGAACGCGTGAAAACATTGGAGTGATTTTGGCGCTGAACAAAAGTGTAGAGCAGAGCGAAAAGAGAGTGGTTTTTGTTCATACCGCTGTTTTTGAAAGAGCGAGAAATTGATGTTTGAAAAAATTTTCTCTAAGCGAGGGAAATTTTTTTGTTCACGTGCGGCATTCTAAAGCAGTTTTTTCATCTGTTTTGGTTAAGAGGCTTGGTTATGTTTTTGTTTTAATTTTAGGCTAATTTCGGTAGTGGTTTGAAGGTTTTTGGAAATTAATAAGAATTTTATGATAATTCGGAGGCTTTTTTTGTTTTCAGGCTAATTTTTTGCGTTTTTTTTTACTATTATTTTGTTTTACTGGCTCAAATGGGTATTGAATAAACCCCTTCTACTTGAGCAATTTTATGATAACAAATGGTTACAGTTTTGTGGGTAAGAATCGTTTTTTTGTTGAGAAATATGACAAAAAAATGGCGAAAATTGGCACTATTTTTCTTAATTTTTTGCAGTTTTTCTTTTTTTTCTGTTTTTAGCTTCTGTTATTAGTTCAAGTTTCTTGGCCTATTATGACTTGCCCATTGTTTTGCGAGCATCTGGATACCTAATTTGCCAAAAGGAATTTTCCTTTGGATTTATATGTTTTGGAAATATTAAAAAATTTGAAAACTTTTTCCAGTTTTTTCAGTGAAAGTTGTTTTTAAGAGCTTTTTTTTCCATAATTTTAGCCTAGAGTAGTTTTCAAAATTCTCATAAGTAGTTTTTTTAAGTACTAGTTGTTTTGCTGTTTTCATGAAGTTATTTTGGCAGTGATAGTTTTTTCGGGATCTCAAATTATAACAAAATTTGATCAAGTTTTTTATCATATTTTAACAGATTTGATTTTATTGTTTTTAATTTTTTGTTTCAAGACTTTGTTTCAAGATAATTATGAATTAGTGAAGGCACGTTCTGTTTGATGATTTGTTGGATGGCGTTTAAATGGATTTTCACTTCGAGTCGTTTCCGGATTTCTTCCGGCTATGTTTTTTTTAAGATCTGTTCACACATTTTCATGATTTTTGAAGTCGAATTGGAGTAGTGATTTTGGTCACGCCGAAACAGGAAATGCAGCAAAAAAGCAAGTGGTTTTGTGGCGTGAATTTTTTTCGCTCTAATTGGGTTTGAACAAAAATTCGGTTTCTCGGTAGTGGTTTTTTGTTCACATGCATCAATTTCACTCTGATTTTTACTGTTTTTCTCGGTTTTTGGGATCGGATTTTTTTCTAAATTGTTTTCTCAATCCATTCATAGCTCATTCTAGGCCTATTTTTTTGTTTGAATTAAATTTTCAATTCTCGCTAGTGTTTTTTTGTTCACATGCGGCATTTTGACATTGATTTTTTTGTTTTATTTTCTTATTTTTTGATCTGATTTTTTAAATGGTTTTCTTAATTCACTCAGAGTCCATTCTAGGTCTAGTTTTTTTGTTTAGTCAATGAAAATTCTTTGAATTGTACGTCAGGACTTGTCCTGCTATGTTTTTTTTTGATTTCGTCGTCATGAATTTTGTTACGACCATACGACGTCACAGCCACTTTTTGTTCATTCGTTCATGCAATTTCAACTGAATTGCATGTAAGACGTCATTTTTCGCTCTTTGTGGAGCAAATTTTTTATTCATGCGCGTGATTAAATTTTTGGTCACACTTGACTTACCTCGATCTCAAAAATGACTTCCTCCATTTTATATTGACTTTTATTTAATTTAATTCAAAGAGATAAGGTCAAATGGGTTTGTGTCACTCTAAATGTAGGTTATTTGAGATCAGTTAATAGAGGCAGCAATAACTTATGCAGACTTTTAATCAAAATATAACAGATCAGCATTCAATGAAAAGACCATTTTTTTTGGGTTTGTCTTTTTTACTGTTTTTTTAGAACGCTGATCTACGAATCTATTGCGGCTATTTTCTGGCAATCTGCCAGCTATATTTGTATTTTGCGAAAAATGTAGGTGTGAAAAAATTTTTGCTAAGCCAGCAATTGTTTTGTTCACTTGCTGCTTTTTCAAGCGATTTTTTTTGTTTTTTGAAACTTCTTTGTGGTCTGAAATATTATTTCAGACAAAAGTTATAGTTTTGAGGTTGTTTTAATAGCAAATGTTTATTGGCAATGAAAGAGAATTTTACACGAATTTGAAGGTTTTTCAACTAGATCTCCGGTTTTAAGGCTTTTTTAGCATTTTTAGCACACTATTGTGTAGTATTGCTTTAATTGTTTCTGAAAGCAAGCTCAATACTTTTGGGTCTTTTTTATTACAAATTAAATACAGGTTCTTTGGCACCAAGCAACTTTTTCTTTGAATTTCAAAAAATGGTACAATTATTCTTAATTTCCTATCATTTTTTGCTTTAGTTCAAATTTAGAGATGTTTCGCGCTTATTTTGGCTTGTCTGGATTTGTTTGTGCAATTAGGTTTTCTCGATTATTTGAAACTTTGTTTGCCTCTTAAATTTGTATCTGTAAAAAATTGAAAAATTAATTGATATTTTGTATTTTTTTAAATTATTCTATTTAATTTGTTTATTTCAATTAAGATAGTTTCTTCTCTTCTTTGATGCTCATTGCAATCAGAAATTAGACATTCGACATGTTGGTTTTTGGCAAAGTCTTCTTCGAAACGTTTCCGGAGTTCGTCGAGCTATATTTTCTATAATCGATGACTTCGTTTTTCACAGGATGTAAAGTCATATGCCGCACGTGAAAACAATGCTTCATATCAATCTGCTGATTGAAATCTAAAAGAAGAGCGATGGAGAGAGCTGCTTAGTTCATGCAATGTTCTGAAAGGGAGAAGTGTAATTGAAAAGATTTCCACTAAGCGAGCTATATTTTTTGATCACGTGCGGCATTTCCAGACTGGTTTCTTAGTTTAACTAATATTTTTTCTGCCAAAACTGTTTCTCTCGCAATCTTTTTAGCTAACAAAAGTATGTATCAATTTTTAATGTGTGAAGCAAATATTAATCCTTTAGATTATGTATTGAGCTATTTTTGCCATTCTGCCCATTGAATGCCTTTCAAGCACTTTTAAAAATCTTTTTCAGTTTTTCATAGCAATTTTCGTCTTTCGCTGGTTTTAGGTTAGTTTTTTTTTATTGTTTGATCTATTAATTTAGTTCTCATTGATTTTTCGTTGTGTTTGTTATAAGAGAAGAAAATTTTTTTATGAATTTTTATCTTATTTGCGCCAATTCTTCGAGACCTTTTGCCTATTTCTTTTGACATGATGATCTTTTGTTTAGCCATTGCGTAGTTTGCGTGATTTTCAGTTTTATAAAATTAAATCGTAAAACTACCTAATCTTCGGATATTTTTAATGCAAAATCAATTAATTTACACGATTCTAACGAAAATAAAAGAAAAACTTACCAAATAATTGATTTGAATTAAATAATGACGTGTGCAATAAATTTATATAAGTAAAAAAAGTACCCACCAATGATACTGAACCATCAAACAAAAAATTTGGTTAAAGTAAACAGTTCAACAATTGCTACATCTAAGTCAACAAAAAAACTGAACATCACACATACAATTTGCTTGAAACAAATTTTTAACTAATGTTGTATCTAAGCCAAACAACGAAACTGATGAAAGAAGGTTTTTTCAAACAAGCTGGCTCATAGCGACATATTGGAAAACAGATTCACATCTGGATACGAATGTATGAGACGCATCTAAATCTCTCTTTGCTCTAAGTATAATAGCAATTAGGACTGGCAGAAAAGTGCGTTCAATTGTCGGAAATGTGAAAATTTGCGTACCACAGAAATGAAATAGGTCATCATATCTGAATTTTTTGATAAATTGGACCCGATCCAAGCCTTGGATAATCACCACGTCTAATTGACTATTAAGTTTTAGTATTTTGTAGTTTTAGGGTATCATGAACCAATAAGTAATTCAATTTTGCATAGCACATCAAAACTGCGCAATCGGTCATGAGAAACTTTCATGCTAGGAAGGCCCAGTGGGAAGTCGTTTAATTGATACCCCCAGGGCCACCCAAGGTGTTTTTATCGCCTTAAATGATCATCGTCACACTTGCAAAAATTATAAAGATAAAATGACTTTAAATCAATTTTATTTTGTAAACTTCACGTTTAATTAATAATACAAAATCATTTTAAATAAGAGATCTATATAGAGTTATATTCAATGCAATAGAAAAAATTATTCAAAATTATGGCCGCAAACAAGCTGACTATGAGAACTCAAAAAAAATTTAAGATCCTAAGCATGTCAGAATTTTTTTGAAAAAATTCAGTTGACCGTACCGGTAATTTTATCAAACTTTTATGTTTCTTTTCAATATCAATTCAATGTCATTTTCTTACTGGAAAAAAAATTGTCAAAAAACAAGAAGAATAAAAAATATTAGCATAATTTGGAGATAAAGACAAGACAAAAACAGAATTATTAATGGTGTTCATTGAACGTTCCAGAAAGAACTGTTTGATTATGAACAGGGAGAACTCATGGACATTTTCGAAGTAGAGGTTTCACCATATCTCCTATTCCAAAAACATAGATATGGCCACATTTTTGTTCAAGGATTTAATCAATGGTGAAACAATTGAATCGACTACAGTTATTAGTTTAGGATTAAAACTTTTCTGGAGCAAAATTCGAGTACATCATGGGGAAAAAACACTGGAATTAACACATAAAATTATCCAAAAGGAATTTGGATTCTCTTATTCTACAATATATGGATACATAAAACTGTGGAGAACTTTGTAAAATTCTCCAAGAATTCCTGTTTTTACTGATTCGTTCACAGTATGGAACAAGTTTTTTTTTAAAAATTTCAGATTGAGTTCCAAAAAATTGTGCAACTACCGTCAAAGCGTAGTAGCGAACTTAGAGATAGTTATAATCGTAAAACATAAAAAAATGGTGTAACTTCATTCATTTCAATTTTCAAAAACTAATTTAAAACATCAAAAAATTTTATAAGTGTACATGTGAAGTTAAAAAATGTATACATACATACATACATACATACATACACACATATATATATATATATTATATATATATATATATATATATATATACTGATTCGTTTTTTCTGATTCGTTCACAGTATGGAACAAGTTTTTTTAAATATTTCAGATTGAGTTCCAAAAAATTGTGCAACTACCGTCATAGCGTAGTAGCGAACTTAGAGATAATTATAATCGTAAAATTTAAAAAAATGGTGTAACTTCGTTCATTTCAATTTTCAAAAAACTAATTTAAAACATCAAAAATTTTATAAGTGTACATGTGAAG
>NC_134472.1:25572511-25614930 GCF_964194025.1 Convolutriloba macropyga
ACTATTCTTGGTTAGTTCTTTACCAGTTTGATTTTGCAAACATGTTCAAAAAGATAGATTCCAACGATTTTGCGAAAAAACAAAGTAAGAAGACTATTACCTCTAGTCCCTCTGTTGCTAATGTTCCTATTCAATCTTCAACTCGCACTTACACTTCGATTCCTACGCAACAAAAGCCAACCCTGTTCGGAGTATTGCGCCTTAGTTCTCATTGGTGGGTCTCAATTCAAATGTATCCTTAGTGCGAGATGAAAACGAGTCTCTCCAAAAACGAAAAGACACCGTTGTTAGAATGCTTCAAAAAGACTGCCGGTTGGTAAGAGCACAAAAAGAGGTTGGTTTCTACATCGGTGAGAGTCTTAGAAAAGAAGAAAAGTTTCGTCAATGGCTCGAGAAATACGCAGAAACTGAATATGCGTACCCACTGTCACTAAGTATCGGGCGATAAGAACCGACATCAATGCAGACTGAAACGCCGTCCTCGGACTACTGGAAGTCAAGCGACGAGGACTACCCACAACAACGAGAGTGACCGGAGTTCAATTAGCAAACACGGTGCAGAGTATTACAAAGCCAAACTGCGATAGCGAGGAAAAATTCCTGCAGTTGGTTCACCACGAAGAAGCTCGAAGTTGATCTTGAAACCACAAGTGGAGAGAGTTGTGGACATTATACAACATTTACTTCAACTGCAGATGACGAGCAACTCTTCATTGCAAATGTAAGTCAAGTCTCGTCAACTGTTTCGGTCACGAGCGCCGGTACTACTTTTACTCCAAGTAACGAGTTGCCATCTCGAGAAACATTGAGCTCGGATTTCGGATTAAGTTTGTCTGACGGAAAGCAGATACAAAAGATAAAGCGACAAAAGGCTAGACAACAAAAGGTGCACAAGAACGCTTAAATTGAGGAACTAAAGTTGCAAATGAAGTTTGAGCAGCAAAAGCGAGAGTTTGAAGAGCAAATATTTCGTCTGGAAGAAGAACAGGAGATTAAGTCTTTGCAGGCCGAGCTAGATTGCAGCTTGGGTGGAGAGGCATCCGATTCTGAAAAAGAATCAGAGTCTGGTTCTGTTGATCAGAACGACGAAGAGAATCTGAATTTCGATGCAGAGAAATATCATACAATTGAGTTTCGTTTCTTAACAGTTTCTTTTCCTGAGGAGCGTACAAGTTATGCTGCTCCCGCTAGAAGCTCTTTTTCTGAGAGGTTGAATGCAACTGGATCTCAGTTTAGTAGAATAGGGACTTTTGAAAATCCTTTTGAGCACGAAAGGAGAATAGCGAGCACACTTTTAGCTACAAAAGGATCTCGGCCGATCAGCTCCTTTGACCCAATGACGAGCAGACCTATGTTATCTTCGGGAAGCACAGGGTTTCCACATCAGCAAAGCATTCTCAAGTTAAAGCTACGAGAATTTGATGGTGATGCTCTTGATTTGCCAGATTGGAGCGGAATGTTTCTTGCTACAATCGATAGCAGTTCACTGAATAGAGACGAGATCATGGGCCATTTCAATTCACCTCTGAAAAGCCAAAAGGGCAGTCAGTAGAATGGGCTACACTGGAGCCATTTACGACCAGGCGTGGTCTACTCTGATGAGAAAAATTGGTCAACCACACAATATTGTCTCCTCACAGCTGAGCAAGATTCAAAACTTCCCTCAGGTTAGATACAATGATCTGTCATCACTTGTAGAGTTTGCCGACGCTGTGGCAGCCTTTGTCAATATCCTCCAACAATTTGTGTATTCAAATGACTGATCTCAACGAGTAAATTAGATCTGGTTGTAAACAATTTTCCACTCGACCTCAAGAGAATATGGTTTGCTCATATTGAAGCACCACCAAGAGTTGCGAAAGCTGCGAGTTTAATGGACTTTAAAATATGGTTTCAAGAAGAACCACATGTACTTGAAAGGTTACTGAGCCTTGGGTCTCAGCAGCAAAATTTGGAGTCTTACACAGGACCAAACTTTAAATCAGACAAAAGAGACTTCAAAAAGTTTGGTCGGTCAAGTGGATCGACACTTAATGCCGGATCAGAACAGAAAGACGATGCTTCATGTCCCCTGGATAGGGGCACACACAGGCTCTGGAGCTGTGAAAAGTTCAAGAAAAAGTCTGTTGCCGATCGTTACAATTTTGTCCAAGACAAGAACCTTTGCTCCTCATGTTCAAACGGCAGTCACGCTGCTCGCAACTGCCAGAAACGTTGCGAGTGTGGCTTTGATGGTTGTGAAAAGACACACAACAGATTGCTTCACACACCGAAGAAAGAAAAAGCAATTACTAGCTAGACAAAAATGGAATTGTCTACACGAACCTTACAAGTAAAGCGAAGTCAGTGCGCCGCTTAATGCATATAGCTTGGATACGAATATTCGGAAACAATGGTTCAAAAAAAGACGTTTTGGCCGCTTGCGATACAGGTTCAACTCAGACCGGGGTAGATGAAGAAATCTTCGGAAAGCTGGATTTGGAAGGCCGAGAAGTGTCTTGCAATATAACAGGGGTTCACGGAACTCGGCTGCAAATCATCAAAACTGTAGACGCCAAACTTGGGCCGGCTAACAAGGCAAGCGGTATTGCGGGAACATTCACAGTTTTCAGTCAAAGACATCTCGAAGTCGGTAAAAGTGTTTATGACGTGACAACACTGAAAGCTCAGGACCCTTATCTGAGGTGCGTTGGCTTTAAGAGCATTGACTTGAAAGATGTCAATGTTATCCTTGGTCAAAATGCGTATGAACTGATTTGTTCATTAGAGTACAACAGTGGCGGAGCGAAAAAACCATGGGCAGTTTGGCTTCAATTGGGATGGACGGTTAGTGGTCCGGTTCCCATAAGCGATTTGCGATCTGGTGGTTTCACATGCCTCGCGGCTTCTCAAGCCGATGTTGAACTAGCAGAAGGGTCAAGAAGTGTTGGGAAATGGAGTCGTACGGGACATTAATGGTGACCGACATGCGCAGCAGTGAGGACAAAATGGAAACGGAAACTCTTCAATCGACAACCATGTTCAACGGGACTCGATATCAAGTTGGACTTCTTTAGAATGGTGAGCAAATGAAGTTGTCTAACTATCTTCAAAGTATAAAGAGACCATCGATTCTGACCATCCCAAAGGATAAGTCTCAATTCTGAGTACGGACGAGTTAGTTGAAACACGAAAAGAGCCAGTCTGGTATGGGCCACATCATTCTTTTCTTAATCCAAATAAGCCTGGCAAAGAACGACGAGTGTGCAATGCAGCAAGCAAGTTTAAAGGGTTTTCTTTAAACAATGTGCCTCTAACTGGACCCGACCTCTTGGCAAGTTTGATGGGAATACTTTCCCAATTTGGAGAAAATACGGTTGCATTGAGCGCTGATATTGAGGAAATGTTTCTTCAAGTTGAAGTTAAGCCTGAAGATAGCAAGTTCCTGCGGTTCTTGCGCTTAATGAAGACGGAGAAGCGGTAACCTATCAGTACAAGCAACACAACTTCGGAGCCAAGTCTTCGCCTACTTGCGCCAACTATGCTTTGCAGAAATGTGCAACCAACAACTCAGAAGAGTTTAATTTGGCGAGTAGAATTATGCTGAACACTCTCTATATGGATGACTTATTGGCCTCTCTAGATTCAGAAGAGACCACTGTCACGCTGAAAGCCAACTTGCCGGAGCACTTGTCCCGAGGAGGTTTCAAGTGGGCTACAATCTTTGACAAAGAGACTACAAGCGACATGAGTTTAACCATACTCGGGTTCGAGTGGGACAATACGAAGGACACCCTGAAAGTCTGTAGAGGAATGACCTTTGAACCATATACTACCTGGACACAGCGTAAAGTTCTTTCAGTTGTCTCGAGCTTGTTTGACTCATTGGGTTTCTTAGCCCCTTTCGTCATTTGAGGGAGAATAATTTTAAAATCAAAATGTCAAATGAAAGGCCAACAATGGGATTCAGTCATTGCCGACCAACTGAACGAAAACTAACTCAATGCAGAAGAAGCTTTTCATGTACCTCGTTGGTATGGAACATCAGCTAAAATCATCCTGTGTTTGGCGACTTCATGTGTTTGGCGACGCATCGGAAGATGCATTCTGTGCAGTCGCATAAATCGTTACCGAAGATGAAAGCGGATCAAGAGAGGTTTCGTTTTTTGTGGGAAAAGCAAGAGTGGCTCTATTGAGACACCACACCATCCCAAGCTAGAACTGATGACCGCAGTCACTGCTAAGAGATTGAGAAATTCAATTGTGAAAGACCACACACTTCACTTTCATAAACATTCAAGTGGTCTGATTCAACTACAGTAATTCAGTGACTTCGATCGATTAGTGAACAGAAGCCAACATTTGTTGCGAACAGAGTTGCAGAAATTTTAGATTCATCAACAGTCGATGAATGGCACCATGTCTCTTGGTTGAATACTCCCGCCGATCTGGGAACCCGAGGAATACTCTTTGATGAAGTTGAAGCAAGCGACTCGATCAAGGGCTCTGATTGGCTCAAAGATCCAATTGTCTTCAGTGAAGACAACTCAACTCCAGCGGAGCAAAACGTGGAGGTGCAAGTGTTTAATGCAGAAGCACCGCCAAAAGTTATTGAAAGGTCTCTGTTTAGCCAGTTCAACCGCTTGAGGCGAATTGTCGTCCATATATTGACAATCAGTCGGTCAGGTGCCAACGTGGACAATTTGTTATCTGCAGCTGAAAACGCGATTTGGAAAACGGTACAGCAAGAAGAGTTCGCGCCTGAGAAAGCCAGTTATAAACGAAAAAAGAACAGTAGCAAAATTGCAGGCCTTGCACCTTTTCTCCATGGCAATTAACTTAAAAAAGCTTAGGGCCGCTTGAGAAACGCAATCCTTGATTACGAAACTAAACATCCTTTCATCCCCCAGCAAGCATGAAGCTGTTGAGCTCTTTCTTGTTTACCAGCCTAAACTGTATTATCATGAAGGAGAGGAATACGTACGCAGTATGATACAAAAGATGTATTGGATATTGGGACTACGAATTGCATTAAGAGCAGTTAAACATAACTGTGTGAAGTGCAGACAATTCGTTAATAGTTTTTCTCCACAAATGAGCAATTTACAGATTTATAGAGTGACACACAGCGTTAAACTGTTCACCCATACAGGAGTGGACTACTTTTGTCCATTTGAGATCAAATTGTTCCGGAGAACAGTGAAAAAATGAGTCTATATGTTCACCTGCCTGAGTGTTCGACAAGCAGTTCTTTTGGAGCTAGTGGAAAGTCTCAACACAACTGCATGTCTAGATGCAGATCATAGGTTCATCGCGAAAAGAGGTGAACCCGAGTCTATTATTTCTGACGATGAAACGTACTTTGTTGAAGCAGCAAACGAGTTCAAGGACGCCTTCGCGGATTTGAAAAAAGATTAAATGACTGCTAAAATCACTTAGAGACAACTTAATTGGACCTTCAACCCTCCAGGTGCACCACACTTCGGTGGCGTCTGGGAACGTTTGGTGCTGTCATGCAAAAAAAACGATGTACAACATAATTGATAATGCAAGTTTGAAAAAAGGAACACTCAGAACTGTACTTTGTATAATGGAACAGTTGCTTAGCAATAGACCACTGACAGCAGTGAGCAGTGACGTTAGTGATACACAACCATTAACGCCAAATCTCTTTCTTGTGGGCCAACAAAAAGTTCATTGGCTAATTGCCTTCTTCTCTGGAACACCCGCAGGATTCCGAAAACTGTTCCGCGATCAACAGGACATCTTGACGGATGTGTGGAAGCGTTGGGTGTCTGAGTATCTTCCCGCATTGCAGCAGCGCAACAAATTGTCTAAAGAAGAAATCAGGTCCCATTTTGTTGGAGACTTGGTTTGGATCATTGACAAGGATATTAAGCCGTTCAATTACCCACTGGGGAGAATAGTGGAGCTGTTCAAAGGAGATGACGATGTTGCCAGAGCAGCAACTGTAAAGACAGCAACGGGAACCTACAAGATACCCATCGTGAGATTGATACCAGTAGATAGTGACCCCAAGTAATGTTATTTTTGCTTGATCAAAAACTGGGCCGGCTATATTGCGGTCAAAAATCAACAATGTATTCAGTTTCAGGATATATGATATTTTTTAAATTGGTTTCGAGATAGTCCTCTTTTTGAGCGGCTAATCTTTTTTTCCTATATTGTGGTCAAACGATTCACATCTTGCCTCATAAGGCTATTTGCTCATCTTGTATATTTGATCTCAGTATCGATGATTTTTAAGCATATATTTGATTTGTGCGGTGCTAAGTTCATTGTGCTCTTTTTTGTTTATGTGCGCACCGCTGTCTATGATTATCTTTCTATCAAGTCCTCTCTGAGTGCTGTTTGTGTTGAGCCAATAAGAGGCCGCCTCCGTACGGAAGTTTGGCTAGTTCTAATATTTACTGTATGTAACCCCACTAAAATGTATATTTGTCGATGATGCGAACACCATCAGCTGTAAAAAAAATCAGAACAATCAGAAGAGTTTTACTGCTCTGTTGTTTTCAATTTGTGAGCCAATTCAAATCAAAAGGGATTGAATTAAAGCCAAAAATCTCTCTTGAGTCCGGATCCGCTAGAAGGATCCTATACTTTTGGGCCAAGTTCTGACCACATACATTGGGGTGGAATCGGATCAATCGGATCCCCCAAATTAGCCTCAAGAAGCGGTTGAGCCACTGTTGAAATCTCAAGCTGTATTTTATTAATTTACTTGAGTTAGTTGACCATTTACCTGGATCCTTGCTTGAAACCAAAATAGGAGTTTACAATAATTCATCCCCAAATCCGTATTCCTTTCGGATTTCAAAGATATTTGGTGGGGTGTTAGAATAAATACACCTCCACAATTTGGTTTTTCGGGATTGTACGAGTTTGTACTTGTTCGGGTTTTATTTGCTATTAAAGATGTCGACTTTTAGTGTATTTCATCCCTGAGTTAGACCACATTGCAAAATCGAATTTACTGCTTACTAAAGCGATATCGGCGATAGTTGAAATTCTGCACAACTAAAGACCACTGTTGGTACTTCAAACAATTGGAGCGGCTTTTTTCGATTTTTCATTTGGTTCCGTGAAATCGACCGCTAAGTTATGAACCGTTTGCATACACTATGAACCGAGTTCTGTAAGCCCATGAATGATACAGTCCTTTATCAGACGTCTACTAATTTCTTGTAGCGACACTAGAGACGTTGTTAGAAAGTGAACCAAGGCCGGTGTAAAGCTTATTCTGTGGAGTTCGCAGCCGTTACCTTGAATTAAAGCAATTTGCACATCAGGTCTTGTAAGATAGGTACAGCTCAGCAGTTTAACGTCTTAAAAAACCGCTGCTACTGCTTTCGAAAACGCACTTTTGACTCTCAATCCTGTCATATGGAATATATATTTTTGCATCTTCAGGGAATTAGCTTGTCATAGATAAATTGATTTTTGTTCTTCTACAAAATTTTAGCTTTTTCGATATAAAAGTTTTTAAATTTTTGAACCGCTGATCCTTCTTTCACTTTTAAGGCTGCAGTCAGATATCAGAGATTGCTGTCGCAAAAACAATTCTTGTTAAATTAATGTTGCAAAAAGATCAGAAATTCTTTTTGTGAACATCATAGTTTGACCCAAATTCTTTCACTGCACTTTTTATTATTTTTAAAACCGAAATGAAAAGCCGCGTGAATTAATTTTGTCGAATTTTTCCGTTTGTGCCCTGCCCCCGCTCAGTGGGCGCATATTATTTGCACCCTCATACCCACGTGCCATGTTTTTACATAGCACGCGCAATGGCACGTGCCCGGTAACTGGGGACGCATAACGTACTTGGGGGTACAAACGAAATAGATCCGTTTTTCTTTTTGAGAAAGCTAGCGCAAAACGTAGCAGAAATTAGACAAAAGGGTAGCAGTCTTGTGCTCTCAAAATTGGCGTGTTTCAAAACTAAAAAACACCAAGATTATTCGGTTTCCCAAACGAAAAGGTTTCAAAATCTTAAGTTGTGTCGAGAACGGACTTTTGGCTTAGTTCGAAAGATATTCATACCAAAATTAAAAATTTGGTTGAAAGTCATTTTATAACATTCATTTACTTGTACTTTATAACATTCATATTCCTGTACTTTCTATGTATCAGTATAAATACAAACACATTTTATTTTACTGTATAATTACTGACACATAAAAGTACAGCAATAAAGCATTTAAATAATGTTAAAATACTGCCCTTGACAGCCCATTGCAGCCGTAAAAGATCAAGTTTTGAGCTGCATTTTCCTAAAAAATCTTTTCATTGCAGCCCCACTCGTACATTTTCATGAATTGCTCTCTAGCGAAGCTTGAAGCAATTTTTGTAAACATGTGCTTCTTTTAAGCAAAATTTCTGCTTGACTTTTTTGCGCTTTTGTTCCAGGAAATTTCGCTTTCAAATGACTTTTTCATACTTAACTTCATAATTTTGCGTGATTTGAAATGCTCTGATTTCAAATAAGGTTTGTTGCAAATATAAGATTGTGAGCTATGGAGTAGTATATCAGGTATAGCTTATTGGTTAACATAGACTGTGGTCCAAGAAAACGCGGTTTTGATTCCCTCTGGGGCCAATCTGTTTTGCAACCATAAAAATTTTTCATTATGCCCCCTCTAAATTAAATTGCCCTCCCCGCCTGTCGTTCGTGAGCAATTCATCCCAAATTATTTGGTTTATGTTAGTTTTGTGATCTCAAGTGAAGTTTGAAGCCGTTATTTTAATGCGGTAAGTCTTTGATCTCACCAACGGTTTTGAACACATTATTTTAGTTTGTTTTTTCGGCAAAATTTGAGGTCTGTGACTTTTCTTTGATTTTAAGTCCTCATTTTCTCGGGTTCGGCGACTTCTAAATTGCCCAATCATTTGTTGTTAAAGTAGTTAAAGTCTAAAAGCAAACTCAGCAGCGTAAATTTATATGAACGAACACGCTGATAGATTTTTTTTCTGTTTACATTTATTGAGAACGTTATCTGACAAAGACTTTTTTTGTTTTTGCGATAAAGCAAACAAATTTTTTTCTTCCACAATCAAACCAAATTATTGGGTATTGTATATCTGGACTTCAAACTGGTGAGACCAAACCAATTAAACTTTAATTTAATATAGTGTCATTTTCAGGGCGAGTCTTTTTTTCTGGTTTATGCAGGAATAACTAAAACCAATCACCCTAAAGCATAGATATCAATATGACAGATACTATTTCGGTTTTATCAAAATGGAAAAAAGAGAAACTAGTAAGCGAGGTGATCCAACTAAGAAATCAAAGAAGGGAGTCATTTAACTTAGCACACAAGAATCAAGACAATAACTAAGAACTGGATAGACTTAGACTCGAATTGGAACATCAGCAAAAAATAATCAAGCTCAATCTGAGACTCATTTTTTGAGGAGTCAGAATGATAAATTAATATCATATTTAATCAGCGAAAAAACAGTCGAAAAAGATGTCGTGAAATCTACTGTCAACCGTCATTTTTATCCAAAGTTTGTTCCTCGTTTCACAAAACAGTTCATTATTTCTGACAGCTCGTATAAACTGGTTCGCCAAATTGACATCAGTAAGGATGCCATTCATTCCTATCCATCTTCGACAATAAAAGACCTCAATAATATCATTGACAATTATGCGCCATCAACAAAAGCAGAATGTCTGATTATTCATTCAGGACATAATTCCAATGATCAAAGAACGGAAGGAGAAGATGCCGCTAAAGAGTTGCGAATCGTTTTATTGAAGTGCGTTCATAAAATAAAGTCTCCAAAGTAGCGATTTGTAAATTACCCAAGGTAAAAAACGGCAGTTTTGGACGCGAAACTAACAATAATGAAATAACCAAATTTAACAGGGCCTTAGACAATATAGCAGATGGTTTACACGGCGAGTTCCAAAATACCGAAAAAAAAATTCTGGATTATAATTTGGAAAAAGCAGATATTCGAACTGATGGCATTCAACCTAATCAAAATGGAATCCAGAAAATGGTTTTTAGCTTAAGAAATTACATATCAAGTGTGGGGTATCAACCTTCTGTCAGCAACGTATCTATGAGACAATTCAAAAAGCAGCCAATAGATAATGTTGTCAATAACTGGAACAGAAGTGGTCATATGGGATATAATGCGTTTGAGTGACTTTGAAAACATGTTTTCCTGTTGGAAATTTCTCGTGTTTTTTTGCCTGTTTTTCCTGCAGAAAATAAAAAGTGTACGTGTTCAATCAAATGTCACCCAAGCACTTCAATTTATTTGATATTTAAAAACAAAACAATGGTTAATAAAGTATGTCTTGGATTTTGGTCTTTAAATTTAATATATCAGTTCCTAACTATAACCTACTTAATTTTACTTTGCGGTGACGTCGAATCTAATCCAGGGCCCAATTTACTTAATTTACAAACATTCGACGGCTACAAAAAACGTAAGGCAAATGCAAACTTGCATCCATGTTTTGTATAAACAAATAATGGAAGCGTTAACAACCCGAAGATATTTCGGATTTTTGCAGCAGCAGAACAGACAAACATGCTTTATTGTTACTGAAACATGGATAAACGATAATCAGAAGAAACCCGTGAATTTTTTAAGCAACAATCACCACTTTGTTCATCAAAGCAGATCAAAAATGACGCAGTTAACGAGTTGTGGTGGAATAGGAATATGGGTACCAAATACATTCAAACATAAAATACGGAATGATTTCAACTCTTTTAACAGAAATGTTTTTGAATCACTATGGCTTGAAATACAAGCACCGTTTAAGGAAAAACTTCTAGTAAACATTTCTTATTGTTCCAACAAAAACTTGGGCCATATTTTTCTAGAAGAGTTGACATCAGAAATTTCAGGCGCATATTCAATAACAGATAATGTAATTCTAATCGGAGACTAAAACATCATTTTTTTCAATCAAAGAGAAAGAGAGTTATTGACAGAATTTGCTTCCAACAATGATCTTGATATAGTAAATAAAAATACTCCAACCTGGACAAATGGAAATCGGGAAACACTGATTGATCACTGTTTAACAACAAAACACCAAATTTTTGATACAACTGTTATCGAGCAGTAATTTGGAAGTGATCAATTTACACAAATTTTCCTTTTGTCACTGGATATCGGTTATGAAAACAACAAAACGCAGTTTTTTTACAGGGATACTAGCCAATTTAGTAGAGCTAATCTTTCCAAAAAATTGCATCCGCGGATTGGAGTCCCATGTATCAACAAAACACTGCAAACTCAACTTTTGAAAAATTTTCAAATATGTTTGAAAATATTCCGAATAATGTAGCTCTCATTAAAATAGGAGAGCCATCTTCAAAGTAAACAAAAAAGAAATGGTTATCCAGAGAAATATTGAATCTTATCAACGAAAAGCACAGGCTTTTCAATATTTGGAAGGAAAAAAGAGACGTTGACACATATAACTCATACAAAAGAATAAAAAAACCATACAAACAGTCTACGTAGAAGAGAGAGTCACAATTATTCACAGAAATTGTTCGAAAGTCTTCCCGATTTAAAACAACAGTGGAAATTCTTTAAAACAAAGATAAAACACGAGGATAAAAATAGCGAAATTTCTAGAATTCGGTTCAAACAAGATATTTTGAAAGACAAAAAAGAAACCGCTAACACAATTAACATTTGTTTTTTTTAAATTAGGTTTATACGAAGGCCAGACAGAAAAAGTTGAGCTACCGGACTATGATCTTGTCAAAACTGAGTTTTTGTTCAGACATATAACGAGAAAAGAACTGTTTAGTGTAATTGATCAATTACCACAAAACAAAGCAGCGGGTCCTGGATTACTTACTACATGGTCTTTCAAGTGTAGCAAAATGTTTATTGGAACACATCTACAGTTTGCAATAAACGAATGCATATCAAAAAATGTTTTTCCCGATGTACTTAAAAAAGCATATGTAACTCCAATTTACAGAAAAGGTGATCCACTGGAAGCAGAAAACTACCGACCAATTTCAGTTACACCGACTCTTGCAAAAATTTTTGAAAGACTTCTGCTCCAACAAATGCTAGAACATGCTGAAAAGTATGAAATAATAAAAAAAATCAGATTGGGTTTCTGAAAAAAAAAATCTTCGAATGATACAGTAATATCGTTGACAGAATCAGTGAACTTTTTGTTGGAAGAAAACGAAACCTTTGTTACTATATTCTTGGATTTGGCCAAAGCTTTTAACTCAATATCTCGCAAAATTTTTCTCGAAAAATTGCAAATTATGGATTTAGTACGGAATCAATTGCAATGCTAGAATCGTTTTTATCTAACAGAAAACAATGCGTAAACAACGGCTTTGAATATTCGAACTGGTTGACAATCAATCACTGAATACCTCAAGGAACAGTTCTCGGAACTTTAATTTTTATAGGGTATATCAACGATTTCCCAGAAAAAATGAAAAAAAAAGAGAGGATGTTTTACAGTTTGCAGATGATACATGCATTATTTGTCATCCCAAATCCGATGAACATCTTTTATGCGAAATTAACAGTGTATTTGAAATTACTCACATTTATATGAGGCAAAATATGCTAACTTTAAACCGAGATAAAACAGAAATTGTAGTTTTTCAAAAAATGGTGAATCAAAAATTGAACAATTTCATTATAATGGAATTTTCATAGAGCCAAAAACAAGTTGTCCTTATTTAGGTATAATGATTGATAACAATCTAAATTTTGATATTCAGCTAAACAAAACGTTAACAAAAATGGCAAATGCTATTAGGTCAATTTACTTAGTAAGACATTTTCTACCATTAAAAGCAAGAATCGGGCTTTTTAAATCACTTGTTCTGTCTCATCTCAATTTCAGTGCCATTTTTTTCAATCGTTGTCGGTTATGTCACTTCAGAGAGTTAATAGAAAAATAAGTTGGGGAATAAAGGTTTGCCACCTGCGCAAAAAGTTTGACAGTGCAAGAGATCTATTATTGAAAGACAAAATTTTACCAGCAGAGCTTTTCATTAAAAACGTTTGTCTTAAATTTTTTGACCTCCTCTCACAATATAAAGAGAGCAGTCGAGAAACCAAAAACTCCTCATTTTTGAAAAGTTCGAATTGACCAAAAATTCTAGAACTCTCCAGTACTTTTGCAAAGAGTAAGTGCCAATCCAAATGGAGTGACAGGTCACTGATTAGAAATTTGTCTAGGAAGTGGAATAATTTGCCAATTGAAACAGAAAAGAGAAAACTAAAAATAAATTTACGGAAAAATTAAGCAGCGAAATGGTCAAACTGCATGAACGTGTTCCAATAGATAGACAAGTAAGAGGCTTTAGAAATTTGTTCTACTGAAGTATAAAGACCAAACTATTCATATATTTAAGAGGCGATTTTGAAAATGTAAATATTTAACCAAACGTTTTTGTTGTGGTTATAACTTTTTGTGGTTATTTACATTTTTGAAGATTTAAAAAATTAAAGTCAAAGAAATTGTTCGCCATTTTTTCACTTAAAATTTGAGTAACGGTCTATTATAATATTTATTAACGTAATTTGAACCCTGTAGTAAACTTAGCACATTTAAGTCCATTATGCCCCTTCCTGCGCTCTAAATCAGGTTGCAATAGAATCGTGCCGCGCCATTCGTTCTACCGTCCGTCAATTCGTACGACGGCAATGGGATATGTTTGCAATAATTAGACACTGTTTTGGATAAAAGTTGAGGACATATTTTCGGGGAAAGTGTTCGTTTTGTTTTTTTTCCTTTCCAACACTGTTTTCCTGTTATTAGAGCTGTTTGAGGCAATACGTTTGGAGTTTGAGTGCCAAGCGAGATATCTTAACCGGAGTAATATCGTAAACTTTAAATATTTATATAGAAAATACATATAGCATTTATATTACTCCTGTTTGTATTCTTTAATGCGATTCGTCGTCTAACTGATATTTGTTTGACCGTTTTTTGATCAACACATTTGATCAACACGCTGATCAACACATTTTGCTGACTTTTTGAAGTGGAAAAAAACCCGAGGGCATTAAGTTTCTCCAGCAATTCCTTTCTCTCAGACTCTTACTTGTCTCTTAAGTTTACGCTTCACCGGAACTGCTGAGGAGAATAAAATGCACATTTATGGTGTGAAGAGCTATTATCGAACTTTGTAGATTTCAGTTTTACATCAATAATATGAATCCTACCAGTAATATTAATTCAGTGCATATCAAAGTAATATTCATGGATCAAAGTGAAGCGTACGAAATGGTAGAAATTCATCTCGAAGATTTTTTATTGATCCATTGTTTCTAGATGACTTAATGCTGTATGGAAATTAACCTGCTTCTTTTTGCCGCAGCCAGAACGTTGGCCGATGAAAGAGAAGAGGTTCGACTCAAAGTACCACTAGGGGAGAAGCTAAATGGACGTCACATTGCGGAATTAATTTATGAGCAGTACCCTTGCTTGTTACCCCTTAAAGGAAAGTGTATGTTAACTCTTGATTTAAATTATATAGAGAACCTCGATTCGCCACTTGAATTGTCTCCTGAATCTGAACTCGCGTTTATCCCTCCAGTTAGTGGCGGCTGACACCTGTTAGTATTCGTCCATAAAGATGCCACCACTACCACCTGGACCCGAATTTGTGCTCCGCAAAAGTTGGAGCTTTGAAAGTGCCATCAACCACATATCATTTTTCTCTCATCCCGTAGACGGTGATTGCCTAGCTTTATCAGATCAGTCTGGTAAAGTTGATTTCTGGGAAATTGAAAGGCAACGAAGGTCAATCCGAACCGTGGACGTTGTCGAAAGCAGTAACAATTTGCTTAAAAAGAACCTGCGAGGTATTGTCTGGACGGAAGTGACACGATCATCCGAATCAAATTCATTATCATTAATTTGTTCGCAGTGTCGAGATGGTGGTGTGTATATTTTTCGAATGTTTCTGGAGCATTCTTTAGAACAAGAGAAAAGCGTGGTTTTCTCCAAGCGACTAGAAACTGGTTTTACAGCTTTCTGCAAGTGTGATTTGTTACTTAAAGAAGATTTGTGTATGCTAGTGTCTCCCGTTGATAAGAATAGTGAATACTTTTTTCGTGTCTTCCATTTGGATACTAATTTATTCGACAGTGCGACAGCATTTGAAACTAAAAATGAAATTCAATGCTGTAAAAACTATGGGTTGCCAATGGCAGTGATTATCATGAGCAATACATCGAAAACAAGGTACCTTTTTCAAACTGATTGCAATTGGTTTTTCAATTGAGCTGCATTATTTCTATAAACATTTTCGATCTTAAAGTAATCGAATGGTTATGACCGCTATAAAAATAGAGCGGATGTAATTTCAATTTCATTACAACCTATTTCAGTTTAATTTTCTGCTTCATAAATGCTAAGACATATTTGCAGCTTCGGGCAAAATTTGGTCGGACTTGTTTAGAGAAAGAGTAATTTTCCTCCTGCAATTCTGGTTATTTTTTGTTCCCATCCACATTATAGAGGGAGCTATATGCTCAGCTGTTTTTTTGTTCAGTCGATTTTGGCTGATCGAGGTATATGAAGTAAAAAGACGAAAAGTGATATCATCAGAAAGTCCTTCTACAGTAGAATATTTTTATCCGACAATTTTCTCAGTTTCGTTTTGTTCTCGAGGAGTTATCGAGGAGATAAATTTTTGTGACCATTGGCACTGCTTAGACTAATTTTGTTGATTTTTTGCTCACTATTGCTATTTTTGCTCATTGGGAATTGCTCATCAGGCTTATTAATTGCTCTTGAACGAAGTTCATAGCAATTATTGTAAACGTGTCTGTCTTTTTTTATGCAAAATTTTCGCTTGACAATTTTTTAACTTTTCGAGTGACTTTTACGCCCTTGACTTTTTGCGTTTTGCGCGATCTAAAATTCTCTCTCAATCAGAATTTCAAGCAGCTGAATTCAATTGGCGGCAATTTATTACTAAAAGTCAACTGAAAAGTGCGCCGAAACTGGTGCCAATTTTCACTTTAAATCTTCATAGTGGTATATGTTAACCTCTAATGTGGTTATTTGAAGCCCACTTATGAATTTCTTAGTCCCATTTAGGCTTGCCAAATTAATCGATTAATTTTTGGATAATTTTCTTAATGTTTTTTTTTACGAATATTTTATTAAATCCAAATTTGTAAAAAAAAAATTAACAATTTTTTTTGAAAATCATCTTTTTTAATAATCAACTTTTTTGAACTAATATTTTGCATTTAAGCTAATTATTAACTGTTGCTAGTGCTTTGTATTGAATTAATAAGTTTTTTGGGGCAAAATTTCGCTAATGCTGGTCGAAAAATGTTTATCAAAATTAAAAAACGTCAAGCGAACTCACAATTACGGCTAAATTAAACCTAGTAAAGAGTACGCTTATTCCGATTGTCAATTAGGCGTCCAATTTTTACACGCCTTCAAAAACAGACCTTCGGAATTTAGAAACTTTCCATAGAAAATTTACGAAATGGATAATTTAAGGTATAAAGAAGGGCTAATATATCTCTATGTTCTACCTCTTCGCTTTTTGTTAATGCTATCCGATATTCTCTTATCAAAAATGTTAATAGGCAGGTACAATATTGTTTATTAATAGCCGCACAGCGATAGCTGGGGCT
This sequence comes from Convolutriloba macropyga, assembly GCF_964194025.1. Lineage (NCBI taxonomy): Eukaryota > Metazoa > Xenacoelomorpha > Acoela > Convolutidae > Convolutriloba > Convolutriloba macropyga. Next base: position 25,589,141 of record NC_134472.1, read on the forward strand.
ATTATTGGGCTTCTCTTGGTTTTTTTATTTCGTCGTCGCGATTTTTGTTACGACCATATAACGTCACAACCGCTTCAAATTTGATTTTTGTTCATTCGTTCATGCAATTTTAACTGAAGTGCGTGTGTGACGTCATTTTTTGCTCTTAGTGCAGCGAGTTTTTGTGTTGATTTGCGTGATTAAATTTTTGGTCACACTTGACTTGCCTTACTCACAAAAATGACTTCCTCACTTTTGAAATTGACTTTTATTTACTTTAATTCAAAGAGATAAGGTCAAATGGGTGCGTGTCTCTCTAAATGAAAGTTATTAGAGAGCAGCTATTAGAGGCAGCAAAAACTTATTCAGACTTTTAATCAATATATAACATATCAGCCTTCAATGAAAAGACGAATTTTTTTGGTCTGTCTTTTTAAATTTTTTTAGACCGCAGATTACGAAGCTATTGCGGCTATTTTCTGCCAATTTGCCAGCTATGTTACTGATTGCTTAGAAATTTCGATATCATACAGAAGGTCAAGCAATTCCTTTCTGCGGAAATTAAAGCGGGAGGTTGAGCGTCCGAATTTTTCCTCGGGAGAGTTTATCGATCAAATCTGCTTGAAACTTTCGTAATACTATATGATCCCGCAGAACTGTGGAATGTTGCAGACGAATTTTGTTAAATTAAATATAGTTTCATCTTTTTGGGCTGTTCTGCGCTTTTAGTACACCACAAAATTGTGCTATTTTTCAAAAAAATTTTGTACAGATTTTACACAGTGCTTTTTGGCAACTTTCTCGCTCATTACAATTTGTCTTTTATTTGCCTCTGGCTATTTCTTTTTCAAATGGCTCTCAATGTTGACGCTCAGGATGATAATTGTTTAGGTAGGACTGCTACCCATAAGTTTTCTATAAAATTACCTTTTGTTCTTTTTCAGCTGTCGAAACATTTGAACCTTGGTTATTGTTGATGAGCACGATATAGATGTTAGCTCCACAACTCATATGTTTATTGTCTATGCAAGTTAGAAGTTTAACTATGAGATACAGGTGACATCTTATTCATTAACTTTAAGAATGGATAAATTAGCTCTATACCTTTTTCACTTGCCTTTAAATGTAAATAAAGTTCATAGTACCATTGTTCCTTACTTTCAGATAAAAAACTAGTAAACATACTGCTCTAATGTCCAAGCTGAATGTTTGCGAACGCGGAAAGAACACTAACTTTGTCGTGTTTTTGGAGTAAACGTTTAGTTGATAATTTTTTCGGATTAGAATAGACTAATGAGTTGTTTTTTGTATGAGTGCAAAGTATATTCATTAGTTAGTTGTCTCTGTTGAAATTAGGGACAAATTACTGTTCTGAAAGTTTACAATTTCTTAGGCCATTTTAATTCCTTATCGGACGTTTTCCCACAATTTTATGCTACTGCTTATTAAATTGCCTTTGTTTTGACCGCAGGTTAATTTTTTTGTTAACTTGAAAAGATGACGTTTTCGGCAGTTTTGTGCCAACTTTAAGATAAACTGAGCTTTTTTAAAAAAAGTTATTAATTTTTTGGCCGATTTTACTTTGTTTTAACAAAAAGAGAATATCATTACACGTGAATTTTAGTTTAAGTCCCAAGGTGTCACTTCGAATATCTTTTGACGTTGAAATATATTAAATTTAATTATACATAACCATTTTCTGCTTAAATTTTACCTTAACTTTAAGGAAAACCAGTTTGGCTGCAAGCGAATATTTCAACTCAATTAATTATCTTGTTTAGAAGTTGTTTCATGCTTTACAGGACCTTGTGTTTCATATCATTGGAGATAACTTTTTCAAATGACTTTCTAACAAATGACTACAAACAACTATTCAATGCATGCAATATTTTTTGGAAGGCGTGGGTTAGTGTGCGTATTATCTAATATCTCACAGCTTGGCTAAGTTGTTTTTTTAAGTCTGGTTTTTTCACTGGCTTTCTGTCCTCAAGAGGAAACCCTTTTTTATCCAGAAAAGTGTGCTATTTTAGCATACGTTTTCATTACAAAATTCTCCGCTGCTCAATTGAAATCAAGTGAATGCTCAGATGTCTTTAATTTGAAAATTTCTACAACATTCCGGCGCTCCACAAATTAATGGTACTGCTAAAATCTTAGCTCAGTGAGACATCTAGTGCTTCACCTGCCATCGGTTGATTACATTCTTAATTTTTTATCATCGAGAAGTTCCTTGAACAATTTATATCTTCACTATTTGTCGTTGACAAAGACCAGGCTTGTATAGTGTTTTTTGTAACTATTTTTTCTGAAAACTTAACTGGTCAGATATATATTTAGGTTACTAGCGGCCTTCGAAATTGGTTGCATCGTTCTTTACTCAGTGGAAACGCAGGAAGCCTTGGCAGAATGCAATTTCCAAATGGACAGAAATACTGCGTACACATTGACATGCATTGCCGCTAATCACGATTGCACTAAAGTTGCCGTGGGCTCAGTTGAACGTAAAATATCGACAGTAGATATTACATCCGCAGATTCAGTTACAAAAATGGAATTTTCAAAAACTGTTGAAGTGACAAATCCTGGCTTAAGTTGCCTTCAGTTTAGACCAGATGATGGGTTATTGTTAGTGTCGGCAGGATGGGATTCCAGAATTCGATACTTTTCTGCAAAGGGGCTGAAACAGTTGGCGGTGCTGACATATCATACGTCAACTATTGTGGCCCTGAAGTTTGTTGGGAAGAGATTGTTTTCGGCATGTAAAGATGGCAAAGTTGCATGTTGGAATTTATATGCGGGCGAATAATAACCACTGGAGTCTTTTTTAATAAACTTGAATACATGATCCTGAGAATTATATTCCGAGATGTTAATGCGTTCTATTTGTGACGTTTCTTTTAATTTAAATGAATGTAATGAAATTGTTATTCTTGACCAGAAAATTGACAGTGTTCTCAGTTTTTTTTATTATGTAGCTGCATTAGCCATGCTTAGCTTTTCTAACGGTTTGTGATTGCATGTTCACTTGTTTAAGTTTAAACTAAAGGAAGTGATAACTTCAACTGAAAACTTCAATGAGCATGGGATATTAGGTGAAAACTCGTCGAAATCATTTTGTGTTCATAAAATAAAATTTTGCAACCCTGAACAAACTGTGAAACGCTTTGAAGCAGTTCTTGTAGCTCAGTGAAAAATCATGTTGTAATTGTTTTCAGTTCAGGTGCTTGGAAAGTGAGTGGTTACCAGGCAAAAAAAAGGTTTAAAAATTTGAAATGTCATCAAAAAGTTTTGAAAAGTAAGTCACGATACTGTCTCTTCTCCTCAGTATTTTTTCACAATGGAATTTGTGAGTTAATGGCATTTTTGTATTGATCTTAATTTGCCATAGCCTATTTAGCGACGAGACTAGCCATCATAATTAGAATCTACTTTATTAATAAGGGCATAGAAATTCAATTCAAATTCACTATCAAATTAACATAAGTACTACGGAGACTTGAATACCACCAAATGGCTTTTCAAAGAACGCTTTGCCGGATTTAATTTGTGCTTAAATGCTTACAAATTTGCTATGTCGAGGTTTTGTCTAATATCTTACACCCTTTGTAAATGGATGATCGACATCGTGTAATTATGAAGGGTTGTACGGTTTATGCAGCTCCTTCATGTTTCAAACAGTAGCGTTATGTTGTTTCCAGTATTTTTTTGTTAGTAGCTTGAGTCTTCTTTTGCAGGATTGAATGTTGGGCAAAAATTCATTTACGCACAATTTTACTGAAATTATTGCAAAAATTTTCAACAATCGTTTCTTGAAATCGGTACTTCAAATACAGCTCGACGGTGTAAAGTAATCGAGTGCCCTGTTATTAGACATCATAAGAGAATTTGTCGACATGTTCAGAGTTTGCCAACTTTTCCCGATTAATTGGTCTCGAACGAAGTCTTTTTTCAATGGAAAATTCTTGCTTTACCCCTTTTTGGACATTTTGACGCTTTTTGACACTTCATTTTTGAGTGATATCAATCGCTCTCCCTCCTAAGTAAAGTTTGTTAGTAAACTAAAACCGATTTTAGCGTAGGAAATGTGAAGGCCGTGATAGCCGAGTTGTGAATTCTTCTGGCTAGGACTCAAGGGGGCGCGGTTTCGATTCCCACCCTGGTGGCATTTTTCACCCACAGACAAAAACTTATATAGGCTTCAGCTCTTGAATTAAATTGCTCCACATGTAGTTCGAGAGCCATTTGTCAGCTGTTAGTCGGTTTGTAATGAAATTGGGTACTGTAGGCTTCGGCTCTTGAATTAAATTGCTCCATATGTCGTTCGAGAACTATTTGTCAGCTGTTAGTCGGTTTGCAATGAAATTGGGAATGAATGTATTGCAATTGGGAACTGCTAGTTAAATTAATGGTCAGAAAATAATTTTGTGATCATTTGATCCGATAACAGTCCTGCATTAAATCCACACCATACGCTTACCTGCATACCCCATCTACACCTTCCCCACAGAAAAGCTACGGATCTTCCCTAAATACACCTCTTGACACCTACCCCGGGCCGCCAGCACAAACTAATAAACTGTCGGCATTTTTAAAATATTTGTTTTATTCGGCAATTAGCTCTTTTTAATAGCCGCACAGCGATAGTTGGGGCTATTATTGGCCTTCTCTTGGTTTTTTTACGACTCGAAGAGGAGTATTCGTTTTCTGAAGGTTTTTTTTACAAAGTACTATTCGTTCAGACGCTGTTTTGACCTAAAAGCGAAAGTGAGAAAAGTTGCCGTGTGAACTAATTTTTTGTGAGCGAGAGAAATTTTTTGATCATGCGCTGCCTTCAGTGAATGAAATTTTGACTTTGAAAAGTAGTTTATGACTGAATGGCACATATAGATAACCGTTTTGAGGCGTTTTGTGGTCTAAGTGGCCCAGTTTTTTTGCTTTTAATTTGGTTTTTTGTAGAAATGGCTTTTATTTGATGCTATATTGAATTGTAAAACTCGGAAATTGATACAAAAGTGTTTTGCAGAGCCTGAAAATGCGTTTCAAGTTCAAAATTGGCACATTTATTGATTTTTTAATTAATTTTTGGATTTTTCTATTAATTTCTTTATTTTTAGATTTTTCAGCCGTCTTTTTTGTCAAAAATCAGTTAATATGTTAACTTTCCTTTGGTAATTTATAGACTCAACGCCCCTTTCTACCTCGACCTAATATTGTTATATAAAATTGTACATATACTAATCCGATTTTGGTAATTTTTCTCAGTTTTTTTGTCTGTATTTGGCTTTAATTAGTAGAAAGTCTTTTGGTTCAACATGAGGGACTTTAATTTCGTTTCAATACAAATTCAATCATTTGTTAGCGATAAGTTTGTGAAGAACAGTTAAAAATTTTCATAAATGCAGTCTTAAAAATTTTTCGGCCATTTATCGGCTTCAATATTTCGTACTTTTGAATTCTGCTTTTTCATTTTTTGTTCTGTTCAGGAGGATGGATCTTTGTCTCGGTTGATGTCTTTTCAATGTCTCGAATGCTGAACAATGAACTAAATGTATTCGTTTTTCTTGATTGTTTCAAATTGATTTTTAACTTTCAAAATCAAGAATTAATCTTCGTTACGGCGTTCCTTGCTTTGTGTCCATATTCTTCCCACTCTAGTTAGTATCATTCTGGAGTTGTCCTGGCACGTACATTTATACTGGTTATATTGATTTTATCAGTTTTTAAAAATTGAATAATTTCAGCTTTTTCTTAAATTTTCGTCATTTCTTTGGTTTGCAATTGATTGCATTCAAAAAAAGGCAGTACTGAGAGATTGCTGGAAAGCTTTTCTCAAAACTTCCACTTTATACTTTTTATTGTAATTTTCTTGCGGCCTTGGAATTGTTTTGAAAAGATTTTTTGCCTTTGAATATTATTCTGTTCTATGTCTTTTCTCTGATTATTTTAATTTTCGAATTAGTATGAAATCTTGCTGTCTAGCTTATATACAACAAGGAAGAAATATATGTTGTTTTTGTCTTATTTGCAGTGATTAGAAATCTAATTGTAGTGGTTTTCTGAATCCTAATTTTGAGCAGTCTTTTTTGAAAAATTAACTTTGTTTTTGAGGGCAATTGATAGCCCCGTCAGCTTTTTCAGCCTATCAGTATTCTGACCATCCTAATTTTTTCGGAATTTTTTTAATGTTACAAACGTTTTCAAAAATATAAAATTTTGCCGCATTTTGTTTCTCTTGGTGACAGTGGTTCAAATTTCACCAATTTTTCGGGGAGGTAATGAGCTAATGGTTTAATACAAAAGGTAATGGCCTCAGCTGCAGTTACGGTTTTTTGTGAAGTTTTGACGCCTGGAGTCGCTTCTGGAGTTCTTCCAGCTATGTTTTCGTGTTTGTCACGACTAAATGACGTTACAACCACTTCAAATGTGCTTTTTCTTCGTTCGTTCATGCAATATCAACCGAAGTGCGTGCGCGACGTCATTTTTCGCTTCTAGTGGAGCGAGGTTTTTTTGTTCATTCGCGTGGGTAAATTGTGGTCACACTTGAATTACCCTCACTCTCAAAAATGACTTCCTCACCTTGAAATTGAGTTTTATTTGAATTAATTCAAAGAGAAAAGGTCAAATGGGAGTGCGTCACTCTAAATGAAGGTTATTTGAGAGCAGCTAAAAGAGGCAGCAATAACTCATACAGATTTTTAATCAAAATATAACAGACCAGCCTTCAAGGAAAAGACAAATTTTTGTCTGTCTTTTTTACTGTTTTTTAGACTACCGATCTACGAAGCTATTGCGGCTATTTTCTGGCAATCTACCAGCTATGTTTTGCTAATTCTCGGATATTTCTGATTTTTAGGTGGGGAAGGTTAGATAAAAAATATTGCACAACTCTTGGAATTGTTTCCTTTATTCTATCGGTTATGTTTTTCAGCTGAAGCAAGTTTATTCACTACTTGAAATTTGACTGCTTCCTTCTCCAACAGTGACTTCTGTTGTTGAACATTCTGTTTTTCTAACGTTGGAATTGGACATAAAGAGTGCTGAGTGTGTTTCTAATGTTCAGCCGATAATAACCTGAGGTTATATTCAAGGTTAAAAGGTTATTTTTAGAAGTTCTGACTCTAGAGCTGTCGCGAACTATAACCGTATTATTATTAATAGCCGCACAGCGATAGCTGGGGCTATTATTGGCCTTCTGGTGGTTTTTTACGACTCGAAGAGGAGTATTGGTTTTCTCTCGGTCTTCTTTTTACAGGAAGTAGATTTGTAGATTTGTTCACGCGGCATTTTGACCTAAAAGCAAAAGTGAGAACAGATGTCTTGGTGAACAGATTTTCGCTAAGCGAGAGAAGTTTTTTGATCATGCGCTTCGTTTAGTGAATGACTTTTTTAATTTGAAAAGTAGTTTTTGACTGAATGGCACATATAGATAAGTTTTTAGCCGTTTTTTGGATTGTGGCCCATTTTTTTGCTTTTAATTTGGTTTCTTATAGAATTAATGTTTATTTGATACTATATTGTAATGTCAACCTCGGAAATTAATTCCACAGTGTTTTGCAGAGCCTGAAAATGCGTTTCAATTTGAAAATTGGCACATTTCTTAATTTTTTAGTTAATTCTTGGCTTTTTTTTCTATTAATTTCTTCATTTTTGGATCTTTTAACCGTCTTTTTGTCAAAAATCAGTTAATACGGCAATTTCTCTTTGAAAATTCATATACTCAACGCCTCTTTCTACCTCGATGTAATTTTGTTTCATAAAAATTACATGCTAATCCTATTTTGGTAGTTTTTTTCCGATTTTCGTCAGTTTTTTTGTTTTGGTTGTAATTGCTAGAAATAGTCTTTTTGTGCAACATGAGGGACTTTAATTTCAATTAAATAGAAATTCAATCATTTTTTGGCGTTAGGTTTTTGAAAAACAGTTAAAACTTTTTCATATATGCGGTCTTAAAAGTTTTTTGAACATTTTTTTGCAAAATGTTTCAATTTTTCGTATTTATGAATTCTGCTTTTTCCTATTTTTTGTTCTCTTCAGGAGAATAGATCTTTGTATCGGATGATTAGTTATCTTTAATATGTCTTGAATGCTGACCAATGAAATGTACTCGTTTTTCTTGAATTGTTAATTGATTTTCAACTTTCAAAAATCAAGAATGTTTTTGTTACGGTGTTCCTTACATTGTGCCAATATTCTTCACATTCTAGTTAGTACATTTATTTTCGGTATATTGATTTCTTCAATTGTTAAAAATGAATGATTTCAGCTTTTTCTTAGATTTTCGTCATTTCTTTGGTTTGCATTTGGTTTCATTCAACATAAGGCAGTACTGAGAGTTTGATAGCAAGCCTTTTCCACAATTTCTACTTAAGACTATTTACTGCAATTTTCGTCCGGCCTTGTTATTAATTTATATGATTTTTTGCCTTTGAATATTCTGCTGCTTATGTCTTTTCTATGATCAATTTAATTTTTGAATTAGTATGCAATCATATTTACATATGCTAGCATATGTACAACAAGGAACAAGTGTGTGTTGTTTTTTGTCTTAATTGAAGTGATTAGAAGTGTAATTATAGGTGTTTTCTGATTCTTAAATTTGAGTTTTCTTTTGAAAAGATTTAACTTAGTTTCTAAGATTATTATCTGCCGTTTGCTTTCGCGATCTTTTTCAGATTAGAATCATGAATTATTTGAGGGCAATTGATAACCTTGTCAGCTGTTTCAGTCTAATACTTTTTTGACCTCTTTAATTATTTCGGTTTTTTAATGTTACCAAACGTTTTCAATGATGGAAAATTTTGCTGCATTTTGTTTCTCTTGCTGACAGTGGTTCAAGTTTCACCAATTTTTAGAGCAGACCTGGAGAGATGGTGAATTAATGGTTTAATACAGAGGGTAGTGGCTTCCGCTGCAATTACGGATTTGTTAGTGAAGTTTTGACGCTTCGAGTCGCTTCCGGAATTCTTCCGGCTATGTTTTTTATTTCGTCGTCATGATTTTTGTTACGACCATATGACGTCACAGCCACTTTTTGTTCATTCGTTCATGCAATTTCAACTGAATTGCATGTATGACGTCATTTTTCGCTCTTAGTGGAGCGAGTTTTTTTGTTCATGCGCGTGATTAAATTTTTGGTCACACTTGACTTACCTCGCTCTCAAAAATGACTCCCTCAATTTGAAATTGACTTTTATTTACTTCAATTCAAAGAGATAAGGTCAAATGGGTGTGTGTCACTCTAAATGAAGCTTATTTGAGATCAGCTAATAGAGGCAGCCATTACTGATTCAGATTTTTAATCAAAATATAACAGATCAGCCTTCAATGAAAAGGCGAATTTTTTGGTTTGTCTTTTTTACTGTTTTTAGACTGCCGATCTACGAATTTACTGGCAATCTACCAACTATGTTTGTAAATGGCGATCATTTGGTCTACATTTTTGGAAACGGAATTTTGTTTTTTTTTTGCTTATAGCTATGATATTGCTGTTTTTGATAAGCTTTGTTCTGGTATAGTTTACATTGCATGACTGTAATTCTGGTGCGGTATTCAGCACTATTGACTTTTTTTAGCCAAGATCCAAAAGTACTGGGTAACAAGGTAAATGTTTTTTGTTTGTTTGCTATAGAATGTATTGAGAACTCGTTTTCTCGTTTTTGTGTAATCTTTTGTTTACCGGCTCCTCGTTAATGCGAAATCGAGTTTTTTGTATGAAAAGTCCAGGCAAAATTAGGTCTGATTGCATTGTTCGTTGTCATTATAATTGCCGAAGTTTTTAAGCTCAAAAATACATCAATTTGTTTCAGTTTGCTTTTTTATTTGCAGTTGCTGGAAATGTCAGAAAATGTTTTTCTCAAATTAGAATTTGTCCTCTTGATGATTTCACGTTGCGATAAGTCAACTTTCTGACAAAAATCTTTAAGGAAAACTATTGTTAAATTGTTTGATTCTTGTAAAGTTTTGATGTGCAATAATTGTGCAGCTTATTTTAATTGGAGCACATCCTTGTTAGTTGTTTTAATGTGTTGAAATGTCTACAGATGATTCTGTATTTTTTATTAAAATTAAAAAAACTTTTTTGGTATCATATTCGTTTTTCTTGTTTTTTTAATTGATTAAATAACTTGAGAAATGTCAATATTGTTTTTGTGCCCAAATTAATGTTTTTCTGTGTTCAGGCTTTCCTTACAGACTTTAAGTAGAAAGATTTCAAAATCCATTTGCTTGTTTTTATTACTTTACAGAGCTATTTAATTGAATAATTGTAGAATTTATAGCAGAATTATTCTGTTCTCCACTGTTAATAGTTGTTTGTCTTTGATCGCTCGCTCGTTATGTAAGTAACTTGAGTCGTCAAATTATCGTGGCATCATTTTATGTACTGTGAGTCAAAACGACATTGACATTACTGATTCAGTTGGGTCATTAATTTTTAAAAATTTTCCTTAAAATTTTGTTTAGGATCGATTCTTTTTTTCTAAATCAGAAAAGCAATCTACACGTTAATTCTATTTATTTTTATTTCTTTTGGAGCTTTATCAGAGTTTTATCTTGGATTTTAATATTAGTCACGTTTGAGGAATGCAAATTTTTGATTTTATATCTTTATCTCTTAAAGTTTTTGCTTGAATAATTGTGATTTTTGATGAGTTGTTTGTTTAAACTTTCAACATTTTGATATTCTTGCTCTACTGTCTTTTCTCTGTAGTTAGAATAGCTACATGTTTACATATTTCAAAGTCTAGGCTTGTTTTCAGTGACTGTCTTTTTCAACTGTCCGGTAAGTTTTTACTATAATTATGTTGTTTTGTAATTAAATTAGGGTAAATTTGGAATAATTATGTTAAGAATAAACTCGAAGAAAAATATATTTTAAAACTAGTGTATCAACAAATAAATGTATAAAATAAATCAGATTAACTTTGAATAAATAATTGAATTTTAGCCGTCAACCATTGATTGGACCATGAGGGTTGAAAAGGTCTATTGGTAATAGCTTTTTTGTAGCCGCGTCTAATACTAAGAACTTTTTATAATATCTTTTATTAATAGCCGCACAGCGATAGCTGGGGCTATTATTGGCCTTCTCTTGGTTTTTTTACGACTTGAAGAGGAGTATTGGTTTTCTCTCGGTCTTCTTTTTACAGGAAGTAGATTTGTAGATTTGTTCACGCGGCATTTTGACCTAAAAGCAAAAGTGAGAAAAGCTGTCTTGGTGAACAGATTTTCGCTAAGCGAGAGAAGTTTTTTGATCATGCGCTTCGTTTAGTGAATGACTTTTTGACTTTGAAAAGTAGTTGTTGACTGAATGGCACATATAGATAACCGTTTTTAGCCGTTTTTTCGTCTAAGTGGCCCATTTTTTTTGCTTGTAATTTGGTTTTTTTGTAGAAATGATTTTTATTCGATGCTATATTGAAATGTAAACCTTGGAAAGTAATAGCGCAGTGTTTTGCAGAGCCTGAAAACGCGTTTCAAGTTCAAAATTGTTTCAAGTACATAAATTTCTTGATTTTTTAATTAATTTTTGGCTTTTTTCCTATTATTTTCTTCATTTTTGGATCTTTTAGCCGTCTTTTTGTCAAAAATCAGTCAATATGACAACTTCCCGTTGACAATTCATGTACTCGATGCCTCTTTTTACCTCGATGTACTTTTGTTTTATAAAATTGTACATATGCTAATCCGATTTTGGTAGTTTTTTTCCTATTTTTCTCAGATTTTTGTCTGTATTTTGGTTTTAATTACTAGAAATATTCTTTTTGTGCAACATGAGGGGCTTTAATTTCGTTTCAATAAAAACGTCAATAATTTTTTAGCGTTAAATTTTTGAAAATTAGTTATATTTTTTTTATAAATGCAGTCCTAAAAATTTTTTGACCTTTTTTTGCAAAATGTTTCGATGTTTCGTATGTTTGATTTCTGCTTTTTCTTTTTTTTGTTCTGTTCAGGAGGATAGATTTTTGTCTCGAATGTATCGTTGTTTTTTTATGTCTTGAATGCTGAAAAATGAAATGGTGTTAGTTTTTCTTGTTTTTTTAAATTTGATTTTTAAACTTTCAAAACTTTTAAACTTTGATTTGAACATGAATTTGTCTTTGTTAAGGTGTTCCGTACATTGTGTCCATATTGTTCACATTTTAGCTTGTATCATTCTAGCTCTGTCATGGCACCTACGTTTATACTGGTTTTATTTTTTTCTTTTAACAAATTGAATGATTTCGGCTTTTTCTTAGATTTTCGTCATTTCTTTGGGTTGCAATTGATTTCATTCAACATCAGGCAGTACTAAGAGTTAACTATAAAGCCTTTTCCAGTAAAGCTACTTATTACTTTTTATTGTAATTTTTTCCGACCTTGGTATTGTTCTTAAACATTTTTTTGCCTTTAAATATTACTCGGTTGCTTTTCTATGATTATTATAATTTTTGAATTAGTTTGAAATGATGTTGTCTAGCATATATACAAGAAGAAAAAAGTATATGTTGTTTTTGTCTTAATTTTGGTGATGAGAAATCTAACTGTAGTAGTTTTCTGATTCTTAACTTTGAGCATTATTTTTTGAAAAATTTAATTTAGTTTCTAAGTTATTATTATCTGCCGTTTGCTTTAGCGATCTTTTTGAGATTAAAATCTTGAATTATTTGAGGGCAGTTGATAGTCCTGTCAGCTTTTTGAGACTATCAGTGTTTTGACTATCCTAATTATTTCGCACTTATCCTTACCAAACGTTTTCAATAATAAATATTTTTGCGGCATTTTGTTTCTCTTGGTTACAGTGGTTTAAATTTCACCAATGTTTAGATCAGACCGGGGGGGGGGGGGGTAATGAGTTTATGGTTTATTAAAAAAGGTAATGGTTTCAGCTGCAATTAGGGTTTTTGTCAAGTTTTTACGCTTCGAGTCGCTTCCGGAATTCTTCCGGCTATGTTTTTTATTTCGTCGTCATGATTTTTGTTACGACCATATGACGTCACAGCCACTTTTTGTTCATTCGTTCATGCAATTTCAACTGAATTGCATGTATGACGTCATTTTTCGCTCTTAGTGGAGCGAGTTTTTTTGTTCATGCGCGTGATTAAATTTTTGGTCACACTTGACTTACCTCACTCTCAAAAATGACTTCCTCACTTTGAAATTAACTTTTATTTACTTTAATTCAACGAGATAAGGTCAAATGGGTGTTTGTCACTCTAAATGAAGGTTATTTGAGATCAGCTAATAGAGGCAGCAATAACTTATACAGATTTTTAATCAAATTATAACAGATCAGCCTTCAATGAAAAGACGAATTTTTTTGGTCTGTCTTTTTTACTGTTTTTTTAGACTGCCGATCTACGAATCTATTGCGGCTATTTTCTAGCAATCTGCCAGCTATGTTTATACTGTGATTTTCATATCTTTTTCCCCTACTACAGTGACCGAAATTAATTACATTAATTAACTGTATACATGCAAAAGATGTGCATGTAGGGGTTTGAAAACGTTCAACATTGATATGGGTTGTGGGCTCAAAGTTTGTAGCAGTTATAATAGTCCTGCGGTCTTTGTATGTGATTTTTTGCTGGACCGATTTTTCCTCTGACGGTTTCTAAAAAATCGAATACACATGTAAAGACCGGAGAGCATGAAGTGACTAAGCAGCTCTAAGATCTTTACAGTTTAGTAGTCTCAAAGTATGCGAATCACCGTAACTGTTTTGAGGAGTCATAATCTTATGGTGTAAATGGTGTCTCCTAATGTTAAGAGTTTTTCTTACCCTTACAGCTGGCTACTACCCAAGCCAACTGCTCGACGGGCGTTTGAGAGCAATTCCTCCGACGTCTGTGGGCTATTTTTAAATTAATATTATATTAATCAGTATCTGCCTTCATTGGCTCATTTGTGTTTTCATGAATTACGACCTCGCTATCTTGTTTGGTTCGGATATTTTATGCTAATTTTTCTGGTGTACTCAACAGAGGAAAAAATGCGGAGCTCAAAAATGAAACAGGTAAGAACTGACATCCAATATGCGAAGTTGAGTTATACAAATGTTGAAATATACTTCTTGAAGCAATGCTAAATACACTAGACTGTCTGAATTAGCTATAAAAATTGAGTTTTAGCAATTTAAGTAAAAATCAACTTAAGCTGTTGAAGATACGAAAACTTTTTTTCTCTATTCTGTCAAATCAGCCCCTCCCTTTAAATCAGCGATTCTTAATCTGCAGCTATTCAGTCTGATAGATTTGATTTATACGCAATTTCTGATTCTATTCAAGAGAACCCTACTATCTCATCTGTCTCGCTGCTTGTTTTATTTGTATTTCATTCAACGGACATTAAAAGGTAGTGTCACAAATGAAAAAAGATAATCTCTTAAATAAATGTGGCTTCATTTTGTGTGCGTTGAGTTGAAACTACATAAACCTCACTTGTTTTGTGAGCCAATTATCTAAAAGTTTTTCAAAACTTAACCCCTTGGTGTAGTTCAGGTTGTCTTTTGTTTCTAAATCGGAGAAAAATGCCCGTTTATTTCGTTGGAACTTTAAGTGTGCTGACTTGGGGTTTATTTTTGGCACTTGTGAAGAATACAAATGTGTTTTTAGTTTAAATACCCGGAGTTTAATTGTGAAAAGCTCCAATGGTTTCCATGGAAACGCTCCAATGGTTTCCATCATTTTAACTGAATGTCAAAAACACTGACATTTTGTTTTTGGTTTAGTTTTGTTTGTTCGTCTATTTTTCAAACATTGATCATAATTTTTTTGGTGGACAATTGATGGATTTTTTTGTAAGAAACTTTCAAAATGTTCAGTGCATTTAAAACAACTGAAAAAATGAACGTTCTAAGTTTTTTCGTGCAGTTGAATTCATCTGAGTTTTTTTTAATGTTTTAAAGAAAGGATGGAAATTGGCTAAGGTTAAGATACGTGTTTTATAGATTTTTAGGCATATAGAACAGTGATTTCTCAATTACCTTTGTTTAGAAAAATTGCAGAGAATTTCAAGGAGGAAGATGTTAATGAATTATGTTGGGATGGGGGGAAGCTTAGGACTATTTTGATTGTGTATTATTAAAGTAAAATTAAATTTGATTCGTTTTGTTTCGCTTGTTTGTTGCTATAAAAGGTTTTTAGAAGTCGACTACTTCCGTCAGTTTTTGACAATAATTGTGTTTTCGTTTTGCCGGCTTTTTCGTCGAAATCGATCAAAAGTCAACTTGTCCTTGACAGAAGACGTCAAGTTGGGAGTTGATGGCATCATTCTGTTGTGAGTAGCATCAATCGAAAAACCCATTAAACGTAAACGGTTTGTTGGCTGGTGTTTTGAACTTAGCGTTTTTGGTTATTTATTGGGGCTCAGTTTTCTGTTACTGGATTTTTTGCAGATTTCAAAATTCTTGTTCAATAAAATGTTCATGAACCTTAAATTTTATTAGTCTGCCTTTGAATCATTCATAATTGTGTTATCAGTATTCCATTTTGGCCCAATTTTTAAAAACATTTTGGTCCTTTTTACCTAATCTGGTGACCTAGTGTAACGGCTGCTCTCCTTGTGTTTCACAAAGAAAGTTTTACACCGCCCAGTTCGTTCTGAGTGGTTACAAAATCTGTCCGGATACTTCGTTTATGCAGTTCGCTTTTGTAACTGTATATCCGCTCTGCTGTACTTACCGTTGCATTAACTATTTTAGTTCGTAACTATTTGCTGATCTTAGTTTTTTCAACTATCAATTTGAGCTGGATTGCTACAGATCACACAATACGGGATCTCTTTATGTATACCAGTTCAATCCGATAGAAAAAACAAATCGAAGACAAAGATATATGTCTAAGACCTGTTTGTGCAAAAATATTTAAATATAAACTTAAGTTGGCTTCTGCTATTTGTACTCACAAGTTGAGAATACCAGAAGTTGGGGTTTCAACAGTTGAATTTCAGCTCCAATAATTCGTTGATGCAAGACACAGTAAAAGAATTTACTGCTCAAGAATAATATTTGGAATAAAAGACACAGTAACAATTTACTGCTCAGGAATATTTCTAGTTCAAGACACACTAACACGTTATTTACTGCTCAAGACAATTTGTTTTGCAATATTTTGCTGAGTTATACTTTCAGCCGTTTTCTGCGGCTACTACGTTGAGTTCTGTGTGCTGCTTCTGTTATTTCCCCCTTTTCTCTTTTTTCTCACGTGACAAACTGTAACTAGAACTAGAACTATAACTTTTAAATGACTAGGACAACAGAAAGTGTTTTGTTTCTATTTTCCCTCCTAAGCAATTTTGTTATTCTTTAAGCTCAGCTCCAACATAGCCGGCCCTGTTTTCCTTCGTGAAAACATCATCGTCACTTGGTAGTACTGGAGCGAGCTTCACTACGGGCCTCTTGTAGTATCCATCCTTTGTTCGGATTTTCGCTAATCGAATCACTCCGTCGAACCCTTCAAAGGTTTCGGTTATTCGACCCAGATTGTAATATCCACGTTTGTCACTGTCTTCCACTAACCATACAAGATCACCCTGCTGAAGACTTCTGTCCGCTGTGGTCTGCCATTTCTTACGACTGTTCAACATTGGCAAGTACTCTTTACGGAATCTGTCCCAGATGAGGTCTGCGTAAGCTTGCGTTTGTCGGAAGAGCTTTCTATGATCAACAAATTGCTCTGAACCTGATAGATACGGTAAACAAAGGTTCTTGTTGCCAAGTGTGAAATGGTTTGGAGTAATAGCTTCTAAATCGCTAGCATCAGAACTGGCCTGTGTCAGCGGTCTAGCATTCAGCGTCTGTTCAACAAGACACATCGTGGTTGACAGAACATCTTCCTTGACTGATCGATTGCCCAGCACGGCATACATTGCCTTCTTACAACTCCTAACCAGTCTTTCCCACACTCCTCCAAAGTGTGGTGCTGCAGGTGGGTTGAACTTCCATCTGATTCCTTGTTGAATCAGATGTTCTTCAATTTGCCTCTTGTTCCATGCTGCTATATACTCTGCCAGTTCTTTTTCAGCTCGAGTTCTTTTTATCCCGTTATCGCTAATCATTTTGACCGGTTTGCCTCTTCGAGCAATGAATCGCATAATTGCGTTCAGACAACAATCAGTGTCTAGTTTTGGTACAATCTCTATATGTACCGCTCGTACAGTAAGGCATGTGAATAGACAGCACCAACGCTTTTCTTTTCTTCGACCAATCTTTACTGTGAATTGTCCGAAATAGTCTACGCCCACATTCGGGAACACTGTTGATGCGACTAATCTTTCTTCCGGTAGATCTGCCATTACTGGTGCCTTTGTTTGGGCTCTTCCCTTTCGACATCTAATGCATTTGTTTTTGATCGATCTCAAAGCATTTCGTATGCCTAGGATCCAGAATTTCTGCTGAACTATGTTTCTGACATGTTCAGTACCTTCGTGATGAATATTCTTATGTTCATTTTGCAAGAATAATTCAATTACATGGTGCTTCCAATGTGACAGTATTGGATGCTTCGTTTCGAAGCTCAATTGGCTTTTACCTATTCTGCCTTGGGCACGAATAAGTCCTTGCTGGTCTATGAATGGTGAAAACTGGATGATTTTGCTGTTTTTTGGAATTTCCTTTTCAGCCTTGAGAGATTTCATCTCTTCCGCAAACTGTTCTTGCTGCAGTAGTCTGAAGATGCTTGCTTGTGCACCCTCTCTTTCTTCAACACTTAGTGTTTTTGTTGCCGGTTTGTGTTTTCTAAATACGCGCTGTACGTATGCCATTGTATTTACTAGTCGATTGAAATTGCTAAATCGTTCCCACTGAATCATCGGCTTCTTCTCTTCAACCTTAGCTGAGAAGACCATTTCGTCGTTTTGTTCGTCTGAAGCAAATGATAAATTCACCTGTTCAGGCCATTCGTTCTCTCCTTGCATCAACCAGGCCGGCCCAGTGAGCCATTCACTTCTCTTGAGTTCGTCAACATTGATCGCTCGTGTGCCGATGTCAGCTGGATTGTTAAAACCACTCACATGATTCCACTGTGAAACATTAGTTATATCCAACATCTCAGCCACCCTGTTTGCAACAAACACCTGTTGCTTCCGGTGGGAGCTGTGAATCCATTGCAGAACAGTAGTGGAGTCGGTCCAAAAGTTAGAACTGTGAATCTTCGATTGTGAATCCTCGAATCTACCTCAAAACGCTGACCAAAGCCAACCATATTCCACAAGAGGATTTCCTCGATGACAAAATAGCTTGAACTGACGCAGAGAAGGCGGAATTGTTCAATCAATATTTCCAATCGGTGTTCACTGAACAAACTTACACCGCTGAAAAGCGTGTTGCACATCCGACACCGCTAATAGACATTATTCACTTCAGCCAAGCCGAAATAAAGGAAGCGATGTCAAATCTTGATGTACACAAAGCAAAAGGGCCAGACAGCATAGGAAACGAAGTCCTTAAAAACTTGTCAGAATCACTGTGTAAATCTCTTGATATGCTCTTCAACCTTATTGCAAACAAATGTCACTTTCCAAATGAATGAAAAACGAGTGAAACTGTACCGATGTTCAAAGATGGCAACAAGCAGGAAGTTACAAACTATAGACCGATAAGCCTACTGTCGACTGTCTCGAAAATGCTTGAGAAATTAATTTTTAACAAGTTATATCCCCTTGTCTCGCCATTCTTATCAGAATCACAGCATGGATTTCGTTCAAAAAGGTCAACGGAAACGAATCTAATTGAATTCTTACACCACCTTTTCATCAACATTGATTCGCGCAGCTGCGATTTCCTCATGGCTTTTTATATTGATTTCAAAAAGGCATTCGACAAGGTGAACCACGAACGACTGATAGAAAAACTCTCTTCATTGGGAATCGGAGGAGCATGTCTGAAGTTGTTGAATAGCTACCTCACAAACAGGAAGCAAACGGTTCGAATCAACGGAACTATCTCGACTGTACTGAGCGTTATCAGCGGAGTGCCACAAGGATCAGTTCTTGGTCCCTTGCTTTTCTTGGTTTTTATCAATGACCTTCCCAACTGCTCCATGTCAGACTCCTTTGGTTACGCTGATGATTTCAAGATAGTTGGAACCAACCCAGTGGCAATAAATATCGACATTCGGAGGATCTGGAAATGGTGCCAAAGTAATCTCATGGAAATAAATTTATCAAAAAGTAAATGCTTGTGGTTGAAGGGCGTCGGCACAGTCCGCTTGCCAAATTTCAGTTCAGTTTTTGAAGCACTTCAGTAATGAAAGACCTAGGAGTAGTTGTAGCCGACACTCTTACATGGGCAACTCATTCTCAATCTCGTACTCAAAAGGCTTTAAACGCTCTTTACTCTATCAAGAGAAACCTTTCTTTGGCAAATTACGCAAACAGGAAAAACTCGTATGTCAGTTATGTTGTTCCAATTATCAGTTACGGCTCAAGTGTGTGGAAACCAGGCAAAGTTGAACTGAGTCAAATTGAAAGTGTACAGAAAAAAAGCAGCAAATTGGATCACTGGAGCCAAAATTCCTTACAAAGAACAACTCTTAAAACTCAATTTACTTCCCTTATCCTTATACCATGAGCTACATGTCGTTTTGTTATTTGCTAAAATTTTAATGGGGAAAGTTGATCTAAACTGGAAACTTCATGTATCAATAACCGAGCCAGGTACAACTCGATACCAAAGGACTCGTAACTTCATATGTCGACAACCAGAACTCAGGAAATGTGAATCCGATTATTGGTACAGAGCCTGTCACCTTGCGAACACCTTTAATGAGTTCTTCCAATACGATATCCTATTTCATGAAAACCACAAAGCCAAACTTCTCGATCTGTATTTTGTCTACTTCAGACTGCGTTACGATGAAAACAACACGTGCTCTTGGCGAATTATGTGTGGGTGCAACAACTGCATGAACGTGAAAAAACTGAATTTTGTTATCTAATAAACTGAACGAAACAAACTGGGGTTAATGTAAAACCCTTGGACTTTTTCCTAAATTCTGTTTTATTATTATTATTATTATTCGTGTTCCTTCACTATCTGCTCTTTAAGTCTCACCGCCATCACTGCTGCTTGTAGTTCCAAGCGTGGTATAGAAAGGTGTCGCATTGGTGCAACTCTGCACTTTCCCATTACAAATGCTATGTCTGCTGAGTATTCTTTGGGCTTTGAACGTAGGTAAGCCACTGCGCACATTGTGTCTTCAGATGCGTCTGCAAACACATGAAGTTCCCATTTGTCCTTGGATGTGCTGAAGTATCTTCTATCAATGCTTGTTTCTGCCACTTCTGGAAGCTGCGCTTTCCACTTCAGAAACTCTTCTTCTTCGTTAGGTTCTACTAAGTTGTCCCAATGTTGTCCATTTTTGGTCCAGATGCTCTTCAGGAGTCGTCTCATATGGACACTGAATGGTGCAAACAGTCCAAGAGGACCAAACACTGAAGAAACTAGAGATAAGATCTTCCTTTGGGTGATTGGGGTCTCAACCTCTTTGCTTGTACCTCTACAAACCTGTAGACTATCATCGGTAATCGTCCACTGAAGCCCAAGCACCGATGACCCTTCCTGGCTGGGCTCTACTTCAACCTGCTTTGTTTTGCTGATTGATCTTAAGTCCTCTGGGATTGCGTTGGTTACCACTTCGCTGTTGGTGATCCACTTCTTCGGTTCAAATCCATGTTTTGAGAGAAGAGGTTGCAGTTATTTGAAAACCTTGATTGCTTCTTCAGGTGTTCCGATTGACTTGATGAAATCGTCCATGTAGAAGTTGTTTTGGATTGTTTTTGCTGCAATTGGGAACTCGTCCTCGTTATAGATGGCTACTCGCTTCAGAGCGTAGTTGGCGCATGTTGGTGAACTCTTTGCTCCGAAAACATGACGTTGATACTCGTAAATTTGCACAGGTTCGTTCATTGTTGGTCGCCACAAGAATCTCAAGCAGCTTTTATCCCGTTCAGGAACTTGCACTTGCAGAAACATTGATTCAATATCTGCGGTTAGGGCAATTGTTCCTTCTCGAAATCTGAATATTGTTCCGATCAATCCGTGTAGTAGATCGGGTCCGGCTAACAACTTGTCATTTAGGCAGATATCCTTGTATTTTGCTGCAGCGTTGCAAACACGGCGAACTTTACCCGGTTTGTTGGGGTTTAGTACTGGATGGTGTGGCAAATACCATTCCTTTCCGAAAGTGCCTTTGACTTCCGATTTACCAAGGATCTTCACAAATCCCTTTTCAACATCTGTATCAGTTGACTGTTGATACAATTCTTTTAAATTTGGGTCTCGTTGGAATCTTCGTTCCAGTGAGTAGAGCTGACCAAGGGCCGAGCCGCAGTTGTTTGGAGGATTGGGTTCTGGTTCACTCCAGAGCATGCCCACTACGTACCGCTCGCCCGTAAACTTTGTTGTGCTCTCTAAAAACTTCTGAGCTTGCTGCTCTTTCTTTGATTGACTTACAACATTTATTTTGGAAGCATAAGTTTCTATGTCCCACCATGATTGTATATTTTCGGCCACTTTCACATCTTCTGTGGAGGCGAAATGACAAACATTTTGACTTTTTTGCCTGTCATGAGACCACTGACTACCCATCCTAATTCTGTTAAGACGGCGAAAGGCTCACTTCGTGTTCCAATCTTATAGTCTAATGGACGTTGAATTTCGTAGGCATCTTGTCCAAGTATGATGCCTACTTCCATCAGGTTGAATCTTCTGTTAGTGAGAACTTTCAGGTGTCTGAAGTTGTTCTTCAGTTCCCTGTAATCGTATATTGTGTTTCCCAACGAGATTGATGGGTGTGCAAACGCTTCAACTGAATGCACCTTTGACTTTAGTCCATTTATTGTGATAGGAACCTTCTCTGTCCTCAAATCTTGCGTCCCATGTGTGCCAGCTATGTTCAAGTTAACGTCCGTGCCTTTGGCTTGTAGTTGATCCTTGACAGTTTGATCGATGAATGATATTGTTGACCCACTATCGAGGAAAGCGTAGGTAGTCAACCTGTTACTACCACTCTGAACCGATACAGGAACTATTTGAAGAAAACTAGTAACTTGGTTACTCTGGTTGATTGTTGCTCCGCTTACGTTAACTGCGTGACTACCCTCGTCCATTTGGTTTTCTGAGTGTAGCAGTCTGTTGTGCTTTTTGGTACATCCATTTATACCGCACGGGGTGGACTTTACAATCTTTGATTGCATGCCCTTTCCCCAGACATCCATAACATAAATGTTCTTTTCTCACTGCTGCATAGCGATCGGTGACATTCATATTCTTAAATATTGGACAGTTCCATTTTTTATGAGTGCCATCCGCTAGTGGGCAGTTGTTGTTTTGCATTTGCTTCGTTTCGTTCGCATTCGAACTCGCAGTAACGTTTGACGATTTTGAGAATCGTTTTTCCTTGTTAGCGTTTGGTCGATCATCTTCCTTCCGTTCGCTCTTGGTTGATGGCATTCCTTCATGGACAAAAGCCATTCGAGCTAACCATTTTTCAAGGAGAGTGAGATCGGGCCTATCTTCTTGACACTCGTCAACGAAAAAGAACCACTTTTCTTTCATGTTTGTTGGTAGTTTTTCAATTGCCACTTGCAGTGTTGAACTTGATTGCAGGTCGCCCTCATAGTTGTATTGCTTCAGTACATTAACTAGGTTGCTGATTGTTATTGAGTAATTAATTATAGCCGTTGAGTCGTGCATTCGAATCGGTTGTTGTTTGCGCAACATGTTAAGCTGAGCGTCGACAATTAGGTAAGGTCGCCCAAACTTCCGTCCCAGGAGTTCCCACGCTTGAGCGTAGAATTCTCCCGAATAGCCCATTCCTGATATAGCTGACTTTGCTTTACCTGTCAGCAAAGTTTTCAAGTGGCTCATTTTCTTTAAGTCGGGTATATTGCGATGGTGAATCGTCACTTTGAACATTTTCGACCACTCCGGCCACTCTAGGGGGTTTCCGTCGAAAGAACTCAACTTCAACTTAGGTAGCTGACTACTACTGCTTGGTTTATTGCGCTTAAACTTGTCTTGTTCCCGGGCTGTGCTGGCACGTTCTCCGCTTGGTGAACGTGACTTAAGTACACCTTCGCGATTGAAGCTTACTCTGGGATAACTGTTGTCGACCCTGGTTTTCACACGCTCGAAACTATAATCGTACAAGTGGGAGAATTTATCCGAGTTATCGAGCCAACCGGAGACATCTTTATTCTTCGGGGTCTTCCAGTTGAATGGTGATCTACTTCGAATACTAGGGGCTGCACTATCATCAGAATCTGGTGCTCTTGCGTCAAGAGCTTCTTTCTCGTATTCCAGTTTCAGTGCACCTTCTTCTTCAAAAAGTTGCATCTCCATTTCAAGCTCTTTCCTTTTCAATTCGAATTCAATTTTCTTTAACCTCATTTTTGATGTAAAGTCTTTCTCTAGAGCCGCAAGCCTTTCTGCCTTTTTAGCTCGTTTATCAGAGGAGGCCTTTGGATTGTTGTCTTTGTTTGGGTTTCCATTTTCAACAGTTCTTTGAGAAACTCCTACAACAGTCTGTGAATTCTTAGCGGCAGTTGGTTCTGCGTCGCTTGTCAATTGAACAGTTTGCATCTGCTGAATGTATGGTAACCAGTCTGCGTTTAATGTTTGTAAGAAATTTATTCGCTGTTCTTCGTAACGTTAACAATTCGGGATCACGAAGAATATTTGCTCGCTTTCGGTAAAGAATGTAAAGAGAGTTGTCAAGTTTCAGCACCTGTTTATAGATGGTCTTGAGTTTGCTTGATCTATCGTTGTTTCTGATTAGCTCCTGGCCCTCCTGAATTTTTGCTTCGATTTGTTTTTTGGAGTTGCTAATCTGTCTTTGCAAAATGTCTTGACTCTGTGACGGAGTCACTGCGTTTGTACTTTGGGACTGCAGCTTGAATCTCTACAGTACCTTTTGTTTATTTGCTTTAATTAAGCCTTGCTATTTAACTTCTAATGCACTTTGCCTAATTGGCTTTGCGTCGTTTAATTGCCTGTTGAGTTTTGTTCTCGTTCGTCGATGACTTCGTCACTTCGACTGTTGGGTTGGACAGCAGTTTATTCCACTGTCCGGGTCGGCGGACCAAATGTAACGGCTGCTCTCCTTGTGTTTCACAAAGAAAGTTTTACACCGCCCAGTTCGTTCTGAGTGGTTACAAAATCTGTCCGGATACTTCGTTTATGCAGTTCGCTTTTGTAACTGTATATCCGCTCTGCTGTACTTACCGTTGCATTAACTATTTTAGTTCGTAACTATTCGCTGATCTTAGTTTTTTCAACTATCAATTTGAGCTGGATTGCTACAGATCACACAATACGGAATCTCTTTATGTATACCAGTTCAATCCGATAGAAAAAACAAATCGAAGACAAAGATATATGTCTAAGACCTGTTTGTGCAAAAATATTTAAATTTAAACTTAAGTTGGCTTTTGCTATTTTTGTACTCACAAGTTGAGAATACCAGAAGTTGGGGTTTTAACAGTTGAATTTCAGCTCCAATAATTCGTTGATGCAAGACACAGTAACAGAATTTACTGCTCAAGAATAATATTTGGAATACAAGACACAGTAACAATTTACTGCTCAGGAATATTTCTAGTTCAAGGCACAGTAACACGTTATTTACTGCTCAAGACAATTTGTTTTGCAATATTTTGCTTAGTTATACTTTCAGCCGTTTTCTGCGGCTACTACGTTGAGTTCTGTGTGCTGCTTTTGTTATTTCCCCCTTTTCTCTTTTTTCTCACGTGACAAACTGTAACTAGAACTATAACTATAACTATAACTATTAAATGACTAGGACAACAGAAAGTGTTTTGTTTCTATTTTCCCTCCTACGCAATTTTGTTATTCCTTAAGCTCAGCTCCAACACCTAGAATTGACTACTTCTGTCTCAGTATGTTCGCTTTTTGACTTTAGCAAGTCTCAGAGAAATTTCAAATATAAAGGCGTGATTTGCTTTTTGCTCTTCTTTTAGTTTGATTAACTCACTAACGAATGATTTGTGTGGTAATACCTACGAAGCTGAATTTGTAATAGTTTTCATAGGTTTTTACTACTCGAATATTAGTGAGAAGTTTATGAAAAAGACAGACAGAGTGCAGCATAATAAAGAAGCCTACTTACAGTAGTTTTAAACGGCAAAATGACCAAAGACAGTCTGAATTGCATCTCTTAGTCCAATAAATGCTGAAAACAATCGAAAGTGCTCCCACACACACAATTACTAGTTGCCGTGTGAAGAAAACCACTTCAGCCAAAAAGAACTACACTACAAAGGTGCGGTGAAAATATGAGATTAGCACGCTAAGCAAAATTTCTTTTACACCTTTTTTCGCTCGCTCTATCTCTCAGAATAATGTAGGAAAAAACCTTTAGCCTGTCTTTTCTTTAGCTTGTTGTCATATATACTTCTTTTCACTTGTATTGAATTGGATAAATCTTTCACTGAAACTCGACAGACTAAAAAACCATAAATCACTAGAACTAATATTCGAGTAGTAAAAACCTATGAAAACTATTACAAATTCAGCTTCGTAGGTATTACCACACAAATCATTCGTTAGTGAGTTAATCAAACTAAAAGAAGAGCAAAAAGCAAATCACGCCTTTTATATTTGAAATTTCTCTGAGACTTGCTAAAGTCAAAAAGCGAACATACTGAGACAGAAGTAGTCAATTCTAGGTGTTGGAGCTGAGCTTAAGGAATAACAAAATTGCGTAGGAGGGAAAATAGAAACAAAACACTTTCTGTTGTCCTAGTCATTTAATAGTTATAGTTATAGTTATAGTTCTAGTTACAGTTTGTCACGTGAGAAAAAAGAGAAAAGG
>NC_134472.1:25615130-25844953 GCF_964194025.1 Convolutriloba macropyga
CAAATTGACTTCTGATCAGACCCAGTCGAGCGCACACCCGTATGTTCCCAGACCGAAATTACAGGGTCTTTTCGGAAGTTCGAGCGCACTACGGTCTGATCATGGTCTGGAGATGGTCTGATCAGAGGTCATTTTGGTCTGAAAAGTCTGATCATAGGCGTATTCGAGCGCACTTGAGTCTGATCATAAAGAGCTCGAGCGCAATTGGGTCTGATCAGAAGCGCATTCGAGCGCAACTGAGTCTGATCATAAACGGTTCGAGCGCAATTGGATCTGATCAGAAATGTTTTCGAACGCAATTGGGTCTGATCAGGGACCATTTCAAGCGCCTTATTTTTTCATTTTTTTTTGTTTCTTTTTCTCTACTGAGAGATGTTGACTCTGCCAAGAGGCAACAATAAGGCAGCGCTCTGATCAGAGACTAATCTAAAGTCCGATAGCTCTGATCAGAAAAAAAGGAGTCCAGCCGATAGCAAATGCCGGTCATTTCAGAGGACATTTTGATTAACTGGAGACCACGGTGTTTCTTATGGAAAGCTGTCTAAACTCATCCATTGAGTCAGAAATATACACTAAACGGTATAGTAAATAAAATTTGTTCTCAACAGTTGGGTTTCGTATTCTTTAGCAATACTTTTATAATTGGTTTTTCATTACATGAATTAAATATTGCAATCATCAGGTTTTATGAAATGAATATATTATAGTAAAATTAAGAGATTTGTTCATAATTAAAATTTTTCTCCGATCAGACTATTTAAAGCGCACTTGAGTCTGATCATAAATGGCTTCAAGCACAGTTGGGTCTGATCATAAATGCTTCGAGCGCAACTGGGTCTGATCATAACCTCTTCGAGCGCACTTGAGTCTGAACATAGTCTGATTAAGGTCTGGGCAATGGTCTGAATTTGAGTCTGGACCATGGTCTGGAGATGGTCTGATCAGAACTCCTTCGGTCTGGAAAGTCTGATCAGAACACATTGAGTCTGGAAAGTCTGATCAGAGATAATTTCGGTCTGAAAAGTCTGATCAGAGATAGTTTCGGTCTGGAAAGTCTGATCAGAAGCAAATTTGGGTCTGGACCTCAACCTGGGATATGTGTGTTTCTTACGTATGTATTTATGTAAATTCTTTTGTGCCGGTCGTTGAAGTCATTGAAACGGGTCTGAGTTGGTTGGAACCACTATTTTAAGTCAGTTGGGGAATACTTTTTCAACTTTAAGACCAAAACAACTGCTTCTTACAATGTCATCAACACATCTTTACTTCTTAATAGACGCCAAGCGACAACGGCTATTATTGTAGACATTGTTTTCTGACCATTTAAAGAATTTCAATTGTATTGGTTAGTTGTCTTTTTTTCTGTTCTCGCGTTTCTCTGTGAAGATCTTTTTCCCCTTTTTTGGTTTCTTCACGTCATTGGGAAGTCAAATTAGAGTGCTGATTTTGGTCAAAAGGAAACTGTAAAGGGAGCGAAAAATCGAGTTTGTTTGAGGCGTAACTTTTTTAAAAATTCAATTAATGTGGAGTACGAAAATTGTTCCAAAACAATTTGGCACTTTTTGAGATAGACTTTTTTCAGGTGTGTCGATTCGACTTCTTTTTCCAGAGTTTCATCTCCTTCAATGCTCTCAAAGCGGTATTTATATATATGTTCAAATTGTGCCTAACTTTTTTGCTTGAATTCTTTAAGGGGCAGCTAAAACCTTTTATGATTTTGCCTCTATTTGTTGTCATAATATATTAGTGAATTTTAGATTTTGCGCCCTTTTTCTCCAAATTATCTGCTGTCCTGTCACTTGTTATCATCAATGAAAGGTCTGATAGGTTGCTAATGAGGCATAAATAAAAATAGCTACTGGTTTTTACTATGTTGACTAGTTTTGATGAAAGAATTTTCTGCGAGAAATTTATTGTACGTTTTGATGTTGCCATTTGATTTCATTGCAGACAGGTCTCTGATGCTGCTAATAGGGGTTAAATTTATCGATTTATTCGTTTTGTTCAAAGCTAGTGCTTTCTACGACTTTGACATTAATTGTTTTCAATAATAAAAATGGAAATTTTTGCTGAGTTTTGTTTTTCGAGTTTTGCTCGATTTTTTTGTCGTCTTAACTCTTAGTCTCATTATTGACAGGCGTCAGTAGATGCTAAAACAAATTCATTCCAAACAAATCATTTCAGTTCATAGCTATTGGTTTTTGTGACTTTTATGCTTGTTCGTTTTGGATTTTTCAGCTTCGCTAGTGTCTGTTGTACTTATTGCTGTCATATCACTTTATCTCATTGATTACAGTTCTCAATGGCAGTTACTGGGGACTCAAATAATTATTGTAATTGTATCCCTCAGTAGCTATTGCGTTCTGGGATTTTTTTAGAGTTTTCAAAATGTTTCAGCGAGTTTTATTGCGACTTTGTTCATTTTTTCTTATTATTTTTGGTGAGAAGATTCATCGACATTTAATAACAGGTTGCTAATGAAAAAACAATGGAATATAGTTGGCAGTTGGAATCCATAGCAGTTGCTTTTTTATGTTGATCGTGTCTTCAAAAAATAAAAGTTTTTAGTGTCGCTTGTTTTTATTGTTCTGGTAATGTTTTATTGCTTAGTCTCATGAAAAACAGCTTTCATTTGCCGTTTAGAGCGAAATAAAAGATTGTCAGTATATAATTTAATACATTCTTTGAATTGTATCTCAGGACTTGTTCACCGATATTTCTTTAATTCGTTCATCGATGATTCTTGCGACCATTGATTTTTTTAATTTCAGTGACTTCTGCTTTGCACATAAAATTTTTATGCGTGACGTCATTTTTTCTGGTTTTAGGTTAATTCCGTGACTTACTTCACTCAAAAAAATTCCTACTGAAATCACTTAGTTAATTTTGAATTTTATAAAAAATATATTATTATAAGATTTATAGCATGCGTCTAAGTAGTGCCAAACCTATATGCCCTTATTCTCAATTATTATAGCTCTGGGTTTGTGATTTCGAATATTAATTTTGAAAACGCTGTGTTAGGGCTTTTCCATACATAGCATATATGTCTCAAAAACAGTCCAAATCTAATCCAAAAACTCTCGTGGTCTAGACAGTCAGAATCTAACCCAACAATTCTAGTGGTCTATTAAAGGAATGATGATCAATCTGTCTATCTTATTTCTTCAGTTGTTTCATTTTCATGGAACGCCACAAGCGTCTATCGCGGCAATTTTGCTGAACTCGACTATTAAACTTTAAATTTTATGAACATTCACTAGTTAAAGATCAATATTGTGCATCTAAGTAGTGCCAAACATCATGCTGCATGAAGTTTGAGCAATTTCCCATTGTATTTTTCGCATTTGCCTAATTATCAGTCAAAACAGGTAAAAGTGAGCAGCTTGGTCGCTTATTCGAAAGTCATTTTTCGGATTGTTGTTACTCCAAGTTAGGAGTCACAAATTGGTTCTAATTGGAACCTTCTACGGCCCCAAAAATGCGGGAGCTAATATTCGGTTGAGGTTTACAATAGGTCTACTATTTACCTGACGTTATTTTATGTTCATTTGAGTGGGCAATGCCGTCTTTTGTAAAACGCTATCTTAGGACACGAGCCGTTGGATAGTGTCTCCGAGGACTGTTATTGACAATTCAAGTAAAACTGAGAGTCGTTACGGCAATTATTTTCTATTTACCAGTCCAGCTGAAACTTTTAGTCAAGGACGGTGCATAACGCTGTACCCGTCGACTCCGTATGCCATCAGCGCAAGCTTGTGCTTTAATATACCTTTTCCGGTGATTGAAATCATTCGCGGACACAATAGACGTAAGATAGTGCTCCACTTTCCTAATAAGAAATGACTTGTTTTAAAAGCCTCCCGTTCCTTTACTTCGGAACTCCCCAGGTTGAGGTCCAGACCCAAATTGGTTTATGATCATACCCAGTCGAGCGCACACCCGTGTGTTCGTTCCCAGACCGAAATTACAGGGTCTGGAAGGAAGTTCGAGCGCACTACAGTCTGGACGATGGTCTGGAGATGGTCTTATCAGAGGTCGATTTGGTCTGAAAAGTCCAGCGGATTCGAGCGCACTTGGGTCTGATCAGAGCCAACTTCGAGCGCAAATGGGTTTGATCATAACCTCTTCGAGCGCACTTGGGTCTGATCAGAAATGTTCTCGAACGCAATTGGGTGGGATCAGGGACCATTTCGAGCACAATATTTTTTTCAATTTTTTGTTGTTTTTTTTACTGAGAGATGTTGGCTCTTCCAAGAGGCAGACACAAAGCAGCGTTCTGATCAGAGACCCATCGTAAGTCCGATAGCTCTGATCAGAAAAAGGAGGCCAGCTGATACCAGAGGCCGGTACACTTCAAAAGAAAATTTGATCAACCGGAGACCAGGATGTGTCATATGGAAAGCTGTCTAAACTCATCCATTGAGTCAGAAATATACACTAAACTGTACACTAAACAAAACTTGTTTTCAACAGTTGGGTTTCGTTTCCTTTAGCAATTCTTTTATAATTGATTTTTTCTTAGATGAATTAAATACTGCAAACATCAGTTTTTATGAAAAGAATATAATACAGCAAAACCATGATATTTTTCATAAGTAAAATTTTTCTCTGATCAGACTATTTCGAGCCCACTTGAGTCTGATCAGAACTGGTTTCGAGCGCACTTCACTCTGATCATAAATGGCTGCAAGCGCAACTGGGTCTGACCATAAATGCTTCGAGCGCAACTGGGTCTGATCATAACCCCTTCGAGTGCACTTGAGTCTGATCATAGTCTGATTAATGTCTGGACCATGGTCTGAAGATGGTCTGATCAGAAAATCTTCGGTATGAAAAGTCTGATCAGAGACCTTTTGTGTCCGGAAAGTCTGATCAGAGGAATTTTGGGTCTGGAAACTCTGATCAGGGTTAATTAACGTCTCGAATGTCTGATCAGAGACAATTTTGGTCCGGAAAGTCTGATCAGACAAAAATTTGGGTCTGGACCTCAGCCTGGGTCGCAGGCCTCAGGAGACGATTATTTAAAAAGTCGGTTTCAAAAAGCAAGTTGCTGTAAAGAGCTTTTCGTTGGTTAAGCGGGAAGACCGAGAATGGTGTAAGGTGTACGCTTGTTACTTCATAAAAAAAAATGCTTATTCGAACATTCAAGATTTGGAGCTGCAGGTGTGTTGATTTTCCACTTGATGCTTTGAGTGTCACACGTATATTAAAAAGATGTACTAAAAACCTTGGGTTTCAAGGTTAAAGATTTAGTTTAAAGCTTGATTTACTACCTGATTGATGGCTGACATAAGGTTGATAGGTGTAAGAAAAGAAAATAGACCTGTAATTAGACAAAGCTTGGGCTTCGAGCGAAATCAACAAAACAGACATATCTTTGTTGACTTGGTTAATATACCACGATGATAGAACCGATATTGGGTACCGACCGAAGCGGTATTCACCATTTAATTGAACACCAAACCTACCATAAGGGCTAACCACTCTATTAAATCTTAATCTATTTAAACCAACCTTAATCTACTTAACAATTTAACTTCTAACTTTGCATTTTAACCAAGTACCACGCTCAAATAGCCAAAGACATAGAGCATTGCGCACGGGCGGCTACTGTATCTACTTACATTAAATAGGAATGTATGCTTGAACAATAGCATCAAGGAATCAAAGAGTTAACTCTACAAAAACATCAGTCAAATGCGGCCAATGCAAGAAAGGAGTCAAAGATGATGACGGTTCTGCGATTGGGTGCGAATGTTGTCAACTTTGTTTTCGTTGTACCTGTGCTCACCTCTCCGAGGAAGAAATTAAATGGCTTGGAGCTAAGCGAAACTTTGCGTGGCTTTGTGTCTCGTGTGTCGAGCAGAATGACAACATTATCATTTCTTTTAAAACCGAAGCTAAGTTGAATGGCTTATTTGATTCTTTAAGTAACAAGTTCACATCAATTGCACAATTAATTCCTAAAGCTGTTAAAGAGTTTTTTACTATTCATTTATACGATGACGTCAATAAAGCTGTTAATGGCACCGTACCATCCTACGCTGACATTAGTTCAGGTCGCTCAATCACTCAGAACAAAAATCCTGATGTGCAGTTTATTATAAATGGTGTTACTGAATTTGAAGACTCGTATTTGAAGCAAATTGAGAAGGACTCGATGGAATTCAAAATCATAATATTGCATATGGGGTTAGCTTGCGACGGCAATGTGAGAGGTGTCAGACGACTTGGCAAAAAAGTCAATCCCCCGAACAAACAAAAGCGAAACTGCCGTCCTATACTTACCACCACTTCCAATCCAGTTTTCCTTCAGAATTGCTTTGCTAGTTGTCACTACCTGCAAAATTTTGTAAAACCTTTGTACTTAAAGAAATTTTGGTCATCCGGTGAAAGACAGAAGGAGAATATAAGGAGGAGGCTTCCATATGATTCATCAGGAAGGAAGAAATTTAGGAAGACTTTCGTACAAAGAACTTGAAATTTTATTATCAAGGGCGTGACGTTGAAATGAGCAGTAATTGACTAACACTAGCCAACTGCTTGCTTCTCAATTGTCAGTCAATTTGCAGCTTGTCTAAATGTCAAGAGTTGGTTAGAAAAATGACAACAGCATTAATTTCCTTATTATTTTAAACTGAAACATGACTCTCTGAAAGCAATTCTGATTCAGAATCGTTACTGGGATCTCATTCCAACGTTGTGGCACATTCCGATCGCAGCAAATGCGAACACGGAGGTGTTCTCATTGTTGCTTCTACTTGCATCCAAACACAAATAAATGATGTTAAATTACCACAATATCCTTTCTCTGTTGCGTGTCGTCTTGTTGATAGCATACTGTCGTTTTTCATATTGATATACAAACCCCAGTCGGATCTCCATTTCACTTCAACATTGATTTGCACACTAATTGCCTAAATGAATACCTAGCGAAAATCAAATATTTAGTCAACAACAATTCACCCACGACAACAGGTAATATTTATGTGCTGGGTGATTTTAATCTTCCCGGTATCAATTGGGAAACACTTAAATCGATATCGATTAACTCTCAGGAAGTTAAGTTTTTAGATTTACTTGACGAACTTAATTTGAATCAATTTGTTAGCGGTCCCACACACAAAGTTCACAACACGTTGGCTCTTATCTTGTCTAATGTGGATCAATTACCTGTATCTATTGGAACCAAACTTTTTTCCGATCATTACCCGATCTTCTTTTCTTGTAGCTTTGATCTGATTGAAGCTAAATTTAAATCAGGTTTTTCACGCTCGTCATTCAGTGCGCAAGCTTTCACCTTTTATCTTTCTGACTTTATCAAATTTCTAAGATTCAACGATATCAAGACTTTGGACTATCCTGAGCACTGGTATTGCAATTTGCAGGAAAGTTTTAATCAATATGTTAAAACGAAAAGAGCTAAGCGACGTAATGCGCCAATAGATTTCTCTTCGCATACAATGCATATCCTGAATCAAAAAGAGACTAACCTCCGTAAGCTTACAAAAATTTGGACGCTTTTGCTCTCAATAAAACAAAGAGAACTTAAAAAATCTCTTAGCGAGTCGATTGAATTGGACAAGCAAGTTTTCATTGGAAAATTCAACCTTTCATTTTTTCTCATTGTTTTAGGCTGCTGAGAGCATTTGGCTTCAGAAAGTCTTTACCTTCTGTTATGTCATCTGGGAGTGTCTCTGTCCTCTAGCTCAGATTGCAAATAGTTTTAATACTTTCTTTCGTTCCAAAATTAAATATGATGTGCCAGCTTCTTATGAATTTTCGCCAGAGTTGTGTAACCTTTTCAGAAGCAGAGATAAGAACCTTATTATTACGCTGTGATGGTTCGAGCTCTATGGGTGCTGATAATATTCCTTCTTCGTGAGTGTGCGACAATTCTATCTCCAGTTTAACAAATCTTTTACTGGGTTACCAAAAATTGCACCTGGCCTTCTTTATGGAAGATATCGTATATTACGCCCTTACATAAAACGGGACCACTGAACTCGGTTGACAACTATCGTCCGATAAATATTTTATGTAAAATTTCGTTGGTATTCGAACATATTTTGTTTGATTTTATTGATCCAAAGGTGAAGTTTTTTTTTAATTTGCAAACAGCAACACGTATTCATGAAATTAAGGAGCACTGTAGCTCAAATGATTGATTACTTGTATATTGTTTATAAATTTCAAGACATTAGCTCTCCTGCACTTTCAGTTTATTTTGACATCAGGAAGGCCTTTGACACTGTTCCTCATCACTTATTGCTGTCTAAACTTCAACTTCTTGGCTTCTGTCCTGGTTTTATGGTGCATTTTGAGTCTTATCTATTTGATCATTTACAGTGCGTCAAAGTGAATGACATTTTCTCTCCTTTCTGGAATGTGACATCTGGTGTACCGCAAAGCAGTGTCCTTGGTCCACTTCTTTTTCTGTAATTTATCAATGATATGCCAAATATAATCTCGCATGGATCGTATTTTCTGTACGCTGATGATTTAGAAATTTTCAAATGCTGCGAGTCACAACTTATACAACAAGACCTTAACGCCTTACGGCAGTAGTCAGTTTTAAATTGCTTGAGCTTTCATCCGTCTAAATATAAAATTTTACCTTTCAATTTTGACCGTTCGCAAGAATTAGAATTTGGTGAGACACTACTGGATTATGTTGACTATATTGACGACCTGGGCTTCACCATATCGAGTAAATTGAGCTGGCAGCGTCACATTGATACAAAATTAGCTAAATGCAAAAAAAAATTCTATTTCATAAAGCGAAACGTGCCTTTCAAGATCTCATCAAGGAGGAAACTTTTATTGTATCAAAGCCTCGTTCTCTCCTTCCTTCTGTACGGTTGCTCCGTATGGCAACCTTCCGTAACCTATATGCGCAAGCTGGAAAAATTTCATTCAAGAGTTTTCAGATGGATTTTTTCTGATCGCGATTATGTTTCTGCACTTCAGAGACTTTCTTTCTTGCCAGTTTGCTACCAGAAGATTCAGTCAGACGTGGTGCTGCTTTGGAAAATGATCAATAAACGAACGGAGGTTGAGAGTGAAATACAAAATAGTTTTTTCAACACAGGGTCATCGACTCTTGGACTGTTTAGCGTGCCTAAAACGAAGAAGTTTTGCTCTGAAGATAACTTTTTTGTCAGGGCTACCAGATGTGCAAATGAACTGCTAAAGCTAAATGTTATTAAATTCGATATGCCGCTGGGCAGATTTCGTACTAAAGTACATATTTTTTTAGTTGAAAAACTAACATTGATATCTCTTGTTCTTATTTTGTAAAATGCTTTTGTAAAAATTGTCGCTCTTAATTTCTCTTGATGCGTGGACTAAATGATCTCTTCACTACTGTTTTGGAATTGAGTCTTTTTTTCTACTACTATAATGCCTTCATGTGCCAGTTTAGAGACTCACTACCTGATCGCACAACTTAAAACCTAAAGCAAGTTTATAACTCCCTTCAGCTTCAATGAAGCTTGTACCATTATTAGACCAAAAAATTGACGGTTGTCCTCTAAGATCAATGAATCTTTCAATTCACATTACACAAAGTTAGTATTTAACAATTGCACCAGTTCTACGTGAATGGCTATCGTTGTGAAGCTTGTAAAATTAGCACTTTTCTCAACTGATCTTGGAACCGATACTTGAGGACCGAAATAGTCGATACTTACATTTATGGGGTCTTTCCCATTATAGCCCCCCCCCATAAAATTTTAGCCCCCCCCCCATTATGGTATAATTACCATGATTGGGGGGAGGGCTATAGGTTATCTGACCACTAAGCTGGGGGGGCTATAATGGGAAAGACCCCATTTATGAACACCGGGTTTCAAACGGACAACTTCTCAACTGGCAAATAAAAAATCTACCATCATTGGTTGGACAGTCAATATATCGATTTTGGTCACATTAAATTTCTGTTTTCAATTTTGTCTGCTATAATTCACTCGGCAGCATATATTGGTCATGGGAATGTTCATTGTCTGTTTTGCCTAATTTAATTCCAATAGTTCACGAGACGACATCCCAAATCACAGGGTGTACATTTTTTAAAGGCAGGTTTCTTTCTCCTGTTCCCCACAACTGAAGATAAAACTTGGGAGGGAACTTTGGGATATTTTCCCAGGATAGCTTGTCATAGATAAGTTGATTTTTGTTCATCTACAAAATTTTAGCTTTTTCGATATGCAAATTAAATTTTGAACCGCTGAGCCTTCTTTCACTTTTAAGGCTGCAGTCAGATTTCAGAGATTGCTGTCGCAAAAACATTTCCTGTTAAATTAATGTTGCAAAAAGGACAGAAATTCTTTTTGGGAACATCATAGTTTGACTCACTGCACTTTTTGTTATTATTAAAACCGAACTGAAAAGCCGCGGGAATAAATTTTATCGGATTTTCCGTTTGTGCCCTGCCCCCGCTCAGTGGGCGCATATTATTTGCACCAACGTGCCATGTTTTTACATAGCACGTGCGTGCCCGGTAACTGGGGACGCATAACGTACTGGGGGCACAAACGAAACAGATCCCTTTTTTCTTTTTGAGAAAGGAAGCGCAAATTTAAAAACGTTGCAGAAGTTAGACAAAAGGGAAGCAGATTTGTGTTCTCAAAATCGGCGTGTTTCAAAACTAAAAAAAGACCAACAATATTTGGTTTCCTAAACGAAAAGGTTTTAATATCTTAAATTGTGTCGAGAACGGACTTTTGATTATTATTAAATTAAATACGCGGGGCAGCCATGGTGGCCCCCAGTCTCATTGATTTCTGGAAAAGCTCATCACGAGGATATATCAATTATCTCTAACGATATCTTTGGGTGAACCTACTGTCAGGACGTCCTTCCTCGACACTGTAGTCAACACCCTTCCTCAACCAGCTTAGTTCCTCTCAATTTATATTATATCATTTGTATCTTTCACCTCTCTATCCGTATGATCAAAATATTTGCGGCAAGTTCCCTTTATCATTCCATCAAAAAGTTAAAACCATCAGAACATGAGAAACTTTCTGACATTGTTTACCCTTTCCCTGGCCTCAACCTAGTTCCAAACACATCAAACTATTGTTACGATTATCTTACGTCAGCTCCTTTGAGAAACCGAAACATTATTTCTTGGCACGATCTTCTGAATAATACTTCAACCTCTCATCCAGGCTAAAAAACACCCCTTAAACGCTTGACGAATTGATCGAAACTTTGAAGACTATTCCCAACCTTTTTTGTGTTGTCACCTGCCAATGCGAAGGAGCGCCTTATATCTCTGACAAACTTGTAAATGCTCTAAAGTGTTACGTAATCGACGTGAGAAAGCATATCATTAGTGTCTCCGGACAAACCGACAATTTGTATTAGCAGGATACCGAGAGCTCCATCAACACCCAGACGTGGAACTGCGAAACCTGGCATCAGTACTACACTACAACCCTGACATCAAGCGAATTTTCAAGAAACGTGGTACGAAGCGACGATCGACTGGTGAACGTTGGGAAGCCAAACGAAGAAAACTCTAGATCAGGTAGGCGTGCTTATTGAGTGTTTGGCTCTGAGCCCCTACTAGTTCTTGTTCATTTGAAAAACTGGTAATCTTCTAAGGCGCACTTATTGAGTCTCTGGCTCTGAGCCCCTGGAAGATGTCTAAACACAATACCCGCCATCGATTGAAGTTATTCTGCGATTGTTGCTCTACATGTGCCGACAAATTTCCGAAAAATGAAACCTCTTTTGACTGCTTCTTTTGTGGACGTCGAAAGCACCTAACAGACAACTGCACAGGCCTAAGTGAAACCGCAATGGAAGGAGTCTTGGCCCTCGGTAAAAATGCTCTATTGCTTTGTAACGCTTGCGTTGATGATAAACGCCAAGAAAAAATTGCCGATGCACTTCAAGAGCATGCGACGGTAAAAGAGCACCAGGAAAATCAAATGAAAAACCTTGAGAGCGAAATGATTGACCTCAAGAAAGCTGTCTCTGAGATCAAGTCGTTCCTCACAAGCAAGCCCCCAATAGAAGCAGTCCCCACTGTTGTACCAACTCCAAAACCTGAAGCGCCACCGAAACCTGTTGAAGAGATTGATGGCATACCAATACGTGGAATCCCTGAATCAAACAAAAAAGAAGATAGACTACGTCACGAACATGATCTTACCCTGGTTCAGAAGTTACTGGCGCACGTCGAGGTCCATGCGGATATTGGAGATGTGATACGGCTGGGTCGGCACGAGGAGGGCAAAACTAGAACAATACTTTTGAAGATTCCGAATGCCTATCAACGACGAATGATTTACCCTCTGCGGAAAAACTGAAAACATTTGGCGAACGTGTGTTTTTGAGTCGACAACTAACAAAGGAAGAAGCTGATCGTGAAAACCAAGTTTTAATGCGAAGACGTGAACTAATCAGTGATGGCACCGAACCAAAGAATCTTCGAGTTCGTGACGGAAATTTGATCATCCGGCAAGGCACAAAATGGATCAAGTAGAAAACACCCGAAGTACACGGGTTCTTTTGACTAACCACCTTCCTCAACATTCTGATCTACAATGCCAGAAGTTTATTCGAATATGACCGACGAACCTCTTTCTCCAATGCCATAACAGTAGCAAATCATTACCAAATCATTTGCCTTACAGAAAGATGGCTGACTGAAAGTGTCAACTCTCCTCGCCAACTTTGCAATACACCGAAAATACCGACCAAGTGCAAAGGGGCTGCTACAAAACACGGTGGTGCACTCATAGCTGTTGCTCGAAACATTCCAAGTTGTGAAATTGTCTCAAGCTTCAAAGAATGTGTTGTTATCCGGTTGCTGATGAACAAACCTATCGAAATCTGCGGTCTTTACAGTGCGCCGCGCAACGGTTATTACACATGGTCGGTTGCTGACTTCGCACAACTCTTGAACTTTCTGAGGTCCAAGCAATATGAATATGGAGATGTCTAATCATACATTGCTGGGGATATAAATCTGACCTGTACCCACTGGCATTCGATGACCTCGACTTCGTCCGACGAGCACATAATACTAATCGAGCTCTGCGACTTAAACTTTCAACAACTAATTCGATCTCAAGATGGAAAGTCGTTGGACATTTTCCTATGCAACAAACCCCAGACTGTTTCAAGCACTGTTCATGACCATCATTTTAGAAGCATGTTCAGAAGCGATCATATGCCGTTTCACGCCAAGGTCTTCTTTGCTATCAAGCTATCACACACACAACCGCCAAAACCAAGGCAGAAGCTCGAATTTGGAGCCTTTGCATATGAGAAAGCTAATTGGAACGAGATAAACGAGTTTATTGCTCAGCAGCCTTTTCTTCCTTACTGTCTGAGCAACGTAGACTTGATGTTAGATCTTTGATACCAATGGCTTTATGAAATCCTCCAAGATTTCTTACCTATGATCACAAAACACAGATCTGAACTCGCACCCTGGGTCAGTCATGGATCGTCTCATCTTATCAAAAAATTGAATACCCTTCAATTAAAGCAGCAACGAAAACCAACGCCCACAACTAAACTCAAAATTGAGCATGTGCAAACGAATCTTGCTCTAGCACTTCAATACGACCAACAAGAGCATGAACTTCGACTCTTTCAAGATGGCAAGTTTACTGACATACAACGCTATTTCAAGTCTGTCACCATGTCAAGTTCTGTGCCCGCCGAAATCTTCCTGAATCACCGATCAGCTACTACTGACGTTGCTAAAGCCGACCTGTTTAACGACTACTTCCAGTCAGTGTTCACACAGATGCTTTACAGATTCAAAACAGACAACAAGAACGTTGTAATTCAGTAGAGCCACGTCTACTTCACCACCGAAGAAATCCAGAGCTCACTGCTGCAACTTGATGTAATTAAAGCCAAAGGACCAGACAGGATAGGGAATGCGCTCTTAAAAAACCTCCACATGTCATTGCCAAAATCGCTTTGTCTACTCTTCACTTTTAATAGCTTGCAAAGCTCAATTCCCAACCAAATTGAAAATAGCTGAAATTGTACCAATCTATAAAGATGGTGACAAACAGGACGCCTCTTACTATAGACCAATCAACCTTCTGTGTGCAGTGTCGAAATTGCTAGAAACGCTCATCTTCAACAAACTGATTCCAGTAGTCTATCCAACCTTAAATCCCGCACAGCATGGTTTTCGGCCTAAACGATCGACCACAACAAATCTAATAGAGTACTTGCATGAGATCGTCAGCTGCCCGGACTCCAACCCTTCCTACCTCACGACCTTTTATATCGATTTCCAGAAGGCATCCAATAAAGTCTCTCACGATCTACTTTTAGACAAAACTATCGGTGCTTGGCTTCGGAGGAAACTGCCTAAGTCTGCTTCGAAGCTATCTGTCAAATCGGAAACAGACAGTGCGAATAAAAAGTACAACCTCGAAAGAACTTGATGTCTTTAGCGGCGTCCCCCAAGGTTCCATTCTAGGCCCGCTGTTCTTCCTAGTCTTCATAAACGATTTGTCGTCCTGTGTTATGTCAAAGGCTTTTGGCTATGCGAATGATTACAAAATTGTAGGGACCAATCCTGTGACGCTCAACATAGATTTCAGAAAACTGTGGAGGTGGTGCGAGGATAATCTGATGTCAATGAACCTGACAAAAAGCAAGCTGCTGTGTATTAAAGGCTCTGCCCAAATACCTCTATCCAATTATACCTTCGAAGCCACTCAATCGATCAAATTTTGCAACCAGGAAAAATGCATATGTTTGCTACGTCGTGCCAATTGTCAGTTATGGCGCGGCCTTGTGGAAACCATCAAATTGCGATTTAACTTTACTTGAAAGTGTTCAACGAAAAGCAATGACCTGGATAATCAAGACCAGCAACAGCGTCCTCTCATACAAGGAAAAACTTCAGAAAATCAACATCTTGCCACTGTCTCTTTATCAAGAACTTCATGTCGTGTTATTATTAGCAAAAATGTTATCGGGAAAAGTTGATATAGACTTGCAAAGCCATGTCACTCTCGCTGAGGTGGGAACCCGGAGAGCCCAAGTCACTAGAAATTTTATCTGTAAGCAAATGCGGTTGCAGAAGAGTGAGTCAGATTTTTGGTACCGAGCCTGTCACTTTGCAAATCTGTTCAATGATTATTTCAAATATGATATCCTCCTTGATCGAGAGCACAAAAGCAAACTCCTGGAACTCTACAATTGGTTCTTCATATCCCGCTACAACGAATCAGGCCCTTGCACTTGGCGTCTCTTGTGTGGCTGCATTAACTATAGAGACTTGAAGAAACTCACCTTTACGTAAAAAACAATAAATTTTGAACAACGCAATAACCGGGTTTTATGCGAACCCGTGAATACTTTATCCTAAATCCTTTGTTATTATTATTATTATTGTTATTATTATTATTATTATTATTATTATTATTATTATTATTATTATTATTATTATTATTATTATTATTATTATTATTATTATTATTATTATTATTATTATTATTATTATTATTATTATTATTATTATTATTATTATTATTATTATTATTATTATTATTATTACTATTATTATTATTATTATTATTATTATTATTATTTTTATTATTAATATTATTATTATTATTATTATTATTATTATTATTCTTATTATTATTATTATTATTATTATTATTATTATTATTATTATTATTATTATTATTATTATTATTATTATTATTATTATTATTATTATTATTATTATTATTATTATTATTATTATTATTACTATTATTATTATTATTATTATTATTATTATTATTATTATTATTATTATTATTATTATTATTATTATTATTATTATTATTTTTATTATTATTATTGTTATTATTATTATTATTATTATTATTATTATTATTATTATTATTATTATTATTAATATTATTATTATTATTATTATTATTATTATTATTATTATTATTATTATTATTATTATTATTATTATTATTATTATTATTATTATTATTATTATTGTTATTATTATTATTATTATTATTATTATTATTATTATTATTATTATTATTATTATTATTATTATTATCATTATTATTATTATTATTATTATTATTATTATTTTTATTATTATTATTTTTATTATTATTATTATTATTATTATTTTTAGTATTATTATTATTATTATTATTATTATTATTATTATTATTATCCTTATTATTATTATTATTATTATCATTATTATTATTATTATTATTATTATTATTATTATTATTATTATTTTTATTATTATTATTATTATTATTATTATTATTATTATTATTATTATTATTATTATTATTATTTTTATTATTATTATTATTATTATTATTATTATTATTATTATTATTATTATTATTATTATTATTATTATTATTATTATTATTATATTATTATATTCATACCAAAATTAAAAATTTGGTTGAAAGCATTCATTTTCTTGAATGCTTTGTTCCTGTACGTTCTATGTATCAATAGACAATCAGTATAAAAACTGTATAATTACTGACACATAAAAGTACAGCAATAAAGCATTTAAGTAAAATAATGTTAAAATACTGCCCTTGACAGCCCATTGCAGCCGAAAAAGATCAAGAGTTTTTTGCTGCATTTTCCTAAAAAATCCTTACATTGCAGCCCCACTCGTACATTTTTATGGGC
Organism: Convolutriloba macropyga; assembly: GCF_964194025.1. Lineage (NCBI taxonomy): Eukaryota > Metazoa > Xenacoelomorpha > Acoela > Convolutidae > Convolutriloba > Convolutriloba macropyga. The sequence continues at coordinate 25,631,811 of NC_134472.1, forward strand.
GACCCGTGAATTGCTCTCTAACGAAGCTTGAAGCAATCTTTGTAAACATGTGCATCTTTTAAGCAAAATTTCTGCTTGACTTTTTTTGCGCTTTTGTTCCAGGACATTTCGCTTTCAAATATCTTTTTCATACTTAACTTCATAATTTTTGCGTGATCTGAATTGCTCTGATTTCAAATAAGGTTTGTTGCAAAAATAAGATTGTGAGCAATGGAGTAGTATGTCAGGTATAGCTTATTGGTTAACATAGACTGTGGTCCTAGAAGTCGCGGTTTTGATTCCCTCTGGGGCCTATTTGTTTTGCAACCATAAAAATTTCCTATTATGCCCCCTCTAAATTAAATTGCCCTCCCCGCCTGTCGTTTGAGAGCAATTCATCCGAGATTATTTGGTTTAGGTTAGTTTTTTGATCTAAGTGAAGTTTGAAGCCGTTATTTTAATGCTTTAAGTCTTTGATCTCACCAACGATTTTGAAGACATTATTTTAGTTTGTTTTTTCGGCAAAATTTGAGGTCTGTGACTTTTCTTTGATTTTAAGTCCTCATTTTCTCGAGTTCTGCGACTTCTAAATTGCCCAATCAATCGTTGTTAAAGTAGTTGAAGTCTAATTAAAGTCAAAGAAAATGTTCGCCATTTTTTCACCTAAAATTTGAGTAACGGTCTATTATAATATTTATTAACGTCATTTGAACCCTTTAGTAAACTTAGCACATTTAAGACCATCATGCCCCTTCCTGTGCTCTAAATCAGTTTGCAATAGAATCGTGCCGCACCATTCGTTCTACCGTCCGTCTATTCGTACGACGGCAATGGGTTATGTTTGCAATAATTAGACACTGTGTTGGATAAAAGTTGAGGACATATTTTCGGGGAAAGTGTTCGTTTTGTTTTTTTTCTTTCCGACACTGTTTTCCTGTTATTAGAGCTGTTTGAGGCAATACGTTTGGAGTTTGAGTGCCAAGCGAGATATCTTAACCGGAGTAATATCGTAAACTTTAAATAATTATATAGAAAATACATATAGCATTTATGTTAGTCCTGTTTGTATTCTTTAATGCGATTCTTCGCATTTTGTTTGTATTCTTTTTAAAGCGAGCAAAAAGATCTAGGTATAATTATGGCTACTAAGTTATCATGGAAAGCGAATATAAAGAAACGTTGTAGCAAAGCCTGGAAAGCGTTTTATTTCCTAAAACGAAACATATCAAACCTTGCATCGCAAACAACAAAACTCAATGCATATGTCGGCTACGTTATACCAGTGTTATATACCTTTCCACTGAGGTATATGTTAATAAAGAAAATAGTTTTGTTGAAGTAATGTTTAACGCATGGGAAATAAAATTATATGTGTAAACTGTTTTCTTCTATTATTTAAGTCCTATCGTGTTTACATGGCTGAGCGGAACGGCAAAAAAGGGGTTTTCGATGCGGGGCTGACAGCTTCTTTAAGTTCTGAATGTCTTCGAGAAAAAGAGTTTTAACAAGATTTTATTATAATACGCGACTGGTGTGTATATCGGTTCTTGGGTCTGTGTGTATTTTAGTTTACATCTCGGGTACATTTTTCATATTAAGTTATAAAACAAATATATTGTGTATAGATCAAGATGAAAGCGCCTGTTGGCACGTGTCTTATAAACAAGATTGATAAACAAGATTATAGGCAGAAGAGTTTACAATGTAAACATTTTCAGTGATTTAGCACTGGCAAATAACTATATAGTAAGAAAGTCAAATATACATAGCTAGTGAAATCTGTTATTGAGTAAGCATACTTTCAAAAATTTACAGGATAATAAGCAGGAAATATATTAAACTCTTTGCTTTATAAGGTAATAAAATTACACTCCATTTATGGTTCTTAGATGGGTAAATGATTCATAAAATGTTTTATGGAGAGAAATATAACTGTGAGAAATATATAACGTTCTTTTAGGACGTTACACTACCCGACTTAATTAAAAAAAATTTTTGTAAAAAATTTTTTACAAGGTTACTGCAATGGGGATTGTTAAACTTTGAATACATATAAATATATATTTTATTATTATTATTAGTATTTTTTTTTGGAGCCACCCAAATTTTCTTGTTATTTTGTATGTGGTTTGACTGGAGATTAGCAAACTGAGTCAAGCTCAGGTTGTTGTTTCTCGAACTGTTGTGTCGTCTTCCCAGTTGTTTGTTTCGTCTGTTTTTGTTGAACTCATCGAATTTCGTCTGGAATTTCCTGGGGTGCGAGATAATCTAGTCAAGTTGAGAGCGGAATTGTCTATTCTATTGATTTGATTCTCTGTCAAAACTATAAGTTTATTTTGCCATTTTTGTCCATTTCGCTGGATTATATCTTTGTTTTTAGGTGAAGTTGTTACTACTGGTTTCAGGTTTATTTTCTCATTTTCAAATTTCAAGAATCGAGGTGTGAGTTTTTTGAATACGCTAAAACGATAGTAAAGATACATTGCAAGAATGTGGAGGAATAAATTTCCAAAGAAAACTACTATTGTTAGAGTAAGAGAGAGTTTAATAGGGACATATTCGTGCAATTTGTTGACTAGCGTGGTTTTCAGAAGCTGCATGTCTTTTACTATTGGTGCTGCTATTCTTTGCAATTTGTTTTTATCAAAGCTTACAGCAGTTTTGATCAGTTCTGTTCTCACGCGTTTGATCAAGGCTAGGTTCGCATCAGTTTTTGTATCGAAGTATGGTAGTTCTGTTATATTTGGTAATGTTGTGATTAGCTGCTCGAGAGGATCTGCCAGTCGAACTTCTACTGTTGCTGCTGGTAGTTGACTACAGTGCTGTAGATCTGGGCAAATCTTGATATGTTTACTTATTAATTGAGTTCCACACTCCAATGTAATAATACATATGTTGCATCCAGGATATTCTCGGGAGTGTGGTATTTGATCACTGTTCACGCTGTATTCACGAAGGGTGAAATCTTTTGTGGCTGAAGTGATCAACCAAATACCGTATCCGAGGTTTTTTGCCTTTTCTGGAGTTGCTAGAGTAATGACTTCTGTGTCACAGACTGTGAACGCTGTTATTGTGGTATGAAAATACAATGTAGCAAGACAAGATGATTGTCCAAGATGTGTTTCTAACGTCTCGTGGCATATTTTATAACGAGATGAGCCCAAGCAATTATTGAACTGATCCTTTGAGAGGACGGTAGTTTCCATTGACTCTTCAGATATTGCTAAAAACTGGCCTTCAGTAATCCACTGCAAAGCATCTGAAGTTTGTTGTTGGGGCATAGGTATTAGTTGCGCGCGATAGGCATCGAACGCTGTTTGACTTGATGCCAATGGTATCACTAAGGTGAGTAGTAATCCTTCTTTCACGGTTGATATCTCGCGGAGTAATTGTGCATCATAGTAGGATAAAAGGTTGGTCATAGGTATAGCTAAAGTGAGGCGACCAACTGCATCTTTTTGGCTGTCGTAGACTGATTCAAGAATAGATAACAAAGATTCTCTTGGTACGAGAGACATAGGTAGTCGTTTGCTTAGCAATATTGGTATTGAACTGAGGAGGTTCACCTTATAGGCATACAAAGCCAAACGGTAGCTTATTGTGTCAGCATAAAGAATACTGAGGAATGATGAGACTGTGTCGAAGTTGAAATTTAGCTGTTGGTTTGAGAAGAGAAGTTCATTACAGTCTCGAAGGATATGAATGTTTTGTTCGAACACATCAAACTGTTTTTGTACTATTTCCCAGTTCTTGTTCTGGTTTTCAGTCAATTCAATTTGTGCTTTCTGGATTTCACTCAGCTCATTCGAAATTAAGAAAAAATTTTCGTTTGTACCGTTCTCCACTTTTAGTACATAATCTGTTAAAACGGTTGCATATTCATTAAGACGTTCTATATTTGCTGCATTCTCGCGTCCATAATTCTGACATTGTCCAAAGATTCCTGTAATTCCGCAATTGTTTCCTCCAAGCATGATTCCGCCGCCAAAAAGACCAATACCGGCCATCAATGCCGCTGCCACTGGTACTGCTCGTTTAACTCTATTCGATTTCTGGTGTTTCAGAAACGCTGAACATTCCTCCCGTATTTTGTTGACTTCTGTTTTTGCTAGTTCTATCTCCTCATCGATTTCTGTTAGTAACCAATCTAGATTGAAGGCTCCGGTGGATTTATTAAAACGGGTTGATGTATCCAAAGGGCAGAGTAAGGTAGGTGCTTTCCACATTGATTTTAAAGTTGTAAGTAATTTTTTTATGTCTGCGCGAGAAGAAAAATAGTATGTTGGAAAAGGTAACAGAAATTCAACATTGATGAACTTTTCGGCAAGCAAAATCTTTGATTCCTCATTAAAAATGACTCCTCGAGATAAGTATTCGGGAATTTCACTTGCTTTCGAAATGATTGGTAAAGCAAAAATAAAGAATTGAATCATCATCGTTGGTACTGAGTCGGACTGAAAGATCATTTAAATTTAAGTACTGAGAGATTGAATGCTGGCAATAACCTTATTTGTTGATTTTGTAAATATTAAGTTTTCTACTACTTGTTCAGGATGTTCCAAATTTGTGGAACTTTCCTTTCAGTGGTTTAAATGCATTGTAGATGTTCGGTTGGCAAATAAATGTGTTTATTCTTAAAGATTGGCTTTTTCTGTTACGAGTCATTGAAGGTGTATTTGTTCGCAAACTGTCTCAAAAGTGTCATGATACCGAATTCAATTTGTTGGAAGTTTTTCAGGTGGAACATGTGCTTTAATGTGACCTACAGATCTTTTTTTCTCATTTGTTGCCCAAATGGCACTTATTATCCCCGAATGGATATATGGACTCGACTCCATATTCCAGTTTGTGGTCAGGCAGGAGACGAAACTGCCCAAGAGGAGTCAGATATTGGTGGTTTAATCTTGCACGTTTTGTTGGGGCTGTTGATCTTATTTGCCCTGATCGCACGTTTGACTCTTTATTTTTGGAGGCGTAGAGGCTAATTACTGCTACATAGTTTCAACAGTAGTTTCCTACATAGTTTCATTATTATTTGCAGTCAGCAGCTTTTCAGTCATGATGTTTTGTTTCAAATTCACATTAATGTCCAGTTCAGATAGTAGTCATAATTAGAAGTTGGAAAGTGTCTCAAGTCATCAGTGTCAATCAACAGTGTCAGTCTTTGCTATTAATGTCAGACTTTGTTGTATTCCATGAACAGTATTGATCTGTAAGACTATCAATTGATGTGCTTTAAATACCGTTATGTGGCTGACTAACATCACTGTTTCGCTGACTAGCATCACTGTTTTAATGGTTTATTTGCTAGTGTTGTTCTAGTTAAGCGTTTTAAAGCCTGTATGTTTATTTAACTGTCAGCCTCGCCCCAGCGTGTATTGTATCATGTGCATGTTCCAGCGTGATAGATATTAACAGTAGAAATGAGCACTCATGGACTATAGCATGTATGGTTTTCTTTAGTATGCTGCTCGTGTTGTTTGCACGTACTGTTTGCACTAACATTATTGTTTAATTCAATGTTTTGTGTCTTTCAGATAAAAATGAATGCTAATGAAATGAATGAAAAGTGTCTTGAAATTTATCGAATGGCAAAAGATGGTGATTTGGATCGACTGGGAATGCGGAGTTTGCCCATTGAAGAAGATTGGTTATTAGAAGAGGAGGTTCAGTTTCCTTCCAGGCCTTTTGTTGTAAGAGGGCCGAACGCCAACAGAATTTATTCTTGGAGTGACCGGTTATTTACAAAGTGGAACGACGGGGATGTGAATCCTGAAGATTTCATTAAAGAGGAGCATGCGTTTAATCAAATCGAGAATCGCGGGGAAGATTTTGGATATGGGAATTCACGCACCATATCATTTGAGCTCCCACGAACTGAAGTGAATATCATCAAGCATCCTGCCGTGAATATAATGAGTGCCGCCGGCATTGCCGCCAACGGTGGTTGGTGTACCCTAGGCCACATCGAGTGGAGTGCAGGCGAGTCAATAGCCAAGCATATTTCGGGCAAGAAAGTTTGGTTCATATCCTCGGAAGTTAACGCTGCTCTCAAATTGTATGATATTACTTCATTTTCAAGTTTGTATGATTTTCTCACAGAAGATGAAGTTCGAAGAAAGAGAGGTTCAGGTTGTCTTGAGGAAAAGCTGTTCTATCATGTGCCAGAACCAAACGATATTATAGTGCAACCAAGTTTTGGCGTTCATGCTGTTGTAACGGCTCCTTCTTATAAAGACGGAAAATTGACGTGGGCACTTGTTTCGGGTTATGAGGCGATTTGACAAAGAGACGAATCGAGCATCAGAGGTCGTCGCCTCATTAATGAATTCTGTAGTGGTGCTGACAAAAGTTTAGTGCGGCAAGAGAGTCAATTTTTCTCCAATGCTGAGTTACTTCGACTTTTGCTAATTCGTGATTACCGCCTTGCAATTAAAGGTCTCGATGTTGTTAATTTTCCTCAAAGTATTCCTGAACGTAGCATTATAACGCATTTGAAAGTTCTGTATCGTGGCAACTACGATCTCAAGAAAAGCTTGTCCGAAATTGTTCCAACTCAAGTGTCAAGAAAACAGAAAAAGAAGATGAACTCGCCATTTGTCAAAAAGGGGCCGTCTTCAAGTTATTCGTCGAAGTTGATGGACATTAGTGTAGAGGAGCGTGGGTGCTGGCCACAGGCTGTTTTGGATGCCCTGGAGTTGCTTGTTAGGGAGTAGTCAACGGTTCTGGTGAGTACTTTAATTGCTTATATTTGGCGCGCTTTTAAATTTTGTTTAAATCAGCATAATTTATTATCCAAAAACAAAGAAAATGTTTGTTTTTGTTTTGCATTATAAGAAGACGTCCTCCATGTCTAATTGTTAATTCTTTGGGCGTTTTCCAGTAGTTGTCTTTTGGGCAATTATGTTGTGAAATTGCAGCTTGTAAAGTGTTAATGAATTTTGGCTGTTATTTTAGTTTTTCGTTAATCCAGATTTTTTGAGCTTGTCATCGCAATTTCTTCTAAATTAAGGCTTAAATGGAAAAAGTATTCACGAAAGTTGATAGAGTAGCATCTCCGCTTTGCGATAACTTTTAACTGAGCTGTCTAAATTTTTCCGTTTTCAAACAGGGCCTTTTTTTCCGTTGCTTCTTTCTATGTATTTTGGTCAGAAAAGAGATTGTTAGGACACTTTCTTCTTTTGCATAATTGTTGAGCAATGTGCTTGTCATACTTTCATCAAGTAGTACTTGTAGATTGATAAAGGGAATCGTTCCTGAGTATGGTTTTGGTGAGTTGGATCTATTAACGAGTTTTTTTTTCGAATAGTCAGTTTCTTGAAGCCTAAATGCAGCAGTAATGTGGCTTCAAAATCACTTGATGATACAAATTTGTTTTTGTTTATTCTCTCTATTCCGCGGGATTCAGATACGCTGGTTTATTTTAGGTCCCCGTAATAGCACGAGAAATGGTGGTAAATTTTTATTGGTATTTCGTCAAAAGTTTTTGTAATTATTGTGAACATTTTGTTTTCATCCAATTTGTCCAGACCACATCCGAGTTTTGGCAAAATAGTTCTATCCAGTTCATATTTTTGTATGAGGAACTTAAGGTTTTCTAACGCATCTGCAAGTGCTTTGTAAGTTGGTTTTTCAAAAAATCTTCGTTTCGTCACCAAATTGAAGATAAACCTTTTTTCATTGAAGTCGAAATATGCAAACACTGAACCAATTGGTAGTCTGGGTCTTCGCTGTGCTATGTATTTGATGTTTGGGTAACTTAAGAATACGGATCTCGCAAGACCTTTTTTCATTTGGAAGTCACTGGAGACACAATGTGCCAATGATGTAGGAGAGTGTACAATTTCGCCATATGTTCGCCAAAATTCAGCTCGTATGTTTGGGTGAAACGAGTTTATATCTGGTTGTCTTGGTGTAGTACGCGTTTCCTCCTCATTAGAGGTCCTCTGAATGCGCGCTGAAGGTGTGTTTTGATATCTGTTGATACTGGCTCGAACTTGATCTATCTTTGTTTCTCTGGTTGGGACTGGACAGTTTTTCGATCTCTGAACTGATTCTACAATTTCTTTGCGCTTATTTTGTTTATTGCGACTTGATGATGTGCTCTGCATAAAAGAGGGCGAGTAGTTTGGTGATGCCACATTCACTCTCTCTGGGCTGTCCCTACGGCGTGCTTGAAAAAATCTTCGCCGTACAGTTTCGTTAAAAGAAACTCTTTTTTCACGTCTTTCGGGTGTAGGTGTTACTCTTGCTTCAGTGTCATCCGAACGATTTTCCTGGGTAAGGGGTTCTGTTACTGGCACTTCTTCATCATATGATAAGCGTGGGGGATCGTAAGCTTCATTGTCACTTTGTGATGGACTTGGGGTAAGTGATGTATTGGTTGAGGTGTCGGTTGAAACGGAGTTCCTGCGTTCAATTTCAGGAATTACTGGCGCTAATGGCGCGTGGGCCGCTGGAGCTGCAACGACACGTGGTCCAGCTAATGGTACTGTTAATCTAACTTTTGCTCTGGGAGGCTGCTGATTGTTCTGGGTGATTCTATTTTCGTTTAGCAACATGTCTGCAAGATAGTCGTCAAAAAGATCAGGTTCTCGCTTGTCGGCCTTTCGTGATGGATCTCGAACGAAAAGTTCCGGACTGATTGGGTATATGTCCTCTACTTCCATGGAAGGTGTTATCGGCTTCAGTCGGATTCTATGGACACACTGCGTGAAATTTGTTCCCACTTTCCGAATAATATAATTCGAGTCCGTTAGTTTCTTTTCCACTCTATAAAGCGGTAACCACATTTGAACCGACTTACTTTGAAATTGACTTTGTGTGGTAAGTTTTGGATTGAGCAAAAGACAGTGTGAATGCAACATGAGGGGCTTTGTGGATGCTTTCTTATCATAATAGTTTCTGTACTTTTGGTATGGTTCCAATAACCTAAGTTTGTTTTCAGAGAACAGTTTCAACATTGCATCTTGTAAACTGGTAACAAAATCAGAACTCGCTTCAACCGCTTCTATTGATTTCTCGGAAAATCGTAAATTCAAAGGTTTTGTGGGCTCCCGTCCGTGGAATAGTGCTGTTGGGCAGCAACCAGTTGTATTATGGTATGATGTGTTGTGGATGAAAGTTGCTAGCGGTACATACTTATGCCAATCGTTCCATTGCTCATTTGTGTTTATTTTCAGAATACGTTTCAGTGGGCCATGTGAGCGTTCAACTACTCCAATTGTTTGGGGGTGTTTTAATGAAGCGTGCTTTAGTCGAATTTCTAATAGTTTGGCCAGTTCTTCCATTAATTCTGAGACAAATGTTGATCCAAGATCGCTTACTATTGTGTGTGGAAGGTAGCTATGGTTAAAGAAAATTCGCACAAGCTCTCGAGCGACTGTGTCAGCACTGCCATTTGTAATTGGTACTGCGAACAAATACTTTGAGAAGACATCGATGCCACTGAGAACATATTTATAAACTGCGGAGTTAAATGTACCAACTAGATCTATCTGTAGCATGTCTCCAGGAAATGATTGTAAAGAAGATACTGGTTGTAATGGCGGCTTCAAGTGTTTTTCCTTGGCCTGCTTCAATTGTAAGCATGTGATACAGTTTCGTATAAAATCAATTAGTTTTTCGGAAAAACCTGGAAAGTAGAATCGTTTTCGGAATTCTTGTAATACCTTCAAAATTCCAGTGTGACCGGCTGTTTTTGAGTTATGTAGTCTGTACAATACCTCCGTCCATAAGTGCTTTGGTAAACAGTATTGCTGGAATTCAACTTTGCCAGTGTAATCGTAGAATAGTCTGTAGAGAACGCCGTTTTCAATTGTAAGTCGATGCATTTGTTTACAATATTTGCGCACTGCTTGACATTCGTAAGTTAAACCTGGGATCATTTCGTTTTGTTTCCATCGTAAAACTTGTTTTATGTCTTCATATTTTTGCTGTTCTTCTTGGAGATCAAGGGTATTATTCCTGGCTTGTAAATCTGCGAAGATATCAAATGGATTTGTAAATTGCATTTCATTAATTTCTGTTTTCGTCAGTTTCAAAAGGTATCTGATTTCTGAGTCGTTCATGCTTGTGTTTTCCATGTATTTTTCATATAAGCCACAGTTTTTCAATTGATTATTAAAATCTGCATTTTCCTTCTCATCAAAAATTTCTTCAAAGGTTTGTACAGAATTTAGCGCTGCATCCGGGATTTTTGCCGATGTATCAATTTCGAACTGCTTAATGGGAATTTTATCCTTTAGGTTTAATGAAATGGTTGCTGAACGATCTGACTGCATCCTTGCAACAAATCTGCTGCGTAGTTAGCTCTACCTGGTATATGGGCAATTACTAAGTTGAAAGAAAGTACTCTGTCCAGGACGTTCCAAAGCGTTGGTGGAATTGTTTTTGAATGGAAAAATTGAGTTAAACTTTTGTTATCAGTGAGCACAATAATTTCCTGACTTGAACACCAAAAGTAATGTGCAAAATTGTCTAGAGCATAGTACAATGCAAGAAATTCTTTATAATAAATTGAGAATTTCAGTTGCGCTGTGTTGAATAGATGTGAACCGAAGCCTACAGGGGCAAATGTTTTCTTGACATTCGATTCATTTCCTGTCACATAATCTTCAACCATGAGAACAAATCCTGCTTCGTAATAACTGGCATCACATAATAAAACATATTGCAGCCCTGGTTTTGGTAACCTGAGTGTCATTTTAGTTGCTTCTATGAGATCGGTTTTGAGACGTTCTAAGTTTTCAAAATGTGTTTCTGTTGGCTGAATTACTACATCCTTTCGTAACATCTGATAGATTGGGATGAGTTTCTCTCCAAGATTTGGAATGTAATTTTTGAAGAACTGAACAAATCCAATAAGCCTTTTAACTTGTTTTGTTGTTTGGGGCATTCAAATTTTCTTCAAAAATTTTTCAATTTTTTCTGCTTCTGGAGAAATACGTTTCGGAGTGATGATGTTGCCCAAAAACTTCATTGATTCTATACCTATTTCGCATTTTCCTGGCGATAGTTTCAAGCCTGAACGTCTCAAGCATTCAAAAATTTCCCTTAGTGCTGTTACTAGATTTTCAAACTTTTCAACTGCGCAGCCAATATAATCCATGAACTGCGTACATAAACCTGCTGCGAGACAAGGGTCAAGGTAATGGCGAATGAATGCGCTGAATCCTGTTACCGACTTTCCAAGGCCCTGTGCGAGGCATTTGTATGCATACGTTCTCGAGGCAAAATTAAATGCCAGTAATTGAACAGATAATTCATCAGCCATTTGAACACAATGATAGGCTTGTGAGCAGTCCAGTTTAGTGAAAAGAGTTTTACCAGCAAAGTGGTTAGTGGCATCTTGCATATTAGAAATGGGAAAATTTGCGTTCAGATAATCATTTTTAAGTAAATGATTCACTCTCCTTAGGTCAATCAAAAGTCGCAGTTTCCCTGATTCTTTCCTGTGGGCAAATAGGGGACTGCTGTATTTAGATTGCGAGAGTGTTGTTATCAAGCCATAATAATGCATAAGTGCCAGTTCAACGTGTAATTCATCACGCAAATGTATTGGCGTTGGAGGACCTTGTACGTACACTGGCAGATTGTGTTCAGGTGTAAGTTTTATTTTCATTTCAGTATTATATCCAACGTCAAATCGATGTTTGGCAAAATGTCATGATATTCAACTAGTAAGTTTTCGATTTCCGTGCGCTGTGCTTTTTTTAGTGCTGATTTCTGCCATGGAAATTTTTCTAGGAATTGCTCTCTATCGTCTTCATTTTGGGCCGGAGTCAGTCGTTCTGCTTGTTGAAGTTTCAAGATTTGATCGTATACTTCGCGTTGTAATGGTGGGAGTTGGTCTGGGTTATCACATGTTTCTGGGGTTGGGAACCAGAGTTTATCGTATTCGGGAGCTGGTCTGGAAGGTTGGTTTTTTCCTTGTCTGCAATAGTCTTGGATCAATTGATTAATCTCAATGATTGAATTATTTTCCGATTTTTGTGCTGCCAATGCAATTAGTTCGGGGTCAATTGCAGTTAAATTTTTCGCTTGCTCTGCTGTTAAGATAGAAAACTTTGCTACCTCTGTTTTATTTGCGATTGTTATTGGATGCTCTGTAATGTTTATCGCAAAAATGAATAATTTATTGTTTTTCCCTACTGTTGTCAAGGACGATGATAATGCTATATCAGTCTCTCTTTCAAGGGTCTCTTGGAATTATTATTCCACTTCTTGAATCGAAGCTTTCGATTCCATTTGTAAGTTGGCTTTCAAGAACTGAATGTTGGTTAGGCAGTAGTGTAGTTTCCTTGGTTGTATAAATGGCTATTTTTTTTGGTTTGACTGATCTTCTGGGCTCATTTTTTGGTTTTATTTCATTGATGTGGACAGTTAAGTCGTTCAATTGCAACAAATTCTGGGCTGGGCATATAGTCATGTTGTGCTTTTTGAAAAAAGGATTACCAAGAATTATGGAGTTTGTAGTTGGTAAAACTAGGAATGTTTCTTCGAAACTTTGATGCGCCAGTTTGAATGAAATTATTACATGCTTTTGGACATTTACAACTTGGCCTCCAGCCATTCTTACTTGAGACCAATCTGGTCGGCCTTCCTGTTCTCTAATGTCCACTTCTGGGTCCGACGATAGTTCTCTGCATAATTTACTGTTAATAACATTTGCGCACGCACCAGTACCAATTAAAGCGCGGCGCTGTATTGCTGGCGAGAACTGAAGTTTAATGCATGATAATACGCTCGCACTTTTTGACGATACATTGTTGAGTTCAAATATCTTAAAAGGCTCATTAGTCATTAGTTTTACTGATTTAAGCAATCGTTGTCTATTTTTTGGGTAGTTTTTGGGTGGCTCTAGAAGTTTTTTGGCTGTCTGTTAAAGGGGAAAGATGTCCCTCTATAGTTTGTTCGGCTCCGGCGAGAGCACTGGCTCGCTGTATGGTTAGGGTAGCCACATATGTGGCAGAAAACTCTGCTAGATTGTGTTACTGGTAAATGTTCCGAGGATGGCATTCTGGTCTCGGTATGAAAGTAAGGACGTGTTTGGTATCCTCTGCTTTGGAATTGTTGTCTGAATGGTTGTCGGAAGCCTCGGTTTTGACTGTTTTGCGATTGAAAGCGGAAACTATTAAAGTTTCTTCGTGGGAATGATGGTCTGAAAATCCCTCGCGTTGGCGTAAAGTTGCGAAACTGCGAATTATAATTATATGGTCGGGTCTGTATGCTGGGAGTGTTGATCGATTGGTTATCATTGGTTGCAATTTGAGACAAGGCTGGGTTTTGAGTTAACTGTATTTTCTCGTCCATCACCTTTAATTGTCTTCCGAGGTCCTCTTGATTTGCTGATAGTTTTGCTAAAGCGTTAATTAAATTTTCTGAGACGTTCGAGTTTATTTCGTTGAAGCCATCTTCTGGGTAATCTTCTTTCCGGCACATTTCTCTAATAGTCATCTGCTGCCTGGCGAATGTACATAAATCCTGGACTGGAGTATTGGCAGGTTGTTCCATGATTTTGCATCTGAGCCATCCGGGCATTGCTTTAGTGAATATTCTTTTGATCTGCTCGTTCTTGAAGTCCTCGGCTGCTTGTAGTCGTGCTGCCCTAGTTGCCGTCTCACTGTCAAATCTCGTCTGCTCAGCGGCTGCTGGACCTGGGTCAAGTCCCGCTATCGCTAATGGGGCTACTTCGAGCAAGTCGGGGGTTGGGTATGCTCGTTGGGCTTTAGTTTGTAAGCTAACGAGAAAGTTTTCTGGCGTATCTGTTTTTGGGTCAAACTTCTGTTGCTCGAGTTTTAGTATATGTACCTCTTGAAGTTGTACATTACAGAATCGTAACTGTTCCAAACACAGATCGACGTCTCCTCGGGTTGCAGCAGGTAAGGTTTGGAAAAAACGTAATGCTGCGTCTCTTAAGTGTAGCTGCAGGAAGTTTGGTTGTTGTGCAGCTGGTATTGCTGCTACTCCAATTATTCCTCGGAAGAGTTTTTCGAATTCTCGAAAGTTTTCGTTTTCTTTACCGCTATATGGCTCGATTGTTATTTGGGCGTTAGCGGCCATAGTTTTTATTTAATGTTATTTTAAACTGCACTCTGAATAATTCAAGAAGATTGTTCGAGGATGGGGTGAATTTTATAGGATAGCACTGAATTTACATTTTGTATTTATATATATATATATATTTATATTTTTTTGGTTAGCACGATTAGTTATTATTGCTCTAAGCGAATTTAAAATCTATACAGTTTTGGGGCTTTCATTCTGTAAGTCATGGGTTGGCTTTGCAGGGCACTGTTAGTTAATTCCATTTTTACTCACTTTTAAGGGATGTACCGTCATTTTAGTTTCTAAGTTTTGTTCCCTGTGTGTCCTGAAGATGCTCTAGTGCTGATTCTCTCTCCCTTTCCTGTCCACGTTGTTCAAATTTCGTATCCTTTGGTGATGTTCACAGCTGTCATTTGTATGCTGAGTTTGACCGTTTTGTTTGAATGTATGACGTATAAATAAATAAACGTAAACAAGGAATAAGCTATTGTTAACAAAGGAACCATAATAAGGAAGGATGTGGAACAAAACTCACTAAAAGTGGTAGCCATTTGGTTGAATAATTTGAAATAACGTGTTTCGATAATTAATGCAAATGAGGGTTATTCATTCTTCGAAAAACAAGTTAAAGCTCGATTTTGTAAGGTCAAAATGCATTTCTTGTTCTATCTCTTTTTTCATCAAGGTGAATTCCTGTTGATCTTGAAATTGACTAATGGCAATCATTCTACCTTGGTAATTTTTTCCGTCCGGCCAAAAAAGAAAATTAGGGCTAATTGTTTGCTCGAATAAACTGAGATCACTTCAGCAGAAGTGTACGGTAAGTTTGGGCTGCCAAAAGAGATAAGATTTATTGGGGATTTGATTCTCTGCAACTGATGTGACGACTGGATTTAACGTGCGGATCTTACAATATAAAAATACCCATTAAAACAAACAATAATGAAGGGTTGTTAAGCACACGTCAAAACGAGCTAATAACAATTAATAAAACAAGAACAAGGAAGGCTGATGAAAACTTCTGGAAAAGAACCAGTTGTTTACTAAATATAATACGAAAAGTAGGGAACGTCGATCTCGATCAAATTGATAAGAAATATTTAACAAAAATATACTGGAACTACTTCTTCAAAAGTTATTCGGAAGTCAACTTATGTTCCTGGGCTTTCAACTGCAGCTGTGGACATTGTAACCCGGTGCAGAAGCTCAGCTCAGTCGTTATATGAAGGGTGCAAACCCATGTGGAAAGACCCACAGAAGCCTAAACTCTCTCTCTCTCTCTAACTGATATTTGTTTGACCGTTTTTTTGGCTGATCAACAAATTTTGCTGACTTTTTGAAGTGGAAAAAAACCCGAGGGCATTAAGTTTTTCCAGCAATTCCTTTCTCTAAGAGTCTTACTTGTCTCTAAGTTTACGCTTCACCGAAACTGCTGAGGAGAATTAAATGCACATTCATGGTGTGAAGAGCTATTCTTGAAAATTGTAGATTTCAGTTGTAGAATCAATAACATGAATTGTACAAGTAACATTAATTCTGTGCATATCAAAATGAAAAGTAATATTCATGGAACAAAGTGAAGCGTACGAAATGGTAGAAATTCATCTCTTGAAGATTTTTTATTGATCCATTGTTTCTAGATGACTTAATGCTGTATGGAAATTAACCTGCTTCTTTTTGCCGCAGCCAGAACGTTGGCCGATGAAAGAGAAGAGGTTCGACTCAGAGTACCACTAGGGGAGAAGCTAAATGGACGTCACATTGCGGAATTAATTTATGAGCAGTACCCTTGCTTGTTACCCCTTAAAGGGAAGTGTATGTTAACTCTTGATTTAAATTATATAGAGAACCTCGATTCGCCACTTGAATTGTCTCCTGAATCTGAACTCGCCTTTATCCCTCCAGTTAGTGGAGGCTGATACCTGTTAGTATTTGTCCCATAAAGATGCCACCACTACCACCCGGACCCCAATTTGTGCTACGGAAAAGTTGGAGCTTTGAAAGTGCCATCAACCACATATCATTTTTCTCCCATCCCGTAGACGGTGATTGCCTTGCTTTATCAGATCAGTCTGGTAAAGTTGATTTCTGGGAAATTGAAAAGCAACGAAGGTCAATCCGAACCGTGGACGTTGTCGAAAGCAGTAACAAATTGCTTAAAAACAACCAGCGAGGTATTGTCTGGACGGAAGTGACACGGTCATCCGAATCAAATTCAATGTCATTAGTTTTTTCGCAGTGTCGCGATGGTGGGGTGTATATTTTTCGAATATTTCTGCAGCATTCTTTAGAACAAGAGAAAAGCGTAGCTTTCGCCAAGCGATTTGAAACTGGTTTTACAGCTTTCTGCAAGTGTGATTTGTTACTTAAAGGAGATTTGTGTATGCTAGTGTCTCCCGTTGATAAGAATAGTGAATACTTTTTTCGTGTCTTCGATTTTGATACTGGTTTATTCGACTGTGCGACGGCTTTTGAAACTGAAAATGAAATTCAATGCTGTAAAAACTATGGGATGCCAATGGCTGTGACTATCATGAGCAATTCATCGACAACAAGGTACCTTTTTCAAACTGATTGCAATTGGTTTTTCAATTGAGCTGCATTATTTCTATAAGCATTTTCGATCTTAAAGTAATCGAATGGTTATGACTGCTATAAAAATAGAGCAGATATAATTTCAATTTCATTACAACCTATTTCAGTTTACTTTTCTGCTTCATAAATGCTAAGACATATTTGCAGCTTCGGGCACGATTTGGTCGGACTTGTTTAGAGAAAGAGTAATTTTCCTCGTGCAATTCTGGTTATTTTTTATTGTTACCATCCACATTATAGAGGGAGCTATATGCTCAGCTGTTTTTTTTGTTCAGTCGATTTTGACTGATCGAGGTATATGAAGTAAAAAGACGAAAAGTGATATCATCAGAAAGCCCTTCTACAGTAGAATGTTTTTATCCGACAATTTTCTCAGTTTCGTTTTGTTCTCGAGGAGTTATCGAGAGATAAATTTTTGTGACCATCGGCACTGTTTAGACTAATTTTGTTTATTTTTTGCTCACTATTGCTATTTTTGCTCATTGGGACTTGCTCATCAGGCTTATTAATTGCTCTTGAACGAAGTTCATAGCAATTATTGTAAACGTGTTTGTCTTTTTTATGCAAAATTTTTGCTTGACAATTTTTTAACTCTTCGAGTGACTTTTACGCCCTTGACTTTTTGCGTTTTGCGCGATCTAAAATTCTCTCTCAATCAGAATTTCAAGCAGCTGAATTCAATTGCCGGCAATTTAATACTAAAAGTCAAATGAAAAGTGCGCCGAAACTGGTGCCAATTTTCAATTTAAATCTTAATAGTGGTATATGTTAACCTCTAATGTGGTTATTTGAAGCCCACTATTGAACTTCTTAGTCCCATTTAGGCTCCCCCCTCGACTGAAGCAGGCTGCAATTGATTAGAGCTCCCACAATTCGTTCGAGAGCAATTCTTCCGACGTTTAGTCGGTTATGTTTGGTAATTGCGAACTATTATGTGATCCTTGATTTTTCCGTTTTCGACGTGTTCTGTTTTCATGCATCTTTCAGTTTTTGCGCTTGCCAAAATAATCGATTAATTTTGGATAATTTAAATGGTTTTTTACGAATCTTTCAGAAAATTCAAATTTGTAAAATCATCTTTTTTAATAATCAATTTTTTTGAACTAATATTTTACATTTAAGCGAATTATTAACTGTCGCTAGTGCTTTGTATTGAATTAATAAGTTTTTCGGGGCAAAATTTCGCTAATGCTGGTAGAAAAATGTTTATCAAATTAAAATACGTCAAGCGAACTCACATTTACGGCTAAATTAAACCTAGTAAAGAGTACGCTTATTCCGGTTGTCAATTGGCGTCCAATTTTTACACGCCGTCAAAAACAGACCTTTGGAATTTAGTAACTTTCCATAGAAAGTTTACAAAATGGATAATTTAAGTTATAAAGAAGGGCTAATATGTCTCAATGTTCTACCTCTTCGCTTTTTGTTAGTCCTATCCGATATTCTCCTCTTATCAAAAATGTTAATAGGCAGGTACGATATTGTTTATTTATAGCCGCACAGCGATAGCTGGGCCTATTATTGGCCTTCTCTTGGTTTTTTTTTTCGACGTCGCGATTTTCGTTACGACCATATAACGTCACAACCACTTCAAATCTGATTTTTGTTCATTCGTTCATGCAATTTTAACTGAAGTGCGTGCGTGACATCATTTTTTGCTCTTAGTGCAGCGAGTTTTTTCATTTGCGTGATTAAATTTTTGGTCACACTTGACTTGCCCCACTCACAAAAATGACTTCCTCACTTTTGAAATTGACTTTTATTTACTTTAATTCAAAGAAATAAGGTCAAATGGGTGCTTGTCTCTCTAAATGAAAGTTATTAGAGAGCAGCTATTAGAGGCAGCAAAAACTTATTCCGATTTTTAATCAATATATAACATATCAACTTTCAATGAAAAGACGAATTATTTTGGTCTGTCTTTTATACTGTTTTTTAGACCGCAGATCTACGAAGCTATTGCTGCTATTTTCTGGCAATCTGCCAGCTATATTACTGATTGCTTAGAAATTTCGATATCATACAGAAGGTCAAGCAATTCTTTTCTGCGCAATTTAAAGCGGGAGGTTGAGCGCACGAATTTTTCCACGGGAGAGTTTATCGATCAAATCTGCTTGAAACTTTCGTAATACTATATGATCCTGCAGAACTCTGGAATGTTGCAGACGAATTTTGTTAAATTAAATATAGTTTTATCTTTTTGGGCTGTTCTGCGCTTTTGGTACACAAAAATGTGCTATTTTTCAAAAAAAAAAATTGCAGATTTTACACAAGCTTTTTGGCAACTTTCTCGCTCATTACAATTTTTTTTATTAATAGCCGCCCTCATCTTCTCAGCCGGCTATTATAGCGCTCCTATTTTTTTTTTACTTCGTCGAATAAAAAAATGTTTCGCTTTACCTCATTTTGCCGCCTTTTCAACATTTTGCGTGAAATCTTTTTGACTTCTCTAGGCTAGTTTCTCTCTTCTCTCATTCTGCTAAAAGTGAATTTGAACATCAGTTGCTCAGCAAAGCAATTCAAAATGAACAGAGTCAGTATAAAAATTGAAGTCAGAGAAACGGGATAAACCCATAAAGCCCAATTATAGATGCCCGCTATTTGAACGTCGTTCCTATAAGTCTTAGTTACCACCTCTAATGCTTATTGGTGTTGATAGTAGCCCCTGTAGCCTCTCTCTAAGAAACAGAAGTATGTTCAACTACGAAATGCCATCAAAATAAATCGGACTTAAAAATATTTTTGTACAAAAATCTTTTTTTTTTTTCAATATATTCTGTTATTTCAATCCCAATCATGCTTATTGGAATCAACGGCTATTTTCCGGCAATCTGCCGGGTATGTTTTGACTCTGGCTATTTCTTTTTCAAATGGCTCTCAATGTTGACGCTCAGGATGATAATTGTTTAGGTAGGACTGCTACCAATAAGTTTTCTATAAAATTACCATTTGTTCTTTTTCAGCTGTCGAAACATTTGAAGCGTGGTTATTGTTGATGAGCACGATATAGATGTTAGCTCCACAACTCATATGTTCATTGTCTATGCAAGTTAGAAGTTTTACTGTGAGATACAGGTGACATCTTATTCATTGACTTTAAGAATGGATAAATTAGCTCTATACCTTTTTCACTTGCCTTTAAATGTAAATTAAGTTCATAGTACCATTTTTCCTTACTTTCAGATAAAAAACTAGTAAACATACTGCTCTAATGTCCGAGCTGAATGTTTGCGAACGCGAAAAGAACACTAACTTTTTCGTGTTTTTGGAGTAAACGTTTAGTTGATAATTTTTTCGGATTAGAATCGACTAATGAGTTGTTTTTTTGTATGAGTGCAAAGTATATTCATTAGTTAGTTGTCTCTTTGTCGAAATTAGGGACAAATTACTGTTCTGAAAGTTTACAATTTCTTAGGCCATTTTAATTCCTTATCGGATGTTTTCCCACAATTTTACGCTACTGCATATCAAATTGCCTTTGTTTTGACCGCAGGTTAATTTTTTTGTTAACTTGAAAAAATGACGTTTTCGGCAGTTTTGTGCCAACTTTAAGATAAACTGAGCTTTTTTAAAAAAGTTATTAATTTTTTGACCGATTTTACTTTGTTTTAACAAAAAGAGAATATCATTACACGTGAATTTTAGTTTAAGTCCCAAGGTGTCACTTCGAATATCTTTTGACGTTGGAATATATTAAATTTAATTATACACAACCATTTTCTGCTTAAATTTTACGTTAACTTTAAGGCAAACCAGTTTGGCTGCAAGCGAATATTTCAACTCAATTAATTATCTTGTTTAGAAATTGTTTCATGCTTTACCTTGTGTTTCATATCATTGGAGATAACTTTTTCAAATGACTTTCTAACAAATGACTACAAACAACTATTCAATGCATGCAATTTTTTTTGGAAGGCGTGGGTTAGTGTGCGTATTATCTAATATCTCACAGCTTGGCTAGTTGTTTTTTCACTGGCTTTCTGTCCTCAAGAGGAAAACCTTTTTTTAATCCAGAAAAGTGTGCTATTTTAGCATACATTTTCATTACAAAATTCTCCGCTGCTCAATTGAAATCAAGTGAATGCTCAGTTGTCTTTAATTTGAAAATTTCTACATGCCGCCGCTCCACAAATTAATGGTACTGCTAAAATCTTAAGCTCAGTGAGACATCTAGTGCTTCACCTGCTATCGGTTGATTACATTCTTGATTTTTTATCATCGAGAAGTTCCAGCAGCCTTCGAACAATTTATATCTTCACTATTTGTCGTTAACAAAGACAAGGCTTGTATAGTGTTTTTTGTAACTATTTTTTCTGAAAACTTAATTAGTCAAATATATTATTTAGGTTACTAGCGGCTTTCGAAATCGGTTGCATCGTTCTTTACTCGGTGGAAACGCAGGAAGCCTTAGCAGAATGCAATTTCCAAATCGACAGAAATACTGCGTACACATTGACATGCATTGCCGCTAATCACGATTGCACTAAAGTTGCCGTAGGCTCAGTTGAACGTAAAATATCGACAGTAGATATTACAACCGCAGATTCAGTTACAAAAATGGAAGTTTCAAAAACTGTTGAAGTGACAAATCCTGGCTTAAGTTGCCTTCAGTTTAGACCAGATGATGGGTTATTGTTAGTGTCGGCAGGATGGGATTCCAGAATTCGATACTTTTCTGCAAAGGGGCTGAAACAGTTGGCGGTGCTGACATATCATACGTCAACTATTGTGGCCCTGAGGTTTGTTGGGATGAGGTTGTTTTCGGCATGTAAAGATGGCAAAGTTGCATGTTGGAATTTATATGCGGGCCAATAATAACCACTGAAGTCTTTTAATAAACTTGAATACATGATCCTGAGAATTATATTCCGAGATGTTAATGCGTTCTATTTGTGCCGTTTCTTTTGATTTAAATGAATGTAATGAAATTGTTATTCTTGACCAGAAAATTGACAGTGTTCTCAGTTTTTTTTATTATGTAGCTGCATTAGCCATGCTTAGCTTTTCTAACGGTTTGTGATTGCATGTTCACTTGTTTAAGTTTAAACTAAAGGAAGTGATAACTTCAACTGAAAACTTCAATGAGCATGGGATATTAGGTGAAAACTCGACTCGTCGAAATCATTTTGTATTCATAAAGTAAGATTTTGCAAACTGTGAAACGCTTTGAAGCAGTACTTGAGAAACCCACTTGTAGCTCGGTGAAGAATCATGTTGATAATTGTTTTCATTTCAGGTGCTTGGAAGGTGAGTGGTTACCAGGCAAAAAAAAGGTTGAAAAATTTGAGAAGTCATCAAAAAGTTTTGAAAAGTGAAGTCACGATACTGTCTCTTCTCCTGTATTTTTGACAATGGCATTTGTCAGTTAATGGCATTTTTGTATTGATTTTAATTTGCCATAGCCTATTTAGCGACGGGACTAGCCATCATAATTAGAATCAACTTTAATAATAAGGGCATAGAAATTCAATTCAAATTCACTATCAAATTAACATAAGTACTACGGAGCCTTTAATACACTATACCACTAAATGTGTTTTCAAAGAACGATTTGCCTGGTTTAAACTGTGCTTAAATGCGTACAAATTTGCTTACAAATGCTTACAAAGTCGAGGTTTTTTCTAATATCTTACCCCTCCCTTTGTAAATGGGTGATTGACATCGTGTAATTATGAAGGGTTGGACGGTTTATGCAGCTCCTTCTTGTTTCAAACAGTAGCGTTATGTTGTTTCCAGTATTTTTTTGTTAGTAGCTTGCGTCTTCTTTTGCAGGATTGAATGTTGGGCAAAAATTCATTTACGTACAATTTTGCTTGACACCCTTTTTGGACCTTTTGACGCTTTTTGACACTTTTCTTCATTTTTGAGTGATCTCAGTTGCTCTCCCTCCTAAGTAAAGTTTGTTAGTAAACTAATACCCTTTTTTAGTGTAGGAAATGTGAAGGCCGGGATAGCCGAGTGATGAATGCTTCTGGCTAGGACTTGGGAGGACGCGGTTTCGATTCCCACCCTGGTCGCATTTTTCACCCATAGACAAAAACTTATATAGGCTTCAACTCTTTAATTAAATTGCTCCGCATGTCCTTCGAGAGCCATTTGTCCACTGTTAGTCGGTTTGTGATGAAATTGGGAATGAATGTATTGCAATTGGGAACTGCTAGTTAAATTCATGGTCAGAGAATAAGTTTGTGATCTTTTGATCCCATAACAGTCCCGCATTAAATCCACACCCCACGCTTACCTGCATACCCCATCTACACCCTCCCCACAGAAAAGCTACGCATCTCCCCTAACTACACCTCTTGACACTTAACCCCGGCCGCCAGCACAAACTAATAAACTGTCGGCATTTTTAAAATACTTGTTTTATTCGGCAATTAACTCTTTCTAATAGCCGCACAGCGATAGCTGGGGCTATTATTGGGATTCTCTTAATTTTTTACGACTCGAAGACGAGTATTGGTTTTCTTAAGGTTTTTTTTACCGGTAGTACTATTCGTTTTGATCATGCGCTGCCTTTAGTGAATGGCTTTTTGACTTTGAAAAGTAGTTTGACTGAATGGCACTTAAAGACTAACGTTTTTAGGCGTTTTTTGATCTAAGTGGCCCAGTTTTTTTGCTTGTAATTTGGTTTTTTATAGAAATGACTTTTATTTGATGCTATATGGAATTGTAAACCTCGGAAATTGATACAACAGTGTTTTGCAGAGCCTGAAAATGCGTTTCAAGTTCAAAATTGGCACATATTTCTTGATTTTTAGTTATTTTTTGGCTTTTTTCCTTTTAATTTCTTCATTTTTTGATCGTTCATCCGTCTTTTTGTCAAAAATCAGTTAATATGGCAACTTCTCTTTGATAATTCATATACTCAACGCCTCTTTCTACTCGATGTAATTTTGTTTTATAAATTTGTACATATGCTGAACCGATTTTGGTAGTTTTCTCCAATTTCTCTCCGTTTTTTGTCGGATTTTGGTTTTATTTACTAGAAATAGTCTGTTTTGTGCAACATGAGGGACTTTAATTTCGTTTAAATAATAATTCAATCAAATCAGTTAAAAGTTTTTTCATAAAAGCAGTCTTAAAAATTTTTCGATCATATTTTTTTTTGCTTCAATGTTTCGTGTTTTTGAATTCTGCTTGTTCTTTTTTTGTTCCGTTCAGGAGGATGGATCTTTGTCTCGGTTGACTCGTTGTCTTTTTTATGTCTCGAATGCTGAACAATGAAATAAATGTATTCGTTTTTCTTGATTATTTCAAATTGATTTTTAACTTTCAAAAGTCAAGAATTAGTCTTCGTTACGGCGCTCCTTACCTTGTGTCCATATTCTTCCCATTCCAGTTTATCATTCTAGATTTGTCCTGGCACCTATATTTATACTGGTTGTATTGATTTTTTCAGTTTTTGAAAAAATTGAATGATTTCAGCTTCTTAGACTTTCGTCATTTTTTTTAGGTTTGCAATTGATTTCATTCAAAATAAGGCAGTACTGAGTTTGCTAGAAAGCTTTTTCCAAAATCTCCACTTAATTCTATTTATTGTAATTTTCTTCCAGCCTTGTAATTGTTTTAAACGATTTTTTGCCTTTGAATATTATTCTGTTGCTTATGTCTTTTCTATGATTATTTTAATTTTTGAATTAGTATGAAATCATGTTTTCTAGCATATATACAACGAGAAAGAAATTTATGTTGTTTTTGTCTTATTTGCAGTGATTAGTTGAGCAATTTGAGCATTCTGTTTTGAAAAATTTAACCTTTTTTGAGGGCAATTGATAGCCCCGTCAGCTTTTTCAGCCTATCAGAGTTTTGACTATCCTAATTTTTTCGGAATTTTTTAATGTTACCAATCAGCCTTCAATGCAAATGTAACATATCAGCCTTCAATGCAAAGACGAATTTTGGTCCGTCTTTTTACTGTTTTTTTAGCTGCAGATCTACGAAGCTATTGCGGCTATTTTCTGGCAATCTGCCAGCTATGTTTTGCTATTTCTCGGATATTTCTGATTTTTAGGTGGGGAAGGTTAGTTAAAAAATATTATTGCACAACTCTTCAAATTGTTTCCTTTATTCTATCGGATATGTTTTTCAGCTGAAACAAGTTTACTAATTACTTGAACTTTGACTGCTTCCTTCTCCAGCAGTGAGTTCTGTTGTTGAACATTCTGTTTTTCGTATGTGAAATTGAACATAAAGAGTGCTCAGTGTGTTTGTAATAATGTTCAGTCGTTAATAACTTGAGGTTATATTCAAGGTTAAAAGGTTATTTTTAGAAGTTCTGACTCTAGAACTCTCGCGAACTATAACCGTATCTAACCCCCTTTTATACCCCACACTTGTTGCCTCCCTATATTACCCCCTCTCCAACTACTCTCTCTCTCTCTCTCTCTCTCTCTCTCTCTCTCTCTCTCTACCTACCTACTTTCTGGTATTATTATTGTAAATGGCGATCATTTGGTCTACATTTTTGAAACGGGATTTTGTTATTTTTGCTTTCAACTATGATATTGCTGTTTTTGATAAGGTTTGTTCTGGTATAGTTTACATTGCATGACTGTAATTCTGTTACGGTAGTCAGCCCTATTGACTTTTCTTTTAGCCAAGATCCAAAAGTACTGGGTAACAAATTAAATGTCTTTTTTGTTTGTTTGCTATAGAATGGATTGAGAACTCGTTTTCTCGTTTTTGTGAAATCTTTTATTTACCGGCTCGTTAATACGAAATCGAGGTTTCAGATGAAAATTCCAGACAAAATTAGGTCTGATTGCATTGTTCGTTGTGTTATTCTTTATAAAATTGCCTAAGTTTTTAAGCTCCAAAATACATCAATTTGTTTCCGTTTGCTTTTTTATTTGCATTTGCTGGAAATGTGTATCTCAGAAAATGTTTTTCTCAAATTAGAATTTGTCCTCTTGATGATTTAGTTGCGATAAGTCAACTTTCTGACAAAAATCTTTAAGTAAAACTATTGTTAAATTGTCTGATTGTTGTAAAGTTTTGATGTGCAATAATTGTGCAGCTTATTTTAATTGGAGCATATCCGTGTTAGTTGTTTTAATGTGTTGAAATGTCTACAGATGATTCTGAATTTTGGATTGCAATTAAAAAAAACTTTTTGTGGCATTATATTCGTTTTTCTTGGTTTTTTAATTAATTGATTAACTTGAGAAATGACAATATTGTTTTTGTGCCCAAATTAATGTTTTTCTGTGTTCAGGCTTTCCTTACAGACTTTAAGTAGAAAGATTTCAAAATCTATTTGCTAGTTTTTATTTTTTTACAGAGCTATTTAATTGAATAATTGTCGAATTTATAGCAGAATTATTCTGTTCCCCACTGTTAATAGTTGTTTGTCTTTGATCGCTCGCTCGTTATGTAAATAAGTTGAGTCGTCAAATTATCGTGGCATCATTTTACGTACTGTGAGTAAAAACGACATTGACATTACTGATTCGGTTGGGTCATTAATTTTTTAGTTTTTGTTTAGGATCGATTCTTTTTTCTAAATCGGAAAAACAATCTACACGTTAATTCTCATGTTTTCGAATTTATAGCAGAATTATTCTGTTCCCCACTGTTAATAGTTGTTTGTCTTTGATCGCTCGCTCGTTATGTAAATAAGTTGAGTCGTCAAATTATCGTGGCATCATTTTACGTACTGTGAGTAAAAACGACATTGACATTACTGATTCAGTTGGGTCATTAATTTTTTAGTTTTTGTTTAGGATCGATTCTTTTTTCTAAATCGGAAAAACAATCTACACGTTAATTCTATTTATTTTATTTCTATTGGAGCTTTATCAGAGTTTTATCTTGGATTTTAATATTAGTCACGTTTGAGGAATGCAAATTTTTGATTTTATATCTTTATCTCTTTTAAAGTTTTTGCTTGAATAATTGTGATTTTTGATGAGTTGTTTGTTTAAACTTTCAACATTTTGATATTCTTGCTCTACTGTCTTTTCTCTGTAGTTAGAATAGCTACATGTTTACATATTTCAAAGTCTAGGGTTGTTTTCAGTGACTGTCTTTTTCACCTGTCCGGTAAGTTTTTACTATAATTATGTTATTTTGTAATTAAATTAGGGTAAATTTGGAATAATTATAAGAAAAAACTCGAAGAAAAATATATTTTAAAACTAGTGCATCAACAAATAAATATATAAAAGAAATCAGATTAACTTTGAATAAATAATTGAATTTTAGCCGTCAACCATTGATTGGACAATGAGGGTTGAAAAGGTCTATTGGTAATAGCTTTTTTGTAGCCGCGTCTAATACTAAGAACTTTTTATAATAATATTTTTTTTATACTGGGATTTTTATATGGTTTTCCCCTACTACTGTGACGGAGATTAATTACATTAATTAACGGTGTACATGAAAAAGATGTACATGTAGGAGTTCGAAAACTTTCAACATTGATATGGGTTGTGGGCTCAAAGTTTTGAGACCAGTATTTGCCTCATTAATTGCTCTCAAACGAAGTTTGTTGCAATTATAATAGTCCTGCGGTCTTTGTATGTGATATTTTGCTGGACCGATTTTTCCTCTGGCGGTCTCTAAAAAATGGGATACACATGTAAAGACCGGAGAGCATGAGGTGACTAAGCAGCTATAAGATCTTTACAATTTAGTAGTCTCAAAGTATGCGAATCACCGTAACTGTTTTGAGGAGTCATAATCTTATGGTGGAAATGGTGTTTCTCCTAATGTTAAGAGTTTGTCTTACTCTTACAGCTGGCCACTACCCAAGCCAACCGCTCGACGGTCGTTTGAGAGCAATTCTCCGACGTTTGTGGGCTATTTTTAAATTAATATTAAATTAATCAGTATCTGCCTTTATTGGCTCATTTGTGTTCTCATGAATTACGACCTCGCTATCTTGTTTGGTTCGGCTATTTTATGTTAATTTTTCTGGAGTACTCAACAGAGGAAAACATGCTGAGCTCAAAAAATGAAACAAAGGTAAGAACTGACATCCAATATGCAAAGTTGAGTTATACAAATGTTGAAATATACTTCTTGAAGTAATGCTAAATACACTAGACTGTCTGAATTAGCTATAAAAATTGAATTTTAGCAGTTCAAGTAAAAATTAACTTAAGCAGTTGAAGATACGAGAACTTATTTTCTCTATTCTGTCAAATCAGCCCCTCCCTTTTAATCAGCGATTCTTAATCTGCAGCTATTCAGTCTGATAGATTTGATTTATACGCAATTTCTGATTCTATTCAAGATAACCCTACCATCTCATCTGTCTCGCTGCTTGTTTATTTGTATTTCATTCAACGGACATTAAAAGGTAGTGTCACAAATGAAAAAAGATAATCTCTTAAATAAATGTGGCTTCATTTTGTGTGCGTTGAGTAGAAACTACATAAATCTCACTTGTTTGAATTTATGAGCCAATTGTCTAAATGTTTTTCAAAACTTAACCCCTTGGTGTAGTTCAGGTTGTCTTTTGTTTCTAAATCGGAGAAAAATGCCCGTTTATTTCGTTGGAACTTTGAGTGTGCTGACTTAGGTTTTATTTTTGGCACCTGTGAAGAGTACAAATGGGTTTTTAGTTTACTTATCCGGAGTTTAATTGTAAAAAGCTTTGGAAGTTGCCTCCTCACTTCTGGATTTTTAGGAAATAATTTCGATCATTTTAACTGAATGTCAAAAACACTGACATTTTGTTTTTGGTTGAGTTTTGTTTGTTCGTCTATTTTTTAAACATTGATCATAATTTTTTTGGTGGACAATTGATTGATTTTTTTGTAAGAAACTTTCAAAATGTTCAGTGCATTTAAAACAACTGAAAAAATGAACGTTCTAAGTTTTTTTCGTGCAGTTGAATTCATTTGAGTTTTTTTTAATGTTTTAAAGAAAGGGTGCTTTAAAAGAAAGGTGTCTTAAAGAAATTGGCTAAGGTTAAGATACGTGCTTTATAGATTTTTAGGCATATAGAACAGTGATTTCTCAATTACCTTTGTTTAGAAAAATTGCATAGAATTTTCAAGGAGGAAGACGTCAAGTTGGGAGTTGATGACATCATTCTGTTGTGAGTAGCATCAATCGAAAACCCGTTAAACGTAAACGGTTTGTTGGCTGGTGTTTTGAAGTTAGCGTTTTTGGTTATTTATTGAGGCTCAGAGTTTTCTGTTACTGGATTTTTTGCAGATTTCACAATTCTTGTTCAACAAAATGTTCATGAACCTTAAATTTTATTAGTCTGCCTTTGAATCATTCATAATTGTCTTATCAGTATTCCATTTTGGCCAAATTTTTAAAAACATTTTGGCCCATTTTACCTAATCTGGTAACCTAGGATTGACTACTTTTGTCTCAGTATGTTCGCTTTTTGACTTTAGCAAGTCTCAGAAATTTCAAATATAAAAGGCGTGATTTGATTTTTGCTGTTCTTTTAGTTTGATTAACTCACTAACGAATGATTTTGTGGTAATACCTACGAAGCTGAATTTGTAATAGTTTTCATAGGTTTTTACTACTCGAATATTAGTTTTAGTGATTTATGGTTTTTTAGTCTGTCGAGCTTCAGTGAAAGATTTATCCTATTCAATACAAGTGAAAACAAGTATATATGACAACAAGCTAAAGAAAAGACAGGCTAAAGGTTTTTTCATACATTATTCTGAGAGATAGAGCGAGTGAAAAAAAGGTGTAAAAGAAATTTTGCTTAGCGTGCTAATCTCATATTTTCAACGCACCTTTGTAGTTCTTTTTGGCTGAAGTGATTTTCTTCACACGGCAACTAGTAATTGTGTGTGTGGGAGCACTTTCGATTGTTTTCAGCATTTATTGAACAAAGAGATGCAATTCAGACTGCCTTTGGTCATTTTGGCGTTTAAAACTACTGTAAGTAGGCTTCTTTATTAGACTGCACTCTGTCTTTGTCTGTTTTTTCTTGACTTCAAAATGTGTGGTGTCAATTTTAATTTGTTATTGTGGAAAAGATTTCATTAATTTAAGTCCAATTTTGCCATGTTTAGATTTATTTGAACTTGACATATGCGCTTTTTATGCTTCTCAATAGATATTTTTCTACAGTTCTCTATGTACATTTTTTATTATAAATGTTCTTTGGTTTTGTTTATGGGGATTTATTTGAATATTTGATGAGACAGGTTTTTTTTACTGGTTTAATCGAATTTTCTGACTTTCTGGGTGTTTAATAGCCGCCCTCATCTTCTCAGCCGGCTATTATAGCGCTCCTATTTTTACAATTCAAAGAATTTGAATTGTATTGGGGCGCTGTCTTTTTTTTAAGATCTGTTCACACGTTTTCATGATTTTTGAAGTCAAATTGGAGTAGTGATTTTGGTCACGCCGAAACAGGAAACGGAGCGAAAAAGCGAGTGGTTTTGCGGCGTGAATTTTTTCGCTCTTATTTTAAAGTAGAGTGAGAAAACGGTGTTTGAACAAAAATTCGGTTTCTCGGTAGTGGTTTTTTGTTCATATGCGGTAAAATTTCACTTTGATTTTTACTGTTTTTTCGATTTTTTGGATCGTATTTTTTTCTAAATGGTTTTCCCAATCCATTCATGGTCCGTTCTAGGTGTAATTTTCTGTTTAGTCAATGAAATTTCTTGGAATTGTACGTCAGGACTTGTCCTGTTATGTTTTTTTTACTTCGTCGAACTTTTTTTCGCTTTACCCATTTTGCCGCTGTTTCGACATTTTGCGTGAAGTCTTTTTGACTTCTCTAGGCTAGTTTAACTCTTCTGTCATTCTGCTCATAGTCCTTTTAAACAGCAGCTGCTCGGCAAAGCAATTCAAAATGGAGAGAGTCAGTACTAAAAAATCAAAGTCAGAAATAGAAACGGGATAAACCAATAAAGCCCATTTTTAGATGCCGGTACTTGAACTTTGTTCTCATAAGTTTTAGTTACTATCTATAATGCTTATTGGTATTCATTCTAGACCCTGTAGCCTCTCTCTGAGAGACAGGAGTATGTTCAATTACGAAATGACATCAAAATAAATCGCACTTAAAAATGTTTTCGTACAAAAATCAATTTTTGTTGATATTTTCTTTTCTTTCAATCCCAATAGAGTTATGAAAATCAACGGCGGCTGTTTTCCGGCAATCTGCTGGGTGTGTTTGTTTTTTGTGTTGTGAACCGTAATGTTGATAACTGATTGAAAACCAAGTATCTCCAGATTTTTTGAGAAAAATGGAGCTCATATTAGTCGTAGCACTTTCTAGCTATTATATTAGTTTCGGCTGACCATTCTACTTTTTGCCCTCAAATACAGAATAAACAGGTAAGCGCTGGCTGGCATTGGTTTGCTGAGCAGCTCTCACGCCTTACTAGTTTCTAAGTATGCCCTTCACAGAAATCGATGGTATTAAGAGTGGTTGTTACCGAGTTTGACCCCCACTCCTCATTCGATCCGTAACTGGTTCAAGCGCGCACACGCTCGACTCACCACCCCCCTCCCGCCTTAAATAAACTTAACCTTACCTCCCTAAGTCGTAGCCAACTACTGACCAAGCCATCCGCTCCCCAGTTATTTCAGAGCAATTCGCCTGATCTTAATTGGTTATGTTTTTCCTTGTTTCTCTCACTGTGCATTGGTTTCACTATTATGTGATAAGCACTTATTCAACCGAAGTGGTATCACGCAGTCTGTTAAGAGTAATTGTATCTGAGTTGTTCAAGGTTTTTTATTAATTAGATTTTACGTTTTCTCGTTACTTCTCGTTTTTTTTTTCATTTGATGCAGTAAGAAGTTCGAATGAGTTGTTGGTTTTGCGTGGAGAAGTTTTATCGTTTTTCATATGATTCGTGACCTTTCAGCGGGCTATCTCTTAACTAATGAATGAATAACTTGTATTTTTACATAACAAGGGGGCTCAGTAATGTGCGTACGCACATAAGCTTCCGACCCCGCTCATTCACGTTCTTGACTTAATTAGCTACCAAATGATGTCGAGATAGAAAACTTTCAAAAATATACATTTTGTTCAATAAACAATCAACGGAATACAATAATGCCATCCTAGAGGGCCGATGAACGATGCTGATAATATGACTACTAGAAAGGACAATAATAATTACCAAACAACAAAAATTATTTATGACCAAAACTCTATGTCTATGATAAATAAAATCTTAACAAAATCAAACTCGCATCAAATAAAACTTAATCAAAACCATTTAACCTAAACTTTATTTTAAACAAAATGGGACCAGTCCTCATTTCGACTGGTTAACAGGTTGACAAAAAGAGCAAAGAGGTGGTAAGTTCAAAAATACGTTTCTATTTTGAAAACGATTAATTTCACTGAAATCCCTAAAATATTCATTTCTCCATAGGAAGAAATTGAGACAACTCATTATCCAAATTTCATTTGCGAAAAATTCAGAGCCAATGGGAACTACGATTATTGTTATAAAATAAAAAGAAAACAAAAATCCTATAAAATGTACAAATACAAAAAAAAATCTCAAATGCTTTGAATTTTTGTAGTAAGAGTAGTAACAAAGCCGAGAAACGAATGTCTAAAGCGAAAGCCGTTATAGAGATTCAATTAAAGCTCACTGGAAACGGGTTGTGACCTGTGTTTAAAGAGACTGAGCATCAAATTGACAGAAAAATTATTGAAAAAAATGTCGAAGCTCAAACCCAATTACATTTTGAAAACAATTATTTTCGAAAGTTATAACAGACTTAAGATTTCAGAAAACAGCGATGGATTAAGTTGAAATTTCTAAGGAAGCCAATTGGGCCTGTTAATAATGAGCGTAATTCACAACGCCACAAAATGACAACAAATATATAAAGCCAAAACTTCAAACACTTTTACAAGATCAGACTGTTCAAGGCACTATAATTATAAGACGTTACGTGCAAGAACTGTAAATTGTCACTTTATCCTCATTTTAAAATCAAAGAGTCTTCCTTATAAGAGGACTACGTAGATATGACAACAAAAAGAAACGCAGGAATTGAACAGTATACAAATCTCGAAAACTTTTGAAATTAATGGTCGAATTAATTAGTCACAACGTATAAGAAAGCGCGAAAAACAAATTCAATATCAACAAAAGTAATTGAGTTTTCTAATTATTGAGATAGAGTCTCATGGTTACGAAAATGGAAGCAAGAAGGATATAGTTGAAAAAAAATTTATTTCAATTTTAATGTCATTAAAACAAACAGCTATAAAGTGAAATCTTTAGCTAGGTTGAGTTATCCGTCCTGGGGAGGCAATTTAGACCCATCGTTATTAAATATATGGCGTGTAACAACAAAAATGGCAAACATAGGCAAAAACAATTAAAAAAATCTATAAAATTTTGCGAGATAACTGTGTCTGAGACCAAAAAGCATAAACTATATAACAAAAACAGTTAACATATTCAGATACGTCTTTTTCTAACGCTGTGCATTTTCCCTACTATGCTTTTCTTCAATTGAACTTGTCGATAATGTGATAATTCAACAAGGAAAAAATGAACTCAAAAAATATGCAAATATGCTCAAAAATATTAAAAAATGGAAAGGCGTAGTATCAAAACAAAGGGAACATTAATTGAACATAAAACCGTAACGGAAATTAATTTATAACCAACAGGAAATCAGCTTCTGCTTGTTTTTACTGAGACAGTGCCAGAAGTTGAGAGAAATAATATAAAAGAGTGGCAAAGTTCAAATATTAACCGATATTTTCTTAAAACAAACATATTCAAAGTCATAACAGACATTAGATAACACCTGAAAGAAGTGCGTAGGTTCATTTATACCTACTAAGAAATAACTGCATCTTTGATTGAAGACAATAAGTCATTTGGCTACGAAAAAGATATCAAATGAAAGCAAAATTGAAGAAGTATATAAAAAATTTTTTTACGAAAACAATTGGTCAGAGCCATAAATACCATGAGCTTAATTCCAAAACCGTGATTTAATCTCATTGAGCTTCGTTTTTGTAGATAGTAACTGTCATTAATTGAGCCTCGATTTGAAATTTTTGTAGATAAAACAGGCTTACATAAAGAACATTTACATTGCGGAAATATTTTGAAAAATTGCGACCCATTAAAATCTAAAAAATCTTTTATCATAAGGATCCAATGCGAGATCAAGATCAGCCCAGATGCAGATTTTGCTGCGCGTCTAACAAAATACTCAGTTGTTCAAATGGTTGCGAAACAGATCAATTTTTCAACAAAATTTTTTAGTTTGTCAAAAAATGCATTTTGTATAATTAACAAGTTGAAATTTGCAAAAAACTGGCAAAATTATAAATCAAGAAGACTCTAAAAGTCAGTGGGTGTACAGCTAACTTATTTGTTAGCTTAAACAGAATATGGCCGCAGTTTTATGGTATCTACTTCCAGCAAATTTAAAGCAAGTCGGCTAAAAAAGCAAATTTGGTCCCGAAAAAGTCGAATTTTGAAAAATTTTGGCATATATTCTAGCCAAATACTCAGGTAGAACCATCCAGCAACCCTCCTCTCTCTTAAGAAGATAAATTAATAACACTACAGTTAACAATTCGAATAAATTTCAGCAAAATTGACGAAAATTAGGTCAAAAATACCGAAAATGTGAATAAAGACAGTTGAAATACGTCTAATTTTCATAACATTTTAAACCTCGATAACTCCCTATAAAAAGCTAAAATTGAAAAAATCTTTTTAATTCCCTATTCTACGCTGGACAGGCTTTTTAATGATACTACTCACAACACTGTACGATGATTATATTTCAGAACAAAAAAAAACAATTATAGTATATACTTCCTCCCCCACTAAAGTGGGTCGGAACAATTTTACTGTTTTCTTGTGATAATCGTTTTCAATAGCTGTTTTTCTATACTGTTGATAGCCATAGTCATTGACGGCACTAAATCTTTTCAGTTGTATTGAGCTCTGCCTTAAAAACTCTGCCATTAATTAGCCTTATTAAGCAAGTGTCTGAGGCAAATGATCAGTGGTCTGAAATCTGAGTCCAATTTGATTTCGAGTCGATTCGGAAATTTTCCTGCTATGTCTTTTTACTAATTTGATGCTTTTTTTTATTCATCCTAGTTTGTTTTTCAGTTTTACTTAAATCTTAATGACTATTCAAGCGATTTTAGTTCAAGACTGCTTGTGATAAGGTCAACTTAAAACTACTCCGATCTGGTCGGTGATATGAATATAAACCTCTACATAGTCAACCCTAGGATTCTGAGTCTGCGTATCTGCAAAATGTCTGAATATTATCTGTTTGCCGAGCATCTGGCGGCTAAGTTTTTTAGACGGCTATCTTGTTTGTCTGAACATGACTATTATTGCGTGAAATCTTTATCTGTTCATCAAATGTACTGCATTAATTTCTCATTTTCAGGCGTAAATGACCAATTGCACTTATTGATTGACTTCTTCAAAGTGATGGTTCGGATTCGACCTTGACAAACTGACATTGCTAATTGACCTTCGGTCCAAGAAAGCGCGAAAAACAAATTTGATATCAAAAGTTATTGAGTTTTCTAATTATTGAGATAGAGTCTCATGGTTACGAAAATAGAAGCAAGAGGGATATAGTTGAAAAAAAAACTCTTTCAATTTTAATGTCATCAAAACAAACAGCTACAAACTGAAATCTTTAGCTAGGTTGAGTTATCCGTCCTGGGGAGGCAATTTAGACCCATCGTTATTAAATATATGGCGTGTAACAACAAAAATGGCAAACATAGGCTAAAACAATTATAAAATCTATAAAATTTTGCGAGATGACTGTGTCTGAGACCAAAAAGCATAAACTATATAACAAAAACAGTTAACATATTCAGATACGCCTTTTTCTAACGCTGTGCATTTTCCCTACTATGCTTTCCTTCAATTGGACTTGTCGATAATGTGATAATTCGACAAGGAAAAGTGAACTCAAAAAATATGCAAATATGCTCAAAAATATTAAAAAATGGAAAGGCGTAGTATCAAAACAAGGAAACATTAATTGAACATAAAACCGTTACGGAAATTAATTTATAACCAACAGGAAATCAGCTTCTGCTTGTTTTTACTGAGACAGTGTCAGAAGTTGAGAGAAATAATATAAAAAAGTGGCAAAGTTCAAATATTAACCGATATTTTCTTAAAACAAACATATTCAAAGTCATAACAGACATTAGATAACACCTGAAAGAAGTGTGTAGGTTCATTTATACCTACTAAGAAATAACTGCATCTTTGATTGAAGACAATAAGTCATTTGGCTACGAAAAAGATATCAAATGAAAGCAAAATTCAAGAAGTAAATAAAAATTTTTTTTACGAAAACAATTGGTCAGAGCCATAAATACCATGAGCCTCATTGAGCCTCGTTTTTGTAGATAGTAACTGTCATTAATTGAGCCTCGATTTGAAATTTTTGTAGATAGAACAGGCTTACATAGAGAACATTTACATTGCGGAAATATTTTGAAAAATTGCGACCCATTAAAATCTAAAAAATCTGCTATCATAAGGATCCAATGCGAGATAAAGATCAGCCCAGATGCAGGTTTTGCTGCGCGTCTAACAAAATACTCATTTGTTCAAATGGTTGCGAAACAGATCAATTTTTCAACAAAATTTTTTAGTTTATCAAAAAATGCATTTTGTATAATTAACAAGTTGAAATTTGCAAAAAACTGGCGAAATTATAAATCCAGAAGACTCTAAAAATCAGTGGGTGTACAGCTTACTTATTTTATAGCTTAAACAGAATATGGCCGCAGTTTTAAGGTATCTACTTCCAGCAAATTTAAAGCAAGTCGGCTAAAAAAGCAAATTTGGTCCCGAAAAAAGTCGAATTTTGAAAAATTTTGGCATATATTCTAGCCAAATACTCAGATCGAACCATCCAGCAACCCTCCTCTATCTTAAGAAGATAAATTAATAACACTACAGTCAACAATTCGAATAAATTTCAGCAAAATAAACGAAAATTAGGTCAAAAATACCAAAAATGTGAATAAAGACAGTTGAAATACGTCTAATTTTCATAACATTTTAAACCTCGATAACTCCCTATAAAAAGCCAAAATTGAAAAAATCTTTTTAATTCCCTATTCTACGCTGGACAGGCTTTTTAATGATACCACTCACAACACTGTACGATGATTATATTTCTGAACAAAAAAACCCATTAGAGTATATACTTCCTCCCCCACTAAAGTGGGTCGGAACAATTATACTGTTTTCATGTGATAAACGTTTTCAATAGTTGTTTTTCTATACTGTTGATAGCCATAGTTATTGACGGCACTAAATCTTTTCAGTTGTATTGAGCTCTGCCTTAAATAGTTCTGCCATTAATTAGCCTTATTAAGCAAGTGTCTGAGGCAAATGATCAGTGGTCTGAAATCTGAGTCCAATTTGATTTCGAGTCGATTCGGAAATTTTCCTGCTATGTCTTTTTACTAATTTGATGCTTTTTTTTATTCATCCTAGTTTGTTTTTCAGTTTTACTTAAATCTTAATGACTATTCAAGCGATTTTAGTTCAAGACTGCTTGTGATAAGGTCAACTTAAAACTACTCCGATCTGGTCGGTGATATGAATATAAACCTCTACATAGTCAACCCTAGGATTCTGAGTCTGCGTATCTGCAAAATGTCTGAATATTATCTGTTTGCCGAGCATCTGGCGGCTAAGTTTTTTAGACGGCTATCTTGTTTGTCTGAACATGACTATTATTGCGTGAAATCTTTATCTGTTCATCAAATGTACTGCATTAATTTCTCATTTTCAGGCGTAAATGACCAATTGCACTTATTGATTGACTTCTTCAAAGTGATGGTTCGGATTCGACCTTGACAAACTGACATTGCTAATTGACCTTCGGTCCAAGAAAGCGCGAAAAACAAATTTGATATCAACAAAAGTTATTGAGTTTTCTAATTATTGAGATAGAGTCTCATGGTTACGAAAATAGAAGCAAGAGGGATATAGTTGAAAAAAAAAACTCTTTCAATTTTAATGTCATTAAAACAAACAGCTACAAACTGAAATCTTTAGCTAGGTTGAGTTATCCGTCCTGGGGAGGCAATTTAGACCCATCGTTATTAAATATATGGCGTGTAACAACAAAAATGGCAAACATAGGCTAAAACAATTATAAAATCTATAAAATTTTGCGAGATGACTGTGTCTGAGACCAAAAAGCATAAACTATATAACAAAAACAGTTAACATATTCAGATACGCCTTTTTCTAACGCTGTGCATTTTCCCTACTATGCTTTCCTTCAATTGGACTTGTCGATAATGTGATAATTCGACAAGGAAAAGTGAACTCAAAAAATATGCAAATATGCTCAAAAATATTAAAAAATGGAAAGGCGTAGTATCAAAACAAAGGAAACATTAATTGAACATAAAACCGTTACGGAAATTAATTTATAACCAACAGGAAATCAGCTTCTGCTTGTTTTTACTGAGACAGTGTCAGAAGTTGAGAGAAATAATATAAAAAAGTGGCAAAGTTCAAATATTAACCGATATTTTCTTAAAACAAACATATTCAAAGTCATAACAGACATTAGATAACACCTGAAAGAAGTGTGTAGGTTCAATTATACCTACTCAGAAATAACTGCGTCTTTGATTGAAGACAATAAGTCACTTGGCTACGAAAAAGATATCAAATGAAAGCAAA
Organism: Convolutriloba macropyga; assembly: GCF_964194025.1. Classification (NCBI taxonomy): domain Eukaryota; kingdom Metazoa; phylum Xenacoelomorpha; order Acoela; family Convolutidae; genus Convolutriloba; species Convolutriloba macropyga. The sequence goes on from NC_134472.1 coordinate 25,670,081, forward strand.
ATTCAAGAACTAAATAAAAATTTTTTTACGAAAACAATTGGTCAGAGCCATAAATACCATGAGCCTCATTGAGCCTCGTTTTTGTAGATAGTAACTGTCATTAATTGAGCCTCGATTTGAAATTTTTGTAGATAGAACAGGCTTACATAGAGAACATTTACATTGCGGAAATATTTTGAAAAATTGCGACCCATTAAAATCTAAAAAATCTTCTATCATAAGGATCCAAGGCGAGATCAAGATCAGCCCAGATGCAGGTTCATTTATACCTAAGTGCGTAGGTTCATTTATACCTACTAAGAAATAACTGCATCTTTGATTGAAGACAATAAGTCATTTGGCTACGAAAAAGATATCAAATGAAAGCAAAATTGAAGAAGTATATAAAAAATTTTTTTACGAAAACAATTGGTCAGAGCCATAAATACCATGAGCTTAATTCCAAAACCGTGATTTAATCTCATTGAGCTTCGTTTTTGTAGATAGTAACTGTCATTAATTGAGCCTCGATTTGAAATTTTTGTAGATAAAACAGGCTTACATAAAGAACATTTACATTGCGGAAATATTTTGAAAAATTGCGACCCTTTAAAATCTAAAAAATCTTTTATCATAAGGATCCAATGCGAGATCAAGATCAGCCCAGATGCAGATTTTGCTGCGCGTCTAACAAAATACTCATTTGTTCAAATGGTTGCGAAACAGATCAATTTTTCAACAAAATTTTTTAGTTTATCAAAAAATGCATTTTGTATAATTAACAAGTTGAAATTTGCAAAAAACTGGCGAAATTATAAATCCAGAAGACTCTAAAAATCAGTGGGTGTACAGCTAACTTATTTGTTAGCTTGAACAGAATATGGCCGCAGTTTTAAGGTATCTACTTCCAGCAAATTTAAAGCAAGTCGGCTAAAAAAGCAAATTTGGTCCCGAAAAAAGTCGAAAAAAGCCGAAAAAAGTCAAATTTGGTCCCGAAAAAAGTCGAATTTGGTCCCGAAAAAAGTCGAAAAAATTAGGTCAAAAATACCAAAAATGTGAATAAAGACAGTTGAAATACGTCTAATTTTCATAACATTTTAAACCTCGATAACTCCCTATAAAAAGCTAAAATTGAAAAAATCTTTTTAATTCCCTATTCTACGCTGGACAGGCTTTTTAATGATACCACTCACAACACTGTACGATGATTATATTTCTGAACAAAAAAACCCATTAGAGTATATACTTCCTCCCCCACTAAAGTGGGTCGGAACAATTATACTGTTTTCATGTGATAATCGTTTTCAATAGCTGTTTTTCTATACTGTTGATAGCCATAGTTATTGACGGCACTAAATCTTTTCAGTTGTATTGAGCTCTGCCTTAAATAGTTCTGCCATTAATTAGCCTTATTAAGCAAGTGTCTGAGGCAAATGATCAGTGGTCTGAAATCTGAGTCCAATTTGATTTCGAGTCGATTCGGAAATCTTCCTGCTATGTCTTTTTACTAATTTGATGCTTTTTTTATTCATCCTAGTTTGTTTTTCAGTTTTACTTAAATCTTAATGACTATTCAAGCGAGTTTAGTTCAAGACTGCTTGTGATAAGGTCAACTTAAAACGACTCCGATCTGGTCGGTGATATGAATATAAACCTCTACATAATCAACCCTAGGATTCTGAGTCTGCGTATCTGCAAAATGTCTGAATCTTATCTGTTTGCCGAGCATCTGGCGGCTAAATTTTTTAGACGGCTATCTTGTTTGTCTGAACATGACTATTATTGCGTGAAATCTTTATCTGTTCATCAAATGTACTGCATTAATTTCTCATTTTCAGGCGTAAATGACCAATTTCACTTATTGATTGACTTCTTCAAAGTGATGGTTCGGATTCGACCTTGACAAACTGACATTGCTAATTGATCTTCGGTCCCGTACTAAGGATAATCCTTTATGTATTGTATATAAATTATTCAAAGCTGTACTTGAACTTGGAGTTTAGATAAAGCGCATGAGCTGTTTAAATAGCTTTCTAACTTTCAACTTGTACTTTGATTACATAACATCTGTTATAATAACAGAGCTCAGTGAACTTTAACTCTTCTCTTAAGGCTGCTTCATAATCTTGAAGTGATTAGACTTAACTGAACTGTTTAATTATTGACCGCCACGTTTTAAGATACATTATCACAAGGTGCCGTTCCTGTTTGTTTAATGTGCTTTGAATTCGAATCTGACCTTATCATTAATTTGGCCTCCCCTAATGCCATCAAGGTCAAAGAGGAGCTCCAATAGTAAATCGAGTAGCCATAATCGACAAAGTCAATCTGGTAGAAACAGTTCTATCAATCAATCGCCGCCTGTTCAAGAAAACGAATCGACGTCTTTTTGTACTGCTTATACCATAAGCGAGACGTCCACATCTCAAGAAACTGAAAAAAGCGAGTCCTCATCGTTTTATACAGCTTCATCAGACCAATCGCAATCACAGTCGCCGTCTGTCCTGTCTGGGGCGAATTACGAAACGAGCAGTAATAATAGCAAAGAGGTTCAACTTGACTTGTTGGGTAATTGTTTAAATTCATCTTCACAAATGGGTGACAAACTTGAAAATTCTGCGGTCAGATCGTGCCAAAGCTCAAGTTCGGGACCTGTGGAATCGGGACGTGTGCAATTTATGTTAGGTATGTTAGGTTTTAATAGCTAGAGCAAATTTTTGGTATTTGCTTCAAATTATTTTCAATTTCCTTTTTTTTACATTTTATTTTTTAAATCATGTCCGGTAAAGTATTCCAAAAATATTTTTATCTGATTTGTTAGCTTGAAAGTTTTTTGGAAAAGTTTTAGCAACTTTTTTGTTCCTTAAAATGTTCTTTATGCTCTCCAGAGCACACTCATTTTGATTCATTTTCCGGCGCAAAGATTAAATGATCCGATTTCGAAAATATTTTTTTAAGAAAAATTGACTTCGCTGAAAACTCGGCAAATGAGAGGAGCCTCAGAAGGTTGAAAAAAAGATTTACAGCCCTGGCCCTGAATTGTTTGTATCATTCTTGAGAAACCATGTTCGATTTTAAAAAAAAAACAGTGCTTCAAGGACGTCTAAAAATGCAACGTTATCGCAGTGCCCGAAGGGCTCTATCTATTTTTCCCTTTATATCGCAACAAACTAATTAGTAGTGTCGCTTGCGAGAATGCTCTTTTGGCGCAAAAAACTTGACTGTTTGAGGCTCCTAATGACTCTATATTTGTGGCTTTACTACAAAAACTAAAATTGAAATTTGCTGATTTTAGTTGTTTTAACTATATTTAAACAAGAGATAAGAGGATTGCTATCTATATTCTACAATTGATCAAGTTTTTGTTCGATTAAGTGGCTGAACAGGTCTCTTACGTCTTATGTTTTACTTGCCTCTTAAGTATGCGGTTCACTGAAACTCTTTTGAGAAGGCATAAATTTGTTGTGAAGGGAGGTTTATGGTCTTCCATGAGATTGACCCCCTCCCCTCTCAGTCATCCCTCCACTCAGCCCCTGTCCATCGTCCTTTACCTGGCAATTTTAACACCCTCCCTAACGTTTGAACTGTGTCCCCTCCCAGTCACTCCACCGATCTCAGTCACTTCCCCACCACTCTCCGCCTCCTTACGATTTGGATCCTTTCCCCTCGTCCAGCCCCCACCCCAAGACCCGCACTCAATGCAATCTCCCCTAATAGCTCACTCAAGCATACCTAAGCCTACTTGGCTGTTATCGAAGAGAACTGCTTGCGCGACGTTGGCTTATGTTCTAAAATTGGTTTCTATGGCTCTGAGCAATTAATTTCATAAAAAACTTTTTGTGCTTCTTGAATTTTGCGTTCATTTGTTATCTTTTTGCCCAATCTTTAGGCCCAATAACTTATTGTCCCCAGTCAAAGATCCAGTTATTTTTCAGGAGGCATAATTGAACCTTGAAACTTCTTTCAGTTGTTATCTAATGTCTGATATGACTTTGAATATATTTGTTTTAAGAAAATTTTTGTTCAGTTAATTTTTGAACTTTGCCACTATTTTAGCTTATTTCTCTCAATTTCAGGCGCGGTATCCATAAAAACTGGCAGAAACCAGTTTTATGTGGGTTGTAAATTAATATCCGTAACGGTTTTATGTGCAACTAATGGTCTCTTTGTTTTGATACTACGCCTTTTGAATTTTTGAGCATAACTGCTTATTTTATGAGTTCAGCTTGTTTCCTTGTGGTATTATCGCATTATTGACAAGTGCATTTCAAGGAAAGCTTAGTAGGAAAAATGCACAGTGATGGAAAAGCGCGTATCTGCAAATTAAATTGTTTTTCTAATATAGTTTATGCTTTTTGCGCTGAGACAGTTAGCTTGCAAAATTTTACGGATATTTTTTCTTTTTGCCCGTGTTTGTCTTTCTTTTTGTTGAAAGGATAGGTTAACGATAGGCTTCAAATGCTTCCCCAGGACGTATAACTGAACCTAGTTAAAGAATTCAGTTCACAACTGTTTGTTTTAATGACTTTCAAATTGAAAAAAAAAATTTCAACTGTATCATTTTTGCTTCAATTTCCATAACCATGTGAATCAATCCCACTAATTATAAGTCTCAATTAGTTTGGTCTGCTCCAGCTTTTTTATTCGTTTCGCACTTGGTTTTACGTTGTGACTGATTGCTTCGACCATTATTTTCATAAAAATTTCTGAGATTTCTATACTGTTTAATTTCTGGGTTTCTTTTTGTTGTCATGTCTACGTAATCATTTCAGATTAAAGACTCTTTGATGTTAAAATGAAGAGAAATTGACAATATACAGTTCTTGCTGGTAACATCTTATAATTTGATTGCCTTGAACAGTGTGATCTCGTAAGATTGTTTGAAGTGTTGGTTTCTTTATAAATTTGTTGTTATTTTGAGGTGTCGTGACTTAGCCTCATTATTAGCTGGCCGTATTGGCTTCCTGAGGTTTTGCAATTAAAAATTCATTGTTGTTTTTTTAAATCTTTTTGAAGTCTGTTATGACTTCTGAAAACATTCATTTTCAAAAACTTAATTGGGTTTTTGAGCTTCGTTTTTAATTAATTTTTCGGTCAATTTGTAGCTCAGTCTCTGTAAACACAGGTCACAACCCATTTCTAGTGAACTATAATTTAATCTCTTTAATGAATTTAGCTTCAAACAATGGTTTCTTGGCTTTTTTACTGCTCTTACTACGAGATTTCATAAAGTATTGAGGTTTTTTGTATTTGTACATTTTTTAGGATTTTTTCTTTTTAATTGATAACAATAATCGTAGGTCCCATTGGCTTTGAAATTTTGCGCAATTAAACATTGGATAATAACATATCTCAATTGCTTCCTATGGAGATATAATTGAACATTTTAGGGATTTCAGTGAAATTAATTCTTTTCGAAAATAGAAACGTATTTTTGAACTTCGCACCTCTGTGCTCTTTTTGGTCGACCTATTAACCATTTTGCCGCATCGAGGACAGGTTTCATGTTTTTAATGATGTATAGGTTAAAATGTTTGGTTTAGATTTTATTCGATGCGAGTTTGATTTCGTTATGATTTTATTTATGTATAGATGATTATTCTCTTAGAAATCGAGTTTTGGTCGTAAATAATGTTTGTTTTTTGATATTTATTATTCTCCTTTCTAGTAGTCATATTATCAACAACGTTCATGGACCCTCTAGGGTGACATTATTGTATTCCATTGGCTGTTTATGGAACGATATGTACGTTTTTGAAAGTTTTCTATCTCTTCATCATTTGGTAGCCAATTAAGTCAAGAAAGTGGATGAGCGGGGTCGGAACCTTATGTGCGTACGCACATTACCGAGCCTCCTTTTTGGTGTATAGTCGGCAAAGCAAATAAAAGGAGGTATTTCAGATCCATGAATTGTTTTTATTCTAATGATCTGAGAAAAATTTGCAGAATCGCCCATTGTTGAATCGAATTCATCCCTAAAAGTGTAAAGTAACCTCTATTTTGAGCTGAGAAATCTGTGTTCCATTGTATTTATCGAGAGCAATTTTGCTTAATAAACTGCGTATCGAGTCTCTACTGTTTAGGCATTATACTTTATTCCAATTTAAGTCACAACTTTTGTAGTTTTGTTGATTTTTCAAGTTTTCTTGATTTTCCCAAGATAGCTTAAGTTAAAATTTTTATTCTTTCTACACTAAGCAATATGAAAAAAAATCGGAGGCGCCAAAAACTTGAATCATCATTTTCCACTGTTGAACACCAAACATTGCAAAATTTAACAAAAAAAAAGAACAAACCTCGGCTTCAAAAATTTTCAACTGTGAGATAATCCGAATTTATTTTTTGAAAGATAAGCTGTATTCAAATTGATAAAGTCATGTATGATGAGTTCAATGTTTCTACGTTTAATGTATGTACAGTTTGAGAATGGAAACGGTTCAATTATGATGTAAACTGTTATCAGTGATATGACTATTTGAACGAATCCATCAATTATATCGAAAGTATATGTGAGAGTATGCGTCTCCATTTGCCTTAATCGGCACGACTGCAATTTTTGCTGATAATCTAGATGCTAACAAATAGATGAATGTAAAATAGGTGACACTGAGTCAGCTGGAGAGAATGCGGGTTCTGCAACTGAAGACACGCCTCAGCAGCCGCGACAACATGAGCTCCCACTGGCTACCTCATCGGGCATACACGGACCTGTTAAGAGGACCAGCTCAAGTGCTCTGCAAAACAGTCCTCTTAAACACAGCTGGAGCAATCTGTCATCTAAGGTACAAGTCTAATCAAAAATAATAATTTGATAACGGTGTATTAAAAAACAATGTTGATATGAAAAGCATTTATCACATCCAAGGGACACAGAAAAGCTTCAAGAATATTTTAAGCGCCGAGAGAGAGAGAGAGCTTATGTCCAGCGCTAATAGCATGCGGTCTTTTTGTAAAGAGTATTTTTAATAGCCGCCCTCATCTTCTCAGCCGGCTATTATAGCGCTCCTATTTTTTTTTACAATTCAAAGAATTTGAATTGTATTGGGGCGCTGTGTTTTTTTTTTTAAGATGTGTTCACACATTTTTCAATGACTTTGATCTTTCAAAACGGGATAAACAGGTAAAGCCCAGCAGGCATTAAGTTGCATTAGAGGCCCAAAGTGAGCTTCAGTAGCCCTTCAAGTGCTTAGAGTGGTGCAGCTGCTGGAATGACCTTAAATCAAGGTTAAAAGGTCATTTTTAGGTGTTTTTGGGCTCCAAAAAGTTGCAATTTTTCATGTTTTTTTGTAATTTTTTTGATTTTTTTTGTTTTAGTCTTTTGTTGAAGTTTTTGAAAAAGGATGAAGGCTTTTTGTGAGCCAAAATAACTTGTTATGACCATTTAATGAGCTATATGTTTTGGTACTACAAATACAAACATGCAAAATGATAATAACTTTGCATTTTTTTTCAAGTTTTTTGAAAATTTTTGTCATTTTTTGAGTTTTTTCAGCTTTAAGGGCCAAGTAATTTCCTTTGTGGTTTGAGAATAGAGCACTGCATGGTTTCTAGTAATAATGAATTGGTTTTCAACATTTTAATGTCTCGAAATTTGGCATTTTTCATATAAAATTTGCAAGTTTATCAAGGTTTCCTAAAGTTTTTGTTAATTTTTGATATTTGTCCATTTTCAAATGCCAGAAAACCTATTCCACTGTCTGATTAGAAGTTACTGAATGGTTGTTGGCTTCAATAGTTTTGTTATCAACAATTTAGCTTTTCGAATTTTAGAAGTTTTTTGATAAAATTTGCTATTTTTTTCAAGTCAAAAGGTTTGTTTTATATTCAGTTTGTCTTGCTTCAGTACCCAGCTACCTCATCCAGGGTTTGATAATAGGTTATTAGATAGCTGCTAGGGGGCAATTGAATGATTTTCAACATTTTAAGAACGAATTTCTATTTCTTGAAATTTGAAATTTTTTCTAAAAATTATTGCCTATCGATGTTTGAGCCAATGAAATTTTTAATGCTTGGAATTGGGTCAATGGATAGCCTCTAGAGACACAGCAATGGTTCTGAAAATATTAATAGCGCATTTTTCAGTAAAATATTGCAATCGATTTCATTTTTTATATTTTTCGGTCGTTTTTGAGTTAATCGATCTTCAAGGGCCAATGAAATTTTTCAGGTCATGCAGATATAATACTGGACCGAAACATATTTTTGAAACATGTATTTTTTAAGTGATGAAATTTGGACCTATACATATAATACTGGACCTTAAACATATTTTTGAAACATGTATTTTTTAAGTGATGAAATTTTGCCTAAGGGAAAAAAGCTTCAAGAGTTTTAGTAATGAGTATGTTTTTGTTTAGTTTGTTTGATTGTTTTAGTTTCTCAATTTTTTAATATGATTTTTGTTTGTGTTTTGGCTAGCTTTTTTCCAATAGATCTGCTGGTCAGTCAGAGTACTTTTAAGTATTTCATTCAATTCTTTGAATTGTATTTCAGGACTTGTCCTGCTATGTTTTTTTACTTCGTCGAATACAAAAATGTTTCGCTTTACCTCATTTTGCCGCCTTTTCAACATTTTGCGTGAAATTTTTTTGACTTCTCTAGGCTAGTTTCTCTCTTCTCTCATTCTGCTAAAAGTGATTTTGAGCATCAGTTGCTCAGCAAAGCAATTCAAAATGAACAGAGTTAGTACAAAAATGTATGTCAGAAATAGAAACGGGATAAACCCATAAAGCCCAATTTTAGATGCCCGCTATTTGAACGTCGTTCCTATAAGTCTTATTTACCATCTCTAATGCTTATTGTTATTGATGGTAGCCCCTGTAGCCTCTCTCTAAAACAGAAGTATGTTCAACCACGAAATGCCATCAAAATGAATCGGACTTAAAAAAATGTTTTTGTACAAAAATCTTTTTTTTTTCAATATCTTCTGTTATTTCAATCCCAATCATACTTATTGGAATCAACGGCGGCTATTTTCCGGCAATCTGCCGGGTATGTTTAAATTTTGAAATTTAATTTGGAAATGCCAAATTTGGAAATGCCAAAAAAATATAAACCAAGGTTAAATATAAAATTTTTTGCATCTAAATTTTTATGCATCATTACTTGTATGTCAAAAACAAACGGTCAAAATATCCAAGAACATTTACAATTTAACACTTACAATTTAACCAATTCCGAAATGTACTTTTTTCAACACTTACATATCTGTCCGCTGAGTTTTGTAGTTTCTTTGTTGATATTTACGATGAAGTAGTAACAGCTGCCTGACCAAGTGGTCAATTGGTCACTCAAAAGTCAATCATGGTGTATTATTGATAATTTCATCAACAAAATGCAGATTTTTGGGAGCTATAATGTCAATGGAGTAGTCTACGTGGTTTAGTAAGAAAAAAATTAGTTGCATAATTATTATTCATCTTTTTTGTTCTTCCAGACATGTTAAAAGTTTACTTCCACGTGAATTTTTGCTACCGTGATAATGAAAAGAATTGCTTCTCAGTTCGTGCTGTTTGTATAAAGAAAAGGGAAAATAGAACATTAAAGTAGGAGCAAGTTGTACAGGACAAGTTACTATGTGAAATTCTCGCCTTACAGTACATGTGCTTTGACGTGGTATGCGTTTAGCCTCGGATGAACCACAATTCACTTATGGTACGTGGTACGTTTTAATGTCAATCGACTTTCTAAAGTAACTTGACTAGCGTTTTAACATAGACATAGAGACACGCTGTGCTTCAAATTAATAATTTACTCAAAAACTAATCAATTTTACACTCAAATTTGGAAATATATTTTGTTTAACCTTGTTTGTTAGTGTTTTTGCTGTGGTTTTTTTTGGTGAGCTTAAATCGTGTCGAAGTTTTAGTACTTAAAACGTGACATCATTCTTGCTAAACTTGTTTTTTTGTTTTTTTTTTCCACGTCACAATTGAGACACAGTTATCATAAAGTTTGTGGTTTATCTGAGTTATAACTAGCTGGTTTTAATTGTTTTAACTATTTGTGTATGTGTTGTGTTCTTTTCATCAGACTTACCCGTGGACAAGAGCTGCGACTAACTCCTCGATGGATATCACGGTTTGTTTTCAAAATATTTAATCTGTTCAATTCTGATCTTCCGTTGTTTTGTTGGAACTGTTTCCTTTTCCTCTGGTGAAAGATTACCGTTTGTAATAACTATTCCAATTTTTTGACCTTCTATAAACCTTCAATATGTTTTATCGTAAATTGTTCACAGAGAGGGAAGAGGAAAGAGGTCTATTTGAGTCATCTTTTGAACAATCCTTTTGTTGGCGTTATAGGCAACTAAAAATTATGGTGCTGTAGTGTGACCAAGATGAAACTCGTCACAGGTGTTAAATGAATTCACTTGATCTGTATCTTCAAACACTATAATAGCCAATCCTTCTTAATATCCTCAGTTGACTAGTATTTTAAGGTAGTTTGAGAGGTCTTGTATTACATAAATACAAAGGTCGCTTGATGATAATCTATAGATAGTAACATTATGTACCAGACGCTCCAAGTGAAGACCTCCAAATTCTGATGACTTATTGTTACGAAAGACTTGCTTGGTATTAGAGGATATGGAGGTTCCTTAATGTAAGGATTGTTCAATGGATTCTGCATGGGTGTATAATTGTAATAGACAGCTCTTTTAGATATTATTAACCAACACAACTCATCAGCTAGTCTGCACGTTGTGTTAACATATGCATGCGTTCTGTCTTTTCCTTTTTGGTGATATGGGTGGGTTATGTGTGCGGTTTTTGGACTTTTTTCTTTTACGAGATATTTGTTGGTGGATTTATATGCTTACTTCAAATAACTTAACGATTAGGAGCAACCAGGATTTGATTCATTTATCCAAGTTCTGAGCAACGGAACTTTTAATTGTTATACATTTTAAATTTCAACTTGCGTAGTTTGGGTTCAGTGCAAGAAAGCTGAACATAAAACAGCCGAAATAAAAAAAAAATTAAGAGCCCAAAAAAATTTTGATCAATTAATCAATCTGCTCTTAATGAGCTTGCCAATAGTTATCGAATCGTTAGCCACAAGCTAACGAGATTTTTTGGGGCCGAGTTAGAATATTTCTATCTGTATTTCGTTTTCTTATTAGTGGAAGTTCTTATTTCAAGTAAGCCCTCAACATTTTTCAGTTTTTTTTGAAATCCGATTAGCAAAACGGTCCTTCGAGTATACTTGAATCTTTGCCCGTTTCTTTCTAACAAAACCAACAGGTACAAAAGTTAAGAAATTTGTATCTTATCAACTTCGGCAACGTGAGATTTTTGGTGGCTGGGGGTGCAATTAATATGCACCTTTTAAGCTGGGGGCACAAACGGAAATGATCCATTTTTTTGTTATCAGCTGATTGTTTTTATAGCTGCGCAGCTGTAATATGGGCAGAGCTATATTGCGGTGCTCTTGGTTTTTACAATCCAAAGATTTTAAGTTTTATTGGGGCACTATTTTTTACGACACTATTTTTTACGACGAAGAGGAGGATTGAAGAAGTGTCTTTTTTCAAATCAATTCTATTAGAGTGAATTTGAAGCAGCTAATGAAACGCGTGAAAACACGTTTATCGGTTTTACATATGTCACGTTTGACTCCTGCGTTACTCACTGTTTCGACTAAATGGAATTTAAATTTTTTAATCATTGAAGCACGCAATGCAGTGAGTGCGATCAAATCCAAAAGAGCAAAATCAAAAATAACTAAAATTTTTTAACGTAACTGAATTTGCGCGACAAATTTTTACACTTTTTGACACTTAGAAAAATTTTGTCGATTTCTATGTCTTGTTTTTTATCCTCTGTTTCAACCTCAATGTTGGTCAATGGCGGCTTTTTTCCTACAATTTAACGGCTATGTTATTAGTCATGTGGCCTTTTAATGCGATTTTTCGTTTGATCAATTTTGCGTCCGACCCTTGGTATGAAGTCCTCTTAGAGCCTTACTGTTGACTAGTCTCTTAGTATGTGATCCACCAAAGGAAACTTGATTTCATGGTGTGACGGGTAGTTCTTAAGAGCCTTACCCCTCACTTCACCCCCCCTCCTAATCCCCTTCAACCAAGCTAAAAGCCAGCCTCCCTAAGCTGTAGCTGGTGATGAAGCCAACCGCTGGCCAGTCGTTTGAGAGCAATTCGCCCGACGTTAGTCGGTTATGTTTTTGCTGGAATTTCTCTAAATCCGCGTGGGAGAATCTGGTTTCCATTTAAAAGTAACGGTAACAAAATGTATTATATCTTTGAGAGCAAAAAGGTACATGAATCGTTTCCCTGTCCCTTCTCAGACAAGTGTACATATTCAAGCAAATTGAAAACTGAAGTAATAACCCCTGATTTAGTCAAAGCTATAACGCTCTTCATTGTGTTAAATTTTCTTCGGTAAAAAAGCAATGCTAATGTTTTGTGTTTTGTTTTTATTTTCCATATATTTTCTGTAGTTTCCTGCGTTTTTGTTTGAATGTTTTTTAACTGCTCTCAAACGAAGTTTGTAACAATTATATTAGTCCTGTCGGTCTTTTTAATGCGACTTTTCGCTTGACTGATTTATCGTCTGACGCTTTTGACTTTTCGGGATCCTCAAAAACGGGATAAACATGTAGCGCCAAGGGCGAATTAAGTGCTCTTAGGGCCCTTCAGCTCTGTTTCAGCTCAAACTGTTGTGCAGACTTATGCTTATGGTTTGAAGCGCCGTTTTTAGAGGTTGAAGACCCATCCACTGTTGACCCCCCCCCCTTACTATTGCCTCGCCAATCACCCCACGCATTGTTACCTCCCCCCAACCACTGTTGCCCATCCCGCCTCATCAGCCCTCGGCGAACACGCCCCGCATTTCTAGCTACTGACGAACAACCGCTCGCTAAAAACATGCAAATTTATACTATTTTGCACAATTTTTTTCAAGCTTTTTTGAAAATTTTTGCCACATTTTGATTTTTTTAGACCTAGGTGTCGTGGAACCTCCTCTAGGTTTTAATAATAGGTTACTGCATAGTTTCTAGTGGTAATGGAATGGTTTCAACATTTTAGCTTCAGGAATTTTAGCATTTTTTTGACAAAATGTGCAATTTTCAAAGTTTTTGACATTTATTTTTCCTTTAGGGTTTGATCTAGGGTTTGAGATTAGGTTACTGTATACTTTGTAGATGAAATGGAATGTCTTGCAGGATTTTAACATCACGATATTTAGCATTTTTTTAAACAATTTTTCCCGTTTTTTCAACATTTGACATATATGATCAAAGATTTCAATATCACGAATTTAAGCACTTTTTAAAATATTTGCAATTTTTTCTTGTTTTTGAATTATTTTCCGGCAACAGGGGCCCTGGAACATCTTCGACTGTTTGATAATAAGCTGCTGCAAAGTTTCTGGAGTTAATGGAATGTTGAACAATATTTTTTATGACTCCAGTCTCGGTAATTTTTGGATAAAATTTAAAATTTTTTCCGAATTTCGGAAAAATTTTGTTCCAAGTGTATGGATCTTCATGAACCAGTGAAACTATTCAGGCTTAAAATAGGGAGACTGGATAGTCTCTTCAGACAACGAAATGGTTCTTAAGATATTAATATCTTGAATTTTAGCAAGATTTTGTTGAAAATTTGCAATTGTTTAAAAAATTTTTTAATATTTTTTTATCCTTTAATGAGTTTGACGACCATTACTGGCAAACGAAACTCTTTCAAGTCTTGGAGATGGGTTATCTGGTAGAACTTTCAAGACAAAAAATGTATTGAACTTTTTTTTACTGCGAAGTTGAAGACTTATGATTTTAATTTTGCCTTTTTCAGTTTTCTATATGATTTATTTACTAACAAGGCTAAAAACTTGAAGTTGCAGAGTCGAATTCCGTCGTTGAAAATTTTTCGATCTCTCTGGCTCTCTCTGTCGGTTGGGGTTTCTTTCCTTTTCTTTCTCGTTCATGTTTTATCTCTCTCTATCACTCTATCTCTCCGCACTTCAGCTGCTGTTATGTGGCGTAATGTCATCATCTCTGATTCTCATTAACAATGAGTTATAGTAGAAATAGTTTTATCATAAATGATTTAACATGCACTTTTAGGAAATCCTTGTTTATTGCTCTCAAAAGCAATTTTTAGCGTATACATTAATCCTGTTTGTCTCCTATATGCAATTTTCCACTTAGCCGATTTTTCGTCTGTCGCATTTGACTTTCGTCTTCAGAATCGGAATGACGAGGTAGCTTCCAGTTTACATAAAATTCTCTTGAGCCGTTCAGCCCACTATTCTTCAAGTATGCGATTAACAGAAACTGTTTTGGGGACTTATACTTATAGTGTGAAGGGCGGTTCTTAGAAATTGGTATCACACCCACCGCGCCACATCAGTCCCCTCAATCAACTTTTGCACCCCGCTGCGGTGCACCCTTGCTGCGCTCAACTTACGCCCCTTCAATTAATCTAAAGCTAGCCTCACTAAACTGTGACTAGCTACTGACGAAGCCAACTGCTGGCCGGTCGTTAGAGCAATTCGCCCGACGTTAGTCGGTTATGTTATATATTGAGCTCATCTTTTTGCTGGCGATGCCTTCACGTTACGGGCATATGCAAACCGCAACTTATTGATTGCACATCTGTAGAAACTGGTTTTGATAATGTTCTAGAACATTTATGACTAGGATAATTTGTTTATATGGTTGCAAAGCTATAACATAAACAAAGTTATATTAGGGTTCTTTTGATTTCTTGTCAACGAATTTTGTCTTTTATCCATAAGATATGCTACAAGTTTTGGAGTCAAAATTAAGTTAAAATGGATAATTAAGTAACGCCCGGAGTGTATTAAAGGCACGTTTGTGATATTTTTTCGTTTGCCATTTTAAGGGGAAGATTCATTTATATATGCATTTTCATGTTAGTTTAACCTTGTTACCTTATTCTAGTGTTTCAAGGTATTTGACGCCTCATTTTCAAAAATAGCCCATTTTCATTTTTTCTTAATGTCCTTGACTCATTTTTTAGTAAAGGTAACATTTGCTTACGCTTCGTTTGAATGGTTGTTTGGCATGTGGTTATTGTGTTTGTTGGTTGTTACACTACTCTAGAAAAAGTAGTTTTAATGTCCTTTCTGTTTCTGAACTTTTGTTCCTAATGTTGTTAAGTGAAGTCATACGCGCAGTTCTGAACGTCAGTTCCTCACTGAATTCAGTTCCTTCGATTATTCAAGATTTGTCCTGTTGTAATTGTTTCGTCTTCTGACGCTTTTTTTGCAAAGGACCTACCTACCAAAGGAGAACTTTTGTTGATCTTTTCATGCCGCTCCTTTACTGCTTTTTTGTGCGTTAGGTCATTAATTGTCTGTGAGTTCTAAGCTGATTTGTGTGAAATGTTTTTCGATCATTGATGTCTTTCCTCATTTTGTAAATAACTTTTTAAAACACTAATTTAAAAGGCAGCTAGTTTTACTCCGAGACTTTTCAAAGTCAATGAAGTCCTCCTAGCTAATGAAAGCTGCATAAAATAAATTATGGCGACCGAATAAATTAATAATTTAAATTTTTTAAATCATTATTTTGGTTTTTAAAATAGGTTTTAGATGATGGATCTGCAACTCCGGCAATTCAATTCTGTATCTGCTGTTTTCCATTTTACAGTATCTAATTCTATTCTGCAACTACGTCAGCAATTTGCTGAACAACGAATTGGCTTGGTTAAGCACAATGACTGGCAGTTTATTTGATTGAAAGGTTAATCTAAGAAATGATTGCTCTGATATAATTGTTTTCGTTGGCTATGAATTAATTGTTCCGACCCCCACTTTAGTGGGGAGGGATGAACTATATACTCAACTGGGTTTTTTTTTGTTCAGTCAATTTTGGCCGATCGATATATTCATCGTAGAGAATTGTGAGTGGTATCATTAAAAAGCCCATCCAGCTTAAAATAAGGAATTAAAAAGATTTTTTCAATTTTCTTTTTTTTACAGGGAACTATCGAGGTTTAAAGTTTTGTGAACATTCGACTGTTTTTGTTCACATTTTCAGTAATTTTTGCTAAAATTTGGCACAATTTCGCTAATATAATTCAAAATAAGTTAAAATTTTTAACGGCAAATTGTTGTTGCTACCGTTAGAGATAGAAGAGCGTTGCTGAATTGTTTGATTGAATTTTTTTTTGGCTAAAATTTTTGATAATATTTTCAAAATTCAAACTTTTTTCATCAAAATGGCACAAGATATGCTTTTTGTTGGTCCACTTTGTTGAAGTTTGCCAGACCTAGTGACCTAGAAACCTTAACACAGACTCCCTTATCTCAAAAAAAGCGCTAGCTGCACTTAGGCTACGTATGACAGTCTTCTGGAATTAAAACTTTGCTGTTTTTTGCAGATTTAACTCGATAATTATACAAAATGCATCGTTGTTTTTTTAATATTTGAAGAACTCCACTCAACAATTGGTCTAATTCGCAAACACTTAAAACACTTGATCGGGTTGTTGGGCGCGCGACGAAATTACGGAGAGGTTCGATAAGATCAAGGATTCTTAGAATCAGAGACTCTTTGGTTTTTTTTGATGCTGCCTTTTTTCAAAATATTTTGCTTTTGTACTTTTAATGTTAATTACTGACAATATTTTTTATTCACGGCTCCGTTAATGGCAGCTACAATTTACGTAAATTTGAGGCTGAATGTAGATTCAGTTTGTTTTCAGAGAACCAAAGCGTTTTATGGCTATGAGGAATAGTTTTAGTAAAATTTAACTGAATTCTGGTCTTTTGCCTTCAATTGTTATTCTTTTGGCAGTGTTACTTTTAATTTCCTCTGAATGATCTAAATTTCTTCTTCATGAGGTGCAGTTGAGCCTTTTCTATTCATTCGGTTGTTACCTAATGTCTCTTGAAAGTATTTGCTTTAAGGAAATTTCTGTGATTTTTTGAACTCGGCAATTTTTTGTATTATTTTAGTCAACCTTTTGCTTATTCTGAGGAAGTACAGGTCACCCTTTCCTCCTTATAGGATAAAAACTAACTTTGTGGCCGATTGTTTTAACAGAAGGTTTTGTTGCTTTTGGTACTACGAGTTTTCATTCAAAATTTTCTGATTTTTGTGCATAATTGCCCATTTTTGCTGTTGTTTTTGTTTCTTTTGTAAATTGTCACATTATTTAACAATCTAACTAAAAAAATCTATACAACATTTGAAACTGAGCATATTGTCTGTTTTCATAACATATGGTTTGAAGGGCTGCGACACCGTTCTCTAGCCGAAATTGGTAGTTTTTTATTTTTGCCCTTTTTGTTGTTAGTTTTTGTTGTCATATGCCAAATATTGTGTAATTAAAGGTCTCAGTGGCCAACTATAGATAAACAAATGAACTTATTAATTGATATCGGTAGATAGCTTATGGTTATTTTGACTTTCGAAGTAAATTTTTATAAAAAGAGTAATAGTATTCTTCAACTTATCACCTTTTGTTCTGGTTTGCGTTTTTTCTTCGTATTTTACTATATTGTATCATTTTCGTAAATTAGCCTCATTGTTTAGAGCTGTTTTTAATGTTTTGCTGAATCAAACAATAGTTTTTCTGTTGTTTAAACCTTTTAAATGATGTCTTCAGGGCTTAGACAATTTGTTTCAGCAGAATTTTGTGAAGTTTAGTTACTTTTCAGTTTTTGTGGTTCTTTTTGTTGTCATTTTGTGATAGTCGTTTTACAAAAAGACGTTATGTTGATCAAAGGAGATGCAAATGAAGATGTTATTTTCTCGCGGTTGATATCTTATAAATTTAATGGTTTCAAAACTGTGGTTTCGTAAAGTTGTTTGTGAAACTTATTAGTTCAGCTTGTATTTTATAGTCTTACTATTTAGTCTCATTAATAACAGTCGCGATTAGTTTTCCAAGTAGTTGCAAGACAAACTGTCTATTCTTTTAGTCGAAAGCTTTTGTTGGCTATGAATTTTGAAAATATTTGTTTTTAATAAAAAAAGTGATAGATTTTTGAGATATGCCAATTTTATTTCTGTTAAGTTGTAGCTAAGCATCTCTATATACAATTCACATCATTTATCTATTGAAATACAGTGTGCTCTTTATAAAGGTTTAATTTTCCTCAAATGGGCTTTCTTCTTGGAACAACCAGTTTTCATAAAACCAATTTTCGTGATTTTTGTTTATTTGCCCCATTTTTGTAGGTTTTTGATTTCTTTTCACAGTTTCACAATATTGGGCGTCATTTGATTTACAATTGTTGTCACCGGCAAAAATTGCAAACCAAGTTTTTTATTGTTTTTGGTGATCAGCTTAATATTTAATTGATTGGCGGGACATCGTTTTTGAGCATAATTTTTCGTGCAAAATTTTCGTTTTTGCCTGTATTTGTCGTTCTTTTTGTAGTCGTATGACATATCCTGGATGATGAAAGGCCTCACTCGCTCTCTATTGAGGTTTAAGAGACTCTTTCATTGATTTCATTTGATGCATAACGTTTCTGATCAGTTCGAATTTAATTCTTTTTTTGAAAAAAAAAGGCAATGTTTTAATAAACTTTGCCCTTTTTTCTCATTTCTAGTCGACTTGTTGCCAAGTCGCATTGAGGAAAAGTCTCATATTTTGTTCTAAAAAAGTACCGGTTAATCCTCTGAGTATAAATTTTATCTGATGCAATTTTGATTTGGTTATTAGTGGTTTTCAAAAATGGACAAGGAGTTTTGGTAGTAATTAATATTTGTAACTATTTGATTTTCATTGCCGTCTTTTCTGGTAGTCATTTTATTGTAGCCACAGGTCTCATAGGCCTTCTAGAGTAGATTGTTTTATTCTTTTAGTAGTTTGTTGAACGATATGTTGATATGTTAATTTTTTATCTCTTCCTCATTTGGTAAACAATTAAGTGAAAAATGTAGATGAGCGGGGTCGGAACTTAATGTGCGAACGCACATTACCGATCCGCCTTGTTTGTTTTAAGTTCCAAATATTTGTTTTGATATATTTTCGATCAGTCGAATTTTTTACTTCTCTCAGATGTCAATGTTGCTGTTTTTTTAGAGGCATTTCCATTTCACTCTAAATCATCAGCTCTAGTGTGCTGATTTTTTTCATTGGTTTATATTGTGAATATTTTACCAAACACCCCTATCTCAACTTGGAAATTTAAAGTTGACAGCGTCACTGGATTAAAGACTATGCATTAGAAGCTAAAAGTTAAAGCCATGAAAATTGCCCAGTTGTGTATAAAAGAAAATTGTTTTATTGTTTCAAACTTGAGATTCCTATTTATGAATGAACAGACAAATTCGTAAACTTCATGACAAGAATTTTAAAAATTGGATAAGAAAATTAGATGTTCTTGCTAGATTTTTAAAACAGTATCGATAACGTAAATGCCAGAGGCCGTATATACAAAATCTTTCAGCCAATTAAAACGTAACTTAGTTTCAATTTTTGGAGGGTGATGTTAATGAATAGAATACGATTTTTTGCAGGCTAATGGGCAATTGGACTTGAGCTCTAATAGGCATTCAGCTTTCACGCAATGATGGTTCGTTAGTTCACTTGGTAAACTGGGTCATGGTTGATGAAATAATTCGTGCAGATGTTCTCAGAATTGAGCACATTTCTAAAATATGGGCAGATTTTCTCGAACGAGTTTTGTTATGATGAACATGTTTACCGCCTACAAATGATATAACTGAAAAAAAGAGTAATAGTATTCTTCAACTTATCACCTTTTCACCTTTTGTTCTGGTTTGCGTTTTTTCTTCGTATTTTACTATATTGTATCATTTTCGTAAAATAGCCTCATTGTTTAGAGCTATTTTTAATGTTTTGTTGAATCAGACAATAGTTTTTCTGTTGTTTACACGTTTTAAATGATTTCTTCAGGGCTTAGACAATTTGTTTCAGCAGAATTTTGTGAAGTTTAGTTACTTTTCAGTTTTTTTGGTTCTTTTTGTTGTCATTTTGTGATAGTAGTTTTACAAAAAGACGTTATGATGATCAAAGGAGACGCAAATGAAGATGTTATTTTCTCGCGGTTGATATCTTATAAATTTAATGGTTTCAAAACTGTGGTTTCGTAAAGTTGTTTGTGAAACTTAATAGTTCAGCTTGTATTTAATGTTATTTTATAGTCTTACTATTTAGTATCATTAATAACAGTCGCGATAAGTTTTCTTTTAGTCGAAAGCTTTTGTTGGCTATGAATTTTGAAATTATTTGTTTTTAATAAAAAAAAAGTGATAGATTTTTGAGATATGCCAATTTTATTTCTTAAGTTGTAGCTAAGCATCTCTATATACAATTCACATCATTTATCTATTGAAATACAGTGTGCTCTTCATAAAGGTTTAATTTTCCTCAAATGGTCTTTCTTCTTGGAACAACCAGTTTTCATAAAACCAATTTTCGTGATTTTTGTTTATTTGCCACTTTTTTGTAGGTTTTTGTTTTCTTTTCACAGTTTCACAATAATGGGCGTCATTTGATTTACAATTGTTGTCACCTGCAAAAATTGCAAACGAAGATTTTTATTGTTTTTAGTGATCAGCTTAATATTCAATTGATTGGCGGGACATCGTTTTTGCGCATAATTTTTCGTGCAAAATTTTCGTTTTTGCCTGTATTTGTCGTTCTTTTTGTAGTCGTATGACATATCCTGGATGATGAAAGGCCTCAGTCGCTCTCTATTGAGGTTTAAAAGACTCTTTCAATGATTTCATTTGATGCATAATGTTTCTGATCAGTTCGAATTTAATTCTTTTTTGAAAAAAAAGGCAATGTTTCAATAAACTTTGCCCCCTTTTTATCATTTCTGGTCGACTTGCTGCCAAGTCGCATTGAGGAAAAGTCCCATATTTTGTTCTAAAAAAGTACCGGTTAATCCGCTGAGTATAAATTTTATCTGATGCCATTTTGATTTGGTTATTAGTGGTTTTCAAAAATGGACAAGGAGTTTTGGTCGTAATTAATATTTATAACTATTTGATTTTCATTGCCGTCTTTTCTGGTAGTCATTTTATTGTAGCCACAGGTCTCATAGGCCTTCTAGAGTAGATTGTTTTGTTCTTTTAGTAGTTTGTTGAACGATATGTTGATATGTTAATTTTTTATCTCTTCCTCATTTGGTAAACAATTAAGTGAAAAATGTAGATGAGCGGGGTCGGAACTTAATGTGCGAACGCACATTACCGATCCGCCTTGTTTGTTTTAAGTTCCAAATATTTGTTTTGATAAATTTTCGATCAGTCGATTTTTTTTACTTCTCTCAGATGTCAATGTTGCTGTTTTTTAGAGGCATTTCCATTTCACTCTTAATCATCAGCTCTAGTGTGCTGATTTTTTTCATTGGTTTATATTGTGAATATTTTTCTAAACACCCCTATCTCAACTTGGAAATTTAAAGTTGACAGCGTCACTGGATTAAAGACTATGCATTAGAAGCTAAAAGTTAAAGCCATGAAAATTGCCCAGTTGTGTATAAAAGAAAATTGTTTTATTGTTTCAAACTTGAGATTCCTATTTATGAATGAACAGACAAATTCGTAAACTTCATGACAAGAATTTTAAAAATTGGATAAGAAAATAAGATGTTCTTGCTAGATTTTTAAAACAGTAGCGATAATGTAAATGCCAGAGGCCGTATATACAAATTCTCTCAGCCAATTAAAACGTAACTTAGTTTCAATTTTTGGAGGGTGATGTTAATGAATAGAATACGATTTTTTGCAGGCTAATGGTCAATTGGACTTGAGCTCTAATAGGCATTCAGCTTTCACGCAATGATGGTTCGTTAGTTCACTTGGTAAACTGGGTATTGGTTGATGAAGTAATTCGTGCAGATGTTCTCAGAATTGAGCACATTTCTAAAATATGGGCAGATTTTCTCGAACGAGTTTTGTTATGATGAACATGTTTACCGCCTACAAATGATATAACTGAAAAAATACTTAGAAAACGGGACAAAAATAAACTATATTGTCTCCAAGAACACTCTCTAGAGCAAAGATTAACTTTAAATTGTAGTTGCGTTTGTCAGTAGCTGAAAAAAAACGGTTGTTCTCAACCCTTATTATTTGTTTTCCTACAAATTTTGATCATTGGGAGCTTTTTTAACTGAGCTTCCTTAAACTCTACAAACGCAAACTAAAAGTGAAATTTTTATTAACGACTCTCTGTCGTATCGTGTTTTACTGCAAATACTAATACTAACGCAAGCTGTATAATCAAAAAATCGCTTGAAACAACAAAAAATCTTAACTAAATCGGGCAAAAAGTTGTTTAAAATATGTCATAGTAGCAAAATTTTGATTGTGTTTAATTGATATACTCTTCGTGAATGATAATGGTTGGTTTGTGTTTCTTCGAGTTGACTAGTTTGGATTGGGTCAAAAGGCAATCAGGTATATAAGACAAGTAAAATTTCTCTGTAATACCGGATAAAGTTTTCTACATGAAACATATTGGTCGTCCATTGATTGCTGTACCGAGAACGAGTGTTTTTTCGCACGCTTTGTACTTTGGATTCTTAGCTTTCTAAGTGAAATATGTTGGCCGACAAAACTTAATTGAACACAAAAAGGAATTGGGGATGGAAGACACAATAGAACTTCTTTGATGTTATTTTTTTTTAAATTTTACTATCGATTGTTTTTTTTTTGGGGGGGGGGGGGGGGGTCAAACGGTTCCTTTATCCCCATATAGCAATTTTTATCCCCATATATCTGTCAAGCTTTTCATAATTTACTATGTTCCAATGGTCATTCTGCATCAAAATTAGGTTTTGCAATTCCTATATTCATGTTGCTGAAGTTGTTTTTTTGCAATAGCCAACAGAAATGGGCATAAAAGGAAATGCTAAGCCGATATTTAACGTATTTTCGAGAAAATCCAGAACAGAAGTACTAAAACAGCTATTAAAAAGCTTTTGTATTTTTTTTCTAAGAAACCTGTAACTGGAGTGAAGCTTGATTTTTGCGTTGCATTGGATCCGGAAAACATTGATTTGCTGTTTAGAAAATTTGTGTGTTCTCATACTGAAGTGCTTTCAGTCCATGATGAGAAGTATCTATGATTAGTAATTCCTTCGATTCTATATTCCTATAATTTTATTTGTTTAATCAAGTTTGATTGCTCCCCTGTCGTAGGAGATAGTTTGCCGGAGAACTTTGGTGACTTGCATGACGCATGACTTTTGTGTAGACGTGTCTTGAAAGAATGTTCATGATAGATCACTAAATCTGTCGAGGTATTTGCCAAGCATTTCTCATCATCATCTTATATTAATTTTAAATAAATGAATGAAATAGGATGATGGCCTCTAGATTTTATGTCTATTAAGACTCAATTTGTTTGCAGAATATATTGTCTTAATAGTGAGATTTGTATCATTGTACCAACTGGTCACGAACATTTGTAAATTAATAGTGTGTCAGCTAGCGAATGCCATGGTAAGTATCTGCTCCACTCTTTGCATTGAATAAATGACTCCTCTTTAACGCTATTTTTCCTTAATTTCGCGTAAATGAGTACTTACTGTACGATAAAAAAAATTTTAGAGGGCCTGATGGTACCATGTCGGTGCAATCCCCTCCGTTAGTTTAAACCCTACAAGGTATCCTACAAACTAACCTCACTTTTTTATCTATAGCAAAGTACTCGGTACTCGACTGGATAACATCTGTCCATAAAAACTGGGCATCCAATGCTGCTTCAAAATGCTTTCCATCTATAAAAGCCACCCTTCAGCTTCTGGTGGACCCCAAGCACTTAAAGCTAATATTGGGCACCAAAAGCCATGGTGGAAAATAATGGCTAAAAAGTTAAGACTTGAATTTGTTACATTTGAATGTATGATTAATTCATGTTGTGCAAATTTGGTGCAATTTGAAGACGTTCAGTTCAGATGAATATTTTAAATATAGTATTAAACCTTCCTCTACGAAAGTAATTAAATATGGTTTAGGGCCAATAGATTTTTTTTTGTTTTGTTACAAGATGGTACCCATTTTTTATTGAAAATTTTTATTATGAACAGAGCAGATTGTGTCAATGCTGGGACGTAGCTTGAGAGACCGGTCTCATATATCACGGATATATTATTTTTCTCGAAATTTCAGTTCACTGCTCTAAAATTTGAAAACCTGTTGAAAACAAAGGTGTTAGTCGCAAAGTTTTAGTCTTTCAATGGATTACGTGTTAAGGAGTGTATACACACTTTAAAATAATATTTTCTGGTAAATTCTTATGAAATAGGAGCAAAAAATTATCGTTACGTTGCCAATAGTTCATTTTATCAAAAAAAGAATTTATTCGGAAATTTATTTTTCACGAACATGTTTAAAGCGTATGCGGACAACGTAACAGCAAGCAAAATCAGGCTACTTGCTTCAAAATTGGAAATGTCTGTTGGGAGTGGACAACAGTGAGAGCTTGTCACTGTTGTCCGCGCCTGATCACAAACAAGCGTTGTTGACAAATGTGGCAGAAATATCCAACTTTCAGGCAAAGCTGCACTAATTTACTGTCAAATCTGAAGATTTTTGTTGTAAACTTCTGCGGACAATTGTTACTGTAAGCAAAATTAGTTCATATTTCATTCAAAATTGCGGGTATCCATTTGTCCAGGATTCCTTAACATAACATTTGTCCACGATGCCTGTGTATGACCAAGCGCGGACAACAGTAGTGACACGATTCGTCCCTATGTTAGTGACACGATTCGACCGATGTTTCAATGTCTGCATTAAGTAAATTGTGTCTCAAGTAATTACTAAATAAATTCCAGTAGTAAAAGCCTTAGGCTAATTGGAGACATTTATGAAGAAATAAATGCTCAAGATTGCTGACAATGGTTCCGTTATTCGCAAATACAAGTTACGAAAGTCATGCTTATTTCGTCACTGTTGTCAATGGTTGATGTCTTGTTTAAAAAAAAACAGTGACGTAAAGCAAAAAGGTTACAAAAATAAGTGAACATTGCCATTTGTTCGCGAGAGGCTCGGATTGGCCTCAAACGTAAAAATTGGCAACGAGAGGACGCCGGTAAAGCCAATCGGGCGCAGAGCAGAATGCCATAAAATAAGATTTAAAGTCCAATATTTCCCGTGCTCTGATATGGCTGATCTCATTGCTGAGTTTGGGTTTTGAATAGCAAAAGAAATATTGGGCTTTAAATCTTATTTTATGGCATCCTGCTCTGCGCGCGTTGGGCTCTACCGTTGTCCTCCAGCATCTACATATCAACGTTTCAATTTTGTTTCTTCCAAGAGATATAAAATTCTTCAACGATTGCTTTACTTCTAATGAAAAGCAGAACCTGTAAGTGCCTGTTTACTCATGACTTTTGACCGGTGAAATTTATCAATTGCCCCCCCCCGCCAGCCTTATATAGCCAGTATATTTGCACCCCCCAAATATGTTCTTTTTGGTCCTTAGAGATCTTTTATTTTAGTCATAATAAATTGCCGTTACCGATAGACGAATTGATGAATTTGTGTTTCCGGTTGTCAAAAAAATTAGTACCATAGAGCTATTCCTGCAAAAGAAAAGCGAAAAAAAATATTAAAAACCCGATTATTCTTTGTCTGCTTACATTATAAGCAAAGTTTGATTACCGAGTACGTCTTAATTTCAAAACTTGGCTGCACAATTAAATTGTAAATGCCGTTTGTATACAATTGTATATGTTAGTGTATGAAATGAAACCAATATGCTGGTGCTAGGAAAATTGGCCGACAGGGCGTTTAGCCGACAAGGAAAAAATGGGAAATTTAGCCGACAATTTTATCATAATTGGTCATAAAAGTCTCATTGGTCCATAAATCAGTAGTTCGGTTGTGATAGATTCATATCAAGTCCCACGGGCCGCTGAGGCATGGCCATGGGCCGCTGAGGCATGGCCATGGCCCGCGAGGCATGGCCAGATGCGGTTAAATACCTTTGTTACACTAGTTGATAGACCATCGTTACATTAGTTGATGAAAAAACTGCGGTATATTTATCCGCTTACGAAATAGTGTTTTAAATTGACCAATCACAGCTTCACAATAAGTTTTGGATCTTTTCCGCTAGCGCCACCCCCCCCCCCCCCCCCAGTCCTATATGGCCGAAACTTAGGCACCCCCCAAATATTATTGTTTTGCTCCCTTCTGCAAAGGTTACTTATGATCATGATTACGTACCTAGTACAATACATCAACAACCTCATTTGCAACTTTTTTCAGGAAAATCAAAGTAGTAGACCCCTTTACAAAGCACGTAATTCCTAAAAACGCAATGAGTACAAGTTTTTGGTTGATGTTTACATTATACGCACTTCGTTATTATTATGCACGTATTAATTTCGAACCACAGCTGTTAATATTTTCTAAATGCCCACTTACGCGTATTCACATGTAATAATTCAAATGCATACAAAATGTTAAAATATATACAAATGGGGGGTGCCTAACTTACTGGGGGGGCGCTAGCGGAAAAGATCCTAAGTTTTATTGCTCATTTTACTTAAATTGTCGGCTAAATTTCTCATTTTTTGGTTGTCGGCTAAACGCCCTGTCGGCCAATACGGCGGCCGCCCAATATGCTATAGCATGTATAAGTGGGGGGGGGGGGGGGGTGCAAACGGACGTGGGGGAGGGGGGCAATAACAGAAACGAGCCTTCAAATGTAAATTCGAATTTTTTGACCATAACAAAAAAGTTGCATTTAAATAATCACTTAATAAGCATGAATAGGTTATTTTCTTGAGATTGCTCTGATGTTTTCTGCTAAGGTTTGAGTTGGCTCGTAGCCGTCTTTCTGAACTGAAATTCTTTGAAGTGTGCCACTCCGTGGGCCTTTGGTTAATGCATCATCTTTAGTGGGTAATAATCAATAGGTCACAATCACTGCCATGGTAATAAAGGGTGAAAGCTTATCATTGTCATTGAGATTGGCCTATTTGATTCTGTTTTCCTATTTTCCAATCGTCTCTTGCTTTGCTCTAAACGCCCGTTTACTGTCTGCGATGTGGAGTACAACACTGCAGACGCAATTGCTCAGTCAATAACGTTAAATGTGGACCGTACAGCAGCGGACTAGTTGTATTAGTTACAATACTTCACTGTGACTGATACAACTTGTAAGCTTACATGATTATAAATACTCCTGCTTTTGGAGAAGTCATGGCTCTGTAGCATAGTGGTTAATGCGCCTGTCTCGTAAACAGGAGATCGGTGGTTCGAATCCGCCCAGGGCCTAAGTTTTTGTAACCTTTTTAACTTTTAGGATCTGACTGCCGCTACTCCACAGGAATTAGTGTCCAAATTGGGAGGATCAGTTGTGATAGAGAAGATTTTGATAGCCAACAATGGAATTGCAGCAGTCAAATGTATGCGATCTATCAGGAGATGGTCTTACGAGATGTTCAGAAATGAGAGAGCTATCAAGTAATTAGACACTAAAAATAGTCTTTGCTGATTAAAGCTCGACCCGGCCTCCTCGGCACAAAATGGCCCGGATCTTTTCCGCTAGTGCCCGGATCTTATCTATTTTCATCTTATTTTATGAAAATAAATAACCTGTTCAGAACGAGAACGGAGCCAAATACTAATTTTTGGGGGGTACCTGAACTTCGGCTATATAGGACGGGAGATGGGGGGGGGGGGGGGTATCAGAAAAGGGATCTTTTCTGTTTGTGCCCCTCTTAGTGGGTGCGGTCCATATAATTTGCACCACCAGACGCACGTGCAATATATTTTCATAATGATTTACTATGTAATGGCACGTGCTCTGTAACTTGGGGGTGCAAAAGGTATCCAGAAATTCAATTATTATTATTATGTGTAGGTTTGTAGTGATGGCAACTCCAGAGGACTTGGAAGCAAATGCAGAGTACATCAAGTTAGCAGACAACTACATTCTGGTGCCAGGAGGAAGCAATAACAACAACTACGCAAATGTAGAGCTCATCCTTGACATTGCCAGGCGTCAAATGGTAAGCAAGTCACGACATCCAGGTTAATTTTTTCGGTGATATTCAATGTTCTGGCCAATCACCGATATAGCCTTCATAAAAATATAGCTTGCATTATTGTTTGTTAATTGAGGTAATGGATAGGTGCTATATTTCAGCCCACTTATCATGGAGTTTTGATGAGACATCGTTAGAATGTCAAATATCAGTTAATGTTTTGCGATATATAGGCTGTCGATATAAATTATTTGAGAAGTGTTAAGCTGGCTAAATTTTGTTCTAAATGTTTAACCTGTTCACAGTTGTCTCCTTGAGAAATTGTGCGGAATATTCAATTTTCGATTTGCTTCTCTGAATACATGATTTATTGAAATGAAGTACAGGTCGCCTTTTTCGAAAATTATTTTATTTCAGGTGCAAGCGGTTTGGGCCGGATGGGGACATGCCTCCGAGAACCCCAAATTGCCCGAACTTCTCACCCAACATGGAATTGCCTTCCTGGGTCCCAATGCAGGAGCTATGCACGCTCTGGGAGACAAAATTGCGTCATCAATCGTGGCACAAACTGTGGGAGTGCCCACATTGCCCTGGAGTGGAAGTCACATCAAATTGAAGAAGGATATACTGGGTAAGTATCAACTTAAGATTAATTTGAATTAAAATTAATTTCAATTTAGAAACATTAAAGAAAAAATAGCTGGACTGCGTTGTTGCAACGTCCATCATCTGATTTCCTTTTGCTCGACAGGTCCTTGCTTTCATTACAGCAGTGCATCGTAAATGTTACTCTATTTACTCTAATTCCTCTTTTGTTTGGTTTCGACTCTGTTTTTGCCACCTCACAACAGTTTGTAAAAACGGATCAATCCAATATTGTTGAAGTTATCCTTCCAAATGCGGTGTATTAAATTGAAGGCCTCCTAATACCCTGCTCTTGCGATACAGTAAATTAGGAAGAGGCTGTATTGTTATGCCTGCCACAAACATTGAACAAAACAAGTTTTTCCAAATTTGTGTTGGATTGAACCAAAGTCAATGAATGTTCGCAAATTCATAACCTCATCAGATTATAGTCTTTTACTGACATTGAGATCTCGTTTAGACAAAGGGGAGAAGTTGGTGATATCTGACGAGATGATAGACGAAGGAGCTGTACAGACTCCTGAACAGGGACTACAGGCTGCGGAGAGAATTGGATTCCCTGTGATGATCAAGGCATCAGGGGGCGGAGGTGGAAAAGGCAAGATGGCGTAATTTTCCACTTTTCTAATTTGGCTGTCGTCGAAAATCAATGCGTTTCGCGACTGTTAGCATGTGCTGCCTTGAGTGAATGCCTTATCGACTTGAAAAGTTTTTCCGAGAGGATGGGTCATACAGATAACCGTTTTTAGCCGTTTTGTCATCCATTTATATATCTTTAGATTTTTTTGTATGAATATATTTAAATTGAAGCTGTATTAATATGTCACCCGCTGGTCTCAACATTACAGTGGTTTTGAGAGCCTTAACATGCGTTGCAAGTCTAAATTGTGTATGTGGTAACGGCCTTTTATGAAATTAGGCATTGGTTCCGTGAGGTGGTTTTCTTGAATTTTTACAGATAAAAAACTGATTTTGTTGGTCTTTTTGTTCAATTCTGGTCTCAATCGAAGTTTGTAGGAATTATGTTAGTCCTCGGGTCTTTTTTATGCAATTGTTTGCTTGACCAATCTTTCGTCTGACGCTTTTAACTTTTGTCCTCAAAAGGGGGATAAACAGTTAAAGCTCGGAGGCGTTTGGAGTTATTCTCTTAGAGCCCAATTAGTCTTGAGAATGCGCATCACCGAAATTGTCGAGGTCCTCAAAAATGGTATAAACTGGTGAAGAGGGCAATAAAAGGCTGAAAACCTCTCAGAGTTTTACGCCTTACTAGTCTCTAAGTGTGCGATTAACCGGAACTTTTTTCAGGTGAAATGAATTCATGGTGCGAAGCGTGTTAAGAGATGGACGCCCCACTGACCCGTCCACCTTCCTTCACTTGTCGATTTTTATTCCCCCTAGAATAAACTATTGTGTCAAGTGGAATATTTTAGTTTGTGATATTAATATTTCAGTACATGTGTTGAGCCAATTCAATAAAAACGGAATTTAAAATATCGAAACTCAAAAAGGGTCAAAACTAAAAATTTTTACAAGTCGGGACCGAAATTTTGTACACCCCCCCAATTTTTGGAAGGGAAAACTTGATATTTTTTTTTGGCATTTTTTGATATTTTGGCATTTTTTGATATTTTGTCATTAATGTTTAATTTTCTTAGTTGTTTATTTTGTGGTATTTAAAATGTTCATTAAAGGTCAAAAACGGACATTCAAGGCATTTAGAGCTACGTAATAACTATCCGTGCTTATGTCAATAAAAGTAAATATTGCAATAATTTGACATTACTATGTAAACAATGACCTAAATCACTTTCTTGATTAACCACCAATCAGAAACAAGTAGCAATGATGTTAATAATAAATTTTTGATTAATTGCTCTTGAACGTAGTTTATAGCAATTATTGTAAACGTGTGTGTCTTTTTTAATGCAAAATTTTTGCTTGACATTTTTGACTTTTCGAGTGACTTTTACGCCCTTGACTTTTTGCATTTCGCGTGATCTAAAATTCTCTCTCAATCACAATTTCAAGCAGCTGAACTCAATTGGCGGGCGGCAATTTAATACTAAATGAAAAGTGCGCCGAAACTGGTGTCATTTTTTACTTTAAATCTTAATTGTGGTATATGTTAACCTGTAATGTGGTTATTTGAAGCCCACTATAGAACTTCTTAGTCCCATTTAGGCTCCCCCTCCCCCCGACTGAAGCAGGCTGCAATTGATTAGAGCTCCCACTAGTCGTTCAAGAGCAATTTTTCCGACGTTTAGTCGGTTATGTTTATTTACTTTAACCCAATTGTTTGAATAGTGAAACCGAATTGTATTTAGACCCTTAGAATCCGTTACCAAGAGTAGTTGGTTCTCAGATTAGACTAAGATTTGATTCTTTAACAATAGTCTTTTTTGCTAAGCTTGCTATATCTTAAGATCTTGCGATTTTTAATATAGTTGAGCTTGCTTGTTGAGAAGTTAGCAACAATACTAGCTCTTGGCTGAAGCCTTATAAACTTCAGCACGAGATTGA
This sequence comes from Convolutriloba macropyga, assembly GCF_964194025.1. Taxonomy (NCBI): domain Eukaryota; kingdom Metazoa; phylum Xenacoelomorpha; order Acoela; family Convolutidae; genus Convolutriloba; species Convolutriloba macropyga. The sequence goes on from NC_134472.1 coordinate 25,701,154, forward strand.
ACATAGCTTTTCACCAAGGATTTTCCTAACTTCAATCAACGAAATTAAAGTTACAGTCCTTTAATACTTCCGAGCGACTAATTGTTTCAACAAGATCATTAGACAATAGGATTCACTGAAGAAACAGGCCGGCGTAAAACTCGGGAACCGGGCTGTGATATATCGGTTCCGCTGAGGTTCTTGAGCAGCCGCAACAATGCAAGACTTTGCCCCTTTTTTCATTTTTCTATTGATTTAATTGAAAGATTGCAGTTCTAAAAATTTATCGGAAGTACTAAATGGCAGAAATTTTTTTTTCGCAGAAAGTTGGAGCTAAATTTGCAATAAATGATTCTATGCTTTAGAGTTCTAATCAGTTGATTTTGTCATTTTTGATAACTTTAAATTTTTGCAATGGATTGAGTTTATTATATCAAAAATTTCACCAACGAAACTGTCTGTTGATTTTATTGAAATGTAATCTGAAACCAAATTTTGGTACCTAAAATTTAGAGTTCGCCTTTTTAGCTTCAGTTCATTTTCTAAGATTGTTATCTCCGTGATGCCCTGTTAGTTTGTGCTTTTGAGTTGCTGAGGTAGTTACCACTTGCTGAATTGTCGAAAGTCGTTGTTTTCTGATAACTATTAGCCTGTTCAGCTTTTTTGAGTTAATCAGTTTTAATCATCTTGAATTTTGTGGCCATTTATCAACGGTTTTGGACGAGTTTAATATTTTTAAGTTTTGCTTTTTTAAGATTCGTTTTTTTCTGTGAACTATTAGAGAATAAAATTGCGTCTAAATATTTAGTTCTGTTTGGAATTCTTTCGGCTATCTTGTTTCGTCGTCTGACAGTCATTTTCGATGTACGCTTGTTCACACCAAAATCCTCGAACGAGCGCTTTAGTAGATCTTTGAATGTAGTTGCTTTGCTGCTTTTAAGTCAAGTCAACTATTTGACAGTGAGTTTTGAGTTGAATTGAGTGACAAATTTTTTTAAATCGTCAATGAATTACTTCACTTTTAACACTTTTTATTGATGAATATTGAAGTCAAATAGGGGGATTCTAAAGTCTTTCAAGGTCAAAGCATGACTACTATATAATGAAGTCGTGGTACTACGTGATGGCTTCCAAATTAAAAAGATCAGTTGGAATTTCTTTCTTGAGAAAAGTCTCGCTATCTATATTCCGCAGCAGCAATTCTAAATTCTTAAATTTGATTGATACTGCAGCCCTGTATAATTTGAGAGATGTTATTTGGCTATTTTAATTTTCATGCGTTGTCCAAATTTTGGGGTGCTGAAAATTTTTGGCGAAATTGTTTTGTAAAAGAATGAGTTTCCGCAATTCACTATAAAATGAACTACGAGAATTCCTTTGAGGATTCGAGATTAGTGGTAATTCAGAAACGTGCGGAAAATAGTCAAATATTAAAATTATGGTCAAAAGATGTTTAGTTTAGAAAGAATGTTGATATTTTTTTACCCGTTCAGTATCAATTAAAATTAACATCTGGATGATTCCAAACTTTTTTTCCGCCTGTTTTACCGTTTTCACGCTCAAAGCTTGAAAGAGCTTTAGATACAATTTTTACTAATGTTTTTCAGCTATAATTATTTAAAATTAACTGCTCTCGTTTGTCACACTCTCACTCTTTTCTATGCAATGTAATCTCTGTTTAATGATAACCTCTGTTCCTCAATTTTATGAAATGTTCATAGAAAATATACTCAGGACTGCCGACGCTATTTAAACACCAGTATCAAAGCTTCGCCTATCAATCAAAGTTTTTTTTTGACAAAAAATCCGAAGCAAATGATCGAATAAACAAGGGTCACATAATTTGTCTTTAAATCTATTCGGGCAGTCTCGGTGATATGTATTAGTAGATGTTTGACAGAGGAATTTTTTTAGCCGAAAATGAAGCTCTGTGAATCTAACATTTAAAAGCTGTACTCCTGCGAATGGTGACTCCTTTTTTGTTCGTTTGTTCGTTATTGAACTTAATGTTTTTTAAAGTCAGAAAATCAAGTCGCAGAATTTGGTGACATAGTGTGATCTATTAGGCATAATTGTAACGGTCGATTTTTCAGGTATCCGTAAAGTGGAAGCCCGTGAGGACTTTGTAAACAGGTTCAGAGCAGTCCAGTCGGAGTTTCCCGGATCTCCAGTGTTCATTATGAAGATGGCCACCAACACCAGGCACATTGAAGTCCAGATCATTGCTGACAAACACGGTATTCTATCCCTTTCGGTTCTCAGTTGTGTAATTCAGTTTCATTCTTTATTGAGTTGACTTTTCTGTCAATTACATGCGTCAAAACTGTGTCACACGGTGGCCGCCGTATTGGCCGACAGGGCGTTTAGCCGACAACCAAAAACTGAGAAATTTAGCCGACAATTTAAGTAAAATGAGCAAGTAATTTTATTCTAAAGCTGTGATTGGCCAATTTAAAACACTATTTCATAAGCGGACAAATATACCGGTTTTTTCATCAACTAGTGTAACGAAGGTCTATCCGTGGTCGGACCGTATTTTACCGGATCTGGCCATGCCTCGCGGGCCATTGCCATGCCTCAGCGGCCCGTGGGACTTGATATGAATCTATCACAACCGAACTACTGATTTATGGACCAATTATGTACTTTTATTACCAATTATGATAAAATTGTCGGCTAAATTTCTCATTTTTTCCTTGTCGGCTAAACGCCCTGTCGGCCAATTCTCCTAGCACCGTGTCACACAGGTGTAATTAAGGGAACATTCGGCATGAATGTGATCTGTCCAAATTGCGTCCGCTTTCAAATCTCTCAAAATTGCGCACGCTTTCTGTTGCCAATTTGTAAAAACCAAGTGTACAGTATTGTGACCCGTTGAATGTATTGATGCACTAATGTTTCTGAACTCATAAGTAATCGAAAGAGCTCCTAGAGTCGATAAATGGTTGTCGATAATAATTAATGGTTAATATTGTGCTATTTAACAGGCAATGCGATCTCGCTGTTCAGTCGAGACTGTTCAATCCAGAGGCGACACCAGAAGATCATAGAAGAAGCGCCTGCAGTGGTGGCGGAGCCAGAAGTGTTCATGGAGATGGAAAGAGCGGCTGTGGCTCTGGCCAAGGCAGTGGGGTATGTGAATGCGGGAACTGTGGAGTACCTATACACTAGCGAGGGATTCTACTTCTTGGAGCTCAATCCTAGATTGCAGGTTTGTTTCAAATAGTATTAAGAATAAGTTTTGGTAGTGAATTTGAAATGAAATACTTCTGCCACTGATCTCTTTCGATATGAGCCTGAAACATGAAGTTGCATTGATTGGTTTTAACCACCAGAAATACTGCGTAATTTTACAGGTCAAGAATTCAACTTGTGCCTCGGTCGCCACCTTGTCTTGTTTCATTACAATTTAAGAGATATATCTTATAGCACCTATTGGAACAATTATCTTATTTAGTTCACTAACTTGAGACCATTTAATCCCAAACCTCAGATCTGTTCTGTTCCACCCCCAGCTTTGTGGGCATTGAACTTTCACCACACCCCCGCCACACATGCTGTTTTTTAAATTGTAACTTGCTATATAACGACACACATAATATGTAAGTGGTCAGGTAGGGGACAGAATAGACCCCAACGCTCTTGTCCTTGTCCTGAGGTTCTTTAATTTCGATCAGTTAACTTATAAATTTTCATTTATGCATTCTAGGTCGAACATCCCTGTACAGAAATGGTAGCAGACGTGAACCTACCTGCTCTTCAGTTGCAGGTTGCAATGGGCATTTCATTGCACAGAATAAAAGACATCCGACTGTTGTACAGAGAACACCCGTACAACGACACTCCCATCGATTTCGACAATCCTGTAGTCTACCCTCAACCGAAAGGTCACGTGATAGCCTGTCGAATTACAAGTGAGAACCCCGATGAGGGATTCAAACCCAATTCTGGCTCTCTGAATGAGTTGAGCTTCAAGAGTAGTAAACATGTATGGGGTTATTTCTCAGTGAGCGGCTCTGGAGGTGTGCATCAATTTGCGGATTCGCAATTTGGTCACTGTTTTGCTTATGGTGACACTCGAAATGACGCGATCTCGAACATGGTAATGGCGTTGAAAGAGCTGTCAATTCGGGGTGACTTTAGCACGACTGTCGATTACTTGATAACTCTGCTTCAGACAGACGATTTCATTGAAAATTTGTTTGACACTAGCTGGCTTGACAATAGAATTGCGAATAACGTGACGGCCGCGAAACCAGCTTTAATGCCAGCGTTGGTCGCCACTGCAGTATTAATAGCAGATGATGAAATCATGAATAATCACTCCCATTACCGAAGTTGTCTGGAAAGAGGGCAGGTTTTACCTCCAGCCAATTTGGACGCGTACAAATGCGTCGAGCTGATTCATGACAGTACCAAATACAAAATAGAAGTGACATTACTGAATCCTTCCGAGTACATTTTGCAACTGAACGATTCATCGACAGTGGTGAGGTTTCATCGACTCAACGATGGTGGTCTTCTGCTCTCGTTGGAAGATAACACTAGCTACACTGCTTACATGAAGGAAACTGTAGACTCATACAGACTGCAGTTAAATAACCAGACAATTACTTTTGAGAAAGAAAACGACCCGACCTTGCTTAGAGCACCCTCTGCTGGAAAGTTGGTAGAATTTTTGGTAGAAGAGAATGACAAGATTCAGGTTGGAACTCCCTACGCGACCATTGAAGTTATGAAAATGTTGATGACCTTGACCTGCAATATTGCTGGTAAAATCAGATTTATCAAACGTCCAGGAGCAATTATTGCACCTGGCATGTTGATTGCTGAAATTGAAATGGACAATTCGGGTTCCTTCAATCAGGCTACTGTTTATGATGGCGGATTTGGAATTGCAAATCCGCAACCAAGACACATAACATCTGCAAAGCCAAACGAGGTATACAAACAAACTGTAAGAAGTCTGGAATACATCCTAGATGGTTATTGCATGCCGGAACCAATGTTCACTGACCACTACAGTAAACTGCTAACCAAATTAGTTAAGAGTCTGAGAGATCCTACGTTGCCGCTCCTGGAAATGCAGGATGTATTGAACACAATGTCTGGTCGATTAAATGCCGGTCTTGACATGGCGATAAGACGCGAGTTGCAGAAGTATGCGTCTAATTTAACGGCTGCTGTTTGTCAATTTCCAACAAACAAGATAGTTAATATGATCGATGAGTTCATGGCAACAAGCATCAAGAACAAAGCTGACAGAGATTTGTTCGTTCAGAACACTCAGCCTTTGGTTCAAACTGCTACCAAGTTTCGAGAAGGACTTCGTGGCAACGCAGTGGCAACATTCACAGCATTATTTGTGCGGTACTTATCAGTCGAAGAGAATTTCCAGATTTACCACTTGGAGAAATCTGTCAAGCAGATGCGAGAATCGGATAAGAGCACAGATTTAGTCATGGGATATATCAGAGCGCATGTACAAGTTCAGAGAAGAAATCAAGTCGTGATTGCACTATTTGAAAGCTTTGCCAAGAATTTCCATCATTTGGTCCTCAAACTTAAGCCTGTCTTCACTCGGTTTACGGAGCTGAATCAGCCTGTTAACAACAAGGTTGCTCTGAAAGCTAGAAAAGCTCTGATAAGTTTATATCAACCAAGTTATGATAGCAGAAAGAACACTTTGGAATCGGTATTTCTACGAGTCTTGGACTCAGCGTCTTTCATTGACAAAGTGGCCACTACAGAATTGTACGATTTAATCAACCAAGATATGGCAATTTTCGATGTTCTACCGGAATTCTTCTTTCATCCCAATATTCAAATCGCGTTCTTAGCTTTGGAAGTGTACATCAGACGTTCGTACATTGCTTACGAGGTTCAAAGCATGACTCACGAGACACTGGATGATACGATTCCAATGTCTGTGTTCGAGTTTAGTCTTCCTAAGTTCCATCCTAACCGACATCGCATGTTCAGGAGTCCAAGCATCGTCAACGAGACTTTCTTTCCCGAGTCGGACAGTACTGGTGAGAATAATATCTACGACAGAGTCGGTGTTATGTCCGCTTTCCAGAGTATTGATGTGATGAAGAAGTACGTTTCTCGTGTTATACAAGCATTCCCAGATCGAGACAATGAATTTATGCTGTTCTCATCTGCAGCTCCGCTTTTCCGCGATGTGCAACGTCATACAAAGCCTCGGGAACCAATCCATATCCTGAATTTTATGGTACGCGAGCAAGAGGAGGTTACAGATAACGAACTAAGTCAAATTTTGCACCGAATCTGCTCTGAGAACCTGAAAATGTTTGTTGAGCATAACGTTCGAAGATGCACTTTCATGGTATTCCCAAGAACCCCAAAGAGCATGGACTACCCAGCCAGATTTTTCACATTCAGGTCAAGTAGCATTCTAGAATACGAGAAAGCATTCAATTTGCATAAATGTGGCAGCGATCCTTCTCTCAATGAAGTTACTTTTGGCGAGGATACATTGTATAGGCATCTGGAGCCCGCGATGGCTTTCCAACTTGAGATTCACAGAATGAGGAATTACGACCTGAAGATCCTACCGAGCAACAACCTCAGGCTTCACATTTATTTGGCGTCTGCCAAAAACTCCACTGGAAGCAAAGACTGTCGATTTTTTCTGCGAGCCATTGTGAGACATACGAGCCTGAAAACTTCAGCATCCGCAACTGAGTATCTAAAAAGTGAAGCCGAAAAACTTTTGCTCGAAGCTTTGGATGAGTTGGAATTACACTGCCATAACTCAGACAACCCGAAAACTGACTGCAACCATATCTTCTTCAATTTTGTACCCACTGTGTTGATCGATCCAGCATTCGTAGAGTCTTATGTTCGTGAAATGATTGAAAAATTTGGTCTGCGTTTGTGGCGACGTCGAGTTTTGTGTGCTGAGTTGAAGTTCATGATACGCCCAAACGAGGATACTGAAGCAATTCCTATTCGTGTGACAGTTGATAACGAGTCGGGTTTCGTACTGAAATTGCACACGTACCGAGAACGACTGGATAAGACGACCGGGAACATTGTGTTCCAGTCCTGGGCCAAAAACGATACGGGACCATTGGAGGGAATGTCTATTGGAACCGCGTATCTGACCAAAAACCATTTGCAAGCCAAGAGATTTGCAGCTCAGACGCATGGACCTGGGACAACTTACGTGTATGACTATCCGACAGTCTTGCAACAGATCCTCCTTCAGAGATGGGATGATTACAAGAAACAGCACAAGAACGTGGGAATTCCTAAGACTGTTCTGAAGTGTCAGGAGCTTGTATTGAACTCTGAGAATGAGCTGGTATCTATAAACAGGAATCCAGCTGAAAACACAATTGGAATGGTCGCTTGGAGAATGACTCTTCTAACTCCGGAATGTCCACTGGGCAGAGAAATCATCTTCATTGCCAATGACATCACCTTTCAACTGGGATCGTTTGGAGTAGCCGAGGATAATCTGTTCAAAAAGGCATCAGAGTTGAGTCGAGCTCTTAAAATACCTCGCCTTTACGTCTCCGCTAACAGTGGAGCTAGAATAGGCCTTGCAAATGAAGTGAAAGCCTTATTTAAGATTGCCTGGGAAGATGAAAAGCGGCCTGAGAGAGGATTCAAATATATCTATTTGACGCCTGGTGATTTCAAGAAGATTAGTTCGGACAACTCAATAGCGACGGAATTGATTGAAGACAACGGAGAATCCAGATACAAGATCACAGCTATCATTGGCAAGGATCCAGGCTTAGGTGTCGAGAACTTGCAGGGTAGTGGTCTGATTGCAGGAGAAACATCCCAGGCCTACCAGGATGTTGTGACTTATAGCATCGTTACCTGTAGAGCAATTGGTATCGGCTCTTATCTAGTACGCTTGGGCCAGCGAGTAATTCAGGTTGACAACTCCAATATCATTTTGACAGGATACGCTGCCTTAAATAAACTACTTGGACGTGAAGTATACAGCGATAATAGCCAGCTTGGAGGTACTCAGGTTATGCACTTTAATGGCGTCTCTCATTGCACTGCTGATAATGACCATGAAGCTTTGAAGAAGTTTGTCCTTTGGTTGTCATTTGTGCCAGCCGCAAAAGGTGAGGATCCTCCGATTCTACCAGTCGTAGATCCAATTGACAGGGAAATAGATTTTATGCCTTCAAAACAGCCTTATGATCCCAGACACATGCTTGCTGGAAAATACAACCAGGACGGTTCTTTCTGGACAGGATTCTTTGACGTCGGCAGCTTTGATGAAATTATGGCGCCTTGGGCTCCAACTGTTGTTACGGGAAGGGCACGACTTGGAGGCATGCCAATTGGAGTTATTGCTGTTGAGACTAGAACTGTGGATGTAGAAACACCAGCAGACCCAGCTAATCCAACTTCGGAGGCTAAGATCCAATCGCAAGCTGGCCAAGTGTGGTATCCAGATTCTGCATACAAGACTGCACAAGCTATCAAAGACTTCAACCACGAGGAGCTCCCAATAATGGTGTTTGCCAACTGGCGAGGATTCTCCGGAGGAATGAAAGACATGTTCGATCAGGTAATATTAGTTATGGTAGGACTACTTAGTGGTGTTAGGGAGCATCATTATCCGCTTAAAAGGATCATTGAAAAACGGAAACGTTATTAATGATCTCATGGAGGTCTAGTTTATTTAACCATCCCAATCAACTTTAGTTGAAAATGTTTAATTGCTCTCAAACAAAGTTCTCAAAAATAAAGATGTAAAGCCTGGAGGACATTGTATCTGTGCAGTTATCTTAGAGCTTTAGTAGGCTCTAAATGCAGAAACTACCGAAGCTGTCGAGAAAGAAAAGCTTGATGTGAGATGCAGTTTTGTGACATTTGAACCCCCCCCTCCCTGGACCAATTGGAGACACCATATTCCGCCGCTACACCCCCCCCCCCCCCCCCCCCTCAGTTACCCCTCCAAGCTAGATACTGACAAATCCAACCAATCGCGAGTCGTTTGCGAGCAAGTCTGCCGACATTCGTCGGTTTTGTTCATAAGTTTTGCCATTTACAATTGTTGCTGTGTATGTTATAACAGTTTAACCGAACCGAATTTTTTAATAGCCGCCGTCAGCCTCTCAACGGCATTTACTTAGGCGCTCTCCTTTCTTAAAACTAGTTTTACACTTTGATCATACTTTCCGTTTTACCTAAATCACGGTTTTCACGTTTGACTTGCGACTTAACTCTCTCACTGTTTTAAATAAATGGATTTTAATTTCTTTCACGCATTCAATTACGCAATTACGTCAAAACGGTCGATGTCAAAAAAAAGCAAAATCAAAAGAAACTGGAAAAGCCGAGCAAGTCCGTTCATTAATTCATAATTGTTCCGACCCCACTTGTGGGGAGAGGAACTATATACTCAATGTTGTGTTACCAGTAGACCGATAAAAAGGCTAGTTCTTGTCTCGTGAGAAAGTTTACTATAAAAAAACTCGAATTCAATTTGAGAGCTGTTTTTTTTAGAAATTGTTTCCTATTTATTGTTGTTTGTTTAGTCACTTAGAGACTGGTCATTTTCATATCAAGGTTCCGTTAATGACAAGCCTCATTTACATTCAAATGATACACAATGAACAAAAAATTCGTGTTCAAGGCATTGCTCATGTTTTTTATGTCTTCGACTCAGAGTTTTCAAATTTTTTAATGAAATTTTGATTTCCTTTTGAGATTTTACTGAATTTTGGGAGTCTTATTGCAGTAGGCAGTTTTATCTGCTAACTATTGGTTTTATGACTTCGATAACACGAGTTTTCGTATTTTCAAAAAAAATGGATTCTTTTTGATTTTGTTTTCTTGAAATCTTATCTCATTATCTTCGTATTGGCATTTTCCATCGGCGTAAAAAAGACGTCCCATGGATCATGGATAAAATTTTCAAAAAACAGATTATGGTTTAAATGGCTTCGACACTCTTCTCAAATTTCTGAAACATCCATGTCTTCCCATCGAATCTTAAGGTAGTGTATTTTTTACTTCCGCTAAAAGCTCTTGAATTTAATGGCTGTTAAGACTTAAAAAATAATTTAGAAGTATTTTTCGGACATTAACCATCTTAACTTTATTTTCGTGAACTGTAAGTCAGTCTCAGTAATGACAGGACCTCCATCTTTTTTACTGCAACTAAAATGATTCTGGCTGATTGTTTCATCTTCTAACTATTGGTTTTATCAGTTCGATACCACGAGTTTTCATAATTTTTTTTTAATTTGGATATTTTTTTTTGTAATTTTGGTTCCTTTTGAAATTTTATCACATTATCCGAATAGTGATCGTTCCCATTGGCTTATTGAAAACGTCCAATAGATCCTAGGTAAAGTTCTCAGAGAAAAACTGATGGTTTAAATGCCTTCGACACTTCTCGCACTTTTGTTCCGAATTTTTGGTTTTTGCGTGTTTTTGTTGTTGTTCATAATCATAAGACTTATTGTGATGCTCGTTTGATGACGTATGATTGACAAACATCCTTGCCTTCTCATTGAGGCCTAACTTAGCGTATTTTTTGCGTTGAAAGCTATTCAATATATTATTGTTTATATAACGGGTTTTCTCAAAGATTTCTTGGTTTATTATATTTGTTCATGCATGTTGAATTTGATATTGTTAAAAATAGAAGAACCCCACTACTGCTAAAAATTTTGATGACATTAGAGAAAATTTCACCAAAAATTCTTTCATTGGCTTCGATACTTTTCTCGCTCATTTTTTTTTTGAATGTTCTTCTGTCTTTGCCTTTTTTAATTCTTCGTGTAGTCGTACAATGCTGACTGGTCTCATAGGCTTCTAATTGAGGATTTAATGAATGATGTTGCTCAATGCTCTCAGTTCATAGTGAATAGTATTTAATTTTACGGTATTGTTTTCTCAAAGATTTTTTATGTTTTCAGTTTTTGCTCAATTTGTCAGTTTGTATTTTATTCTCATCATTGAGAGGTTCCATACAATTTCTGGTGATTCAAAAACTTTTTCTATTGATGTCATGTCGTAACTCATGTTTTGTTTGTCGGACAATTTTTGGTTTCATAAATTTTTGTGAATAATCAATATTAGTGTTTCTTTTTCTCTTCTTTTAGCACATTCACTGAAAAACTTTTGTTTTTGCTTTTTTGGTATTTGTTTTTTTCGCAGTCTTTCTATTGGCAGATCTTGTGAGCGATGTAATGAGGCATGGTATTATGCAATTCAATTAGTAGTTCAGTTTTGTAACAATTTTTTAAAACATCCATTTTTAATTATCTCACCATTAGGTTGACAATTAAGTCAAAAATGCTCGGAACATCATGTGCGAACGCACATTAACGAGCATCCTTGTTCATCAGGTTATCAAAATCCATTAGAGCGATTGCTAGCTGAAATTAGTATAAAGCTTAATAATTTCCTGTTTAGAAGTTAATTTAAGTGTAGTTTGAAAATATAACTGAAACTGCACACCGAGTTAGAACACTTTTTGGAAGTCTCAGTAATGACAGGACCTCCATCTTTTTTACTGCAACTAAAATGATTCTGGCTGATTGTTTTATCTTCTAACTATTGGTTTTATAACTTCGATACCACGAGTTTTCATAATTTTTTTTTGGATTTTTTTTTGTAATTTTGGTTCCTTTTGAAATTTTATCACATTATCCGAATAGTGATCGTTCCCATTGGCTTATTGAAAACGTCCAATAGATCCTAGGTAAAGTTCTCAGAGAAAAGCTGATGGTTTAAATGCCTTCGAAACTTCTCGCACTTTTGTTCCGAATTTTTGGTTTTTGCTTTCTTTTGTTGTTGTTCATAATCATAAGACTTATTGTGATGCTGGTTTGATGACGTATGATTGACAAACATCCTTGCCTTCTCATTGAGGCATAACTTAGCGTATTTTTTTGCGTTGAAAGCTATTCAATTTAACGCTGTTTATATAACGGGTTTTCTCAAAGATTTCTTGGTTTTATTATATTTGTTCATACATGTTGAATTTGATATTGTTAAAAATAGTAGAATTCACTGCTGCTAAAAATTTTGATGACATTAAAAAAAAATTTTCCAAAATTCTTTTATTGGCTTCGATACTTTTCTCGCTCAATTTTTTTGAATGTTCTGTCTTTGCCTTTTTTAGTTCTTCGTGTAGTCGTACAATGCTGACTGGTCTCATAGGCTTCTAATTGAGGATTTAATTAATGATGTTGCTCAATGCTCTCAGTTCATAGTGAATAGTATTAAATTTTACGGTATTGTTTTCTCGAAGGTTTTTTATTTTTTCCGTTTTTGCTCTTTTTGTCAGTTTGTAATTCATTCTCATCATTGAGAGGTTCCATCCAATTTCTGGCAATTCAAAAACTTTTTCTATTGATGTCATGTCGTAACTCATGTTTTGTTTGTCGGACAATTTTTGGTTTCATAAATTTTTGTGAATAATCAATATTAGTGTTTCTTTTTCTCTTCTTTTAGCACATTCACTGAAAAACTTTTGTTTTTGCTTTTTTGGTATTTGTTTTTTTTTCAATTAGTAATGCAATTCAATTAGTAGTTGAGTTTTGTAACAATTTTTTAAAATTCAATCATCCATTTTTAATTATTTCATCATTAGGTTGACAATGAAGACAAAAATGCAGATGAGCTCGGGTCGGAACATCATGTGCGAACGCACATTAACGAGCATCCTTGTTCATTAGGTTATCAAAATCCATTAGAGCGATTGCTAGCTGAAATTAGTATAAAGCTTAATAATTTCCTGTTTAGAAGTTAAATTAAGTGTAGTTTGAAAATATAACTGAAACTGCACATCGAGTTAGAACACTTTTGGAACTTGGGAAAATATTCTGTCAATTTCTTTTATTTTTTTGTCTGTTTCAATCCCGATGTGCGTCAACGGCGAGTATTTTCCGACGATTTGCCGGCTGGCTATATTTAATATTTTGCGTTCTGTATTTCTTGTTTGGTGTGATCTAAATTACTCTCATGCCTTTTTGTAGCTGCAAAGCTGTAAGCTGAGCGTAGCTATATTGCGGTGCTCTTGGTTTTTTTTTGTTTCGTCGTCTGACGCTCTTTTTTCTTTTTACATTTGTTCACACAGCAAAGCTGAAAAAGTCAAATTTTCTGAATGACTTCTTCCTCTCGCTAACGGCATTTGCGCGCGTGACGTCATTTCTCACTCACTTTAGCGAAAGTTTTTAGGTTATTTGCGTGATTAGATTTTGATCATACGTTACTTACCTCACTCAATAAAATGACTTTTGCACTTTAAAACTTAAGTTTAATTTGAATTTGTTTAAGGTCGAAGGAACTCCTATGTGCAGTAAAGGTCCCTAATAAGAGGCTTCTGTGGAATGATTTTTAACAAACTTTATTAATTTATCGCTGAATGTTTTTTAGCCTAGTTTTTTGAGCGGCGTAGATTTTTTTTCAATTTAGATCTGTATCTGTTTCTATCTCTATTATATGGCACGCAGGTCTTTTCTTTCGCAGCTATTCCGGCAATCTGCCGGCTATGTTTGAATTTTGTGCGATTCGAAATACTCTCATTCGCAATTTAGCAACTTAGCTTGATTGGCGGCAGCTGTTTGTTATTTCAATAAAGGTCAAATGAATCGCTATAACTGTTATTGCCCTTGTCCGATATTAGTTGGTTTTATTGAACATTTTAAAATTTTTTCTGTTTAATTATCATTATCGTGCATTAAATGAATTATTGAATTAGCAAAAGGGTGTTACTACGATGCCAACATCAACCATTTGTTTTTTGTCTTCATTTCATTCTCAATTTTGCTAAAGCCAATGACAGTTTTAATTTCGTCAGTTCAGCCACTCACTGTTGATAAACAGACTGCAAGAAGCTTTGTTATTTCGATTGTCTCTCAAGTCAAACTTTACAGTATTTGATAATTTTTGCTTTTAACAGGACGTTAAATGCTGAAAATTTGGCTGTTGAACTTCATTTTTAGTACAAACATAGTTTTGCTAGCTTCATCTTGAAAATTTTAAGCAAACTCTAAAAATGAAAGTCAACGTGAAACAGTTGAGACAATTTTTCACTTGTCGCTGCCTATTTGAAGACCTGAGATTTTATTTCGATGTTGCAGCATTACTGTATACCGAGAGTTGCTTTCGTATACTTCGTGTCCTAAGTATTCTGATTTCTGCTAACTTGTAGCTGGAAGTCAAGTAGTTTAGTTACCTGGTAATCTATCGATTGGGTGAGCAGCTTTTCTGCATAAGCATTTCTGTTCGAAACTAGGAATTGAACTAGACTGCAGAAGTGAGCGTGTTTTTTAACTCGAAATGTTGAGAAACGAGTAAAAGTAAAGAAATTAGCATAGCAAAAAATTCCTGATTACCGATTAATCGCAGAACCCAAAAACCAGCAGAACTGCCTTTGTGGCTGATTTGATTACTAAGGGAGATGTTAATATTGAAACAAAGCGCGCTGCAAAAGTGATCAAACTAGGCGCACTAGGTACAAACTAAAATATTCTACGACAAAGTAACTATTAGCACATGACTTCAGAAAAGAAATGGAATTTCAAAGAGGCTTTTAAAAATATATGTTAACTTTTCACATCAAGTTTTAAACACATTCAACGAAACAATTATCAATTATACAACATCTTTAATACCTGTTTTGAGGCGAACTGACAAAAATGTTAATGATTTGACGAATAACTAAAAAAAATGCAAACATTTCCAAGAAAAAATGAAAATAGTGAGAACTGTTAGCTATATACAAGCAAAATGAAACACAAAATAATATACATGAAACGAATAATATACATTATCAATAATTAAAACAACCTTTGTCTAAGTAATTGCAGAACATCGTTGTTAAATCTCAAGATTGTAAAAACAAGTGCTTAGTGCACCACCAGTTTTTTTTCGTTGATGGCCAATTAATTTTGCTTCTGGACCCAGCTATGTCTAAAACGCACCGCTGTTCTTAAGGTTCGGTAAATTCATTATTTTTGTGATATTTCTAATTTTGCTATAGAGAAGATTTGTGAAATGCCTAAAAAGTTAATCAAATTGACTAAAAGTGGTCAAACTCAAATTTCTCCCGAACGTTGTTATTTGTGTTTGAGTTTTAGACCGTGACATAGTTAGAATTAAAGCTAAATCATTGTTCTCAGATACCAACTAAAAAGATTGAGCTGACTGCCGCCAATCTTTTACCGCAGTTTTTTGATGTGTCTGGTTAATTGCTCTCGAACGAAGTTTGAAGCAGTTATTGAAACCGTTCGTCTTTTTTGCAACATTTTCGCTTGAGCGTTTTGTTCTAGAACAATTTCTTGATTTACCATTTGCTCTTATGTAGAAATGAGGTCTGTTGCTAGAACAAAACCGATTGTAAGATAATATCGAGGTACCCTAATAGCCGAGTGGTTAATGCTTGCGTTTCTTACTCCTGAGGTCGCGAGTTCAAACCCCATAGACTATTATCTAGGCTAATACCCCTCTGAATAAAATTGCCCTGCCTTTCGGTCGAGAGCAATTTGACTTTAGTTTACTAGCCACAGATAGGGTTAGAAAACCTAGTTATGGCTGTCCGATAAGTGGAGCTAGCATAAAGTTCTTAAATTTTTGTTCAAGAATTGAGGGAACAACTATTTTTAATTTTCTTCTTAACTGCTTAAGTATTTTGAGAAATAAGTGTAGTGTCTACTAAATTTACCGCCATAGTTTTCCAATTTTGCCAGATTTTTTTCAATTTTGTTCCGTGTTTTTTCTCATCTTATCTTTTTTGCATGTGTATTTATTTTTCTACTAATAAAAGCTGAAAAATCCGAGCTGCTAGAAACCTTTTTGATATTAACCGGAGAATTTGTAATTAGAAAGAACAAGTGGAAAAATTGTTGCTGATTTTTTCTCTCCCTCAGTAACATCAGTGGTCAATTTTTCTCGAACGAAGTTTTAAGCAATTATTTTTGTCGTGCGTGTCTTTGTGCAGTTTTCACTTGAACATTGTTGACTTTTCTCTTGAGGTTCTTGACTTCATGTGTTTTGCTTGATCTATTTTGTGTTTCAAAACTGAATCAAATGAAATGCGATGTTCTGGAACAATTTTCTTTCACAGATCATTATCTAGTACTGTTTCAGTTTGCTTTCTAGTCCAAAGCGCATTCTGAAAAACTATCGTTTCGTGATACGTCTTTCCTCAAAAATGTAGTGGAAGTTGAAAAGTATCTGTGTAACCGACAACATGAACTAAGCAAAATCTCGTTTGCTGATAGGATTTCATCAGAGGCATTTCTATCCTTCCGCTCTGTTTTTCTCGCTGTTTTGAATAAATTCGCGCCAATGATCGAGTTATATGAAAATTGTTCCAAAACTCCCAAATAGATAACTAATCGTTAAGAAAATTTACAAATTTTTGAGAGAAATCGCATCAAAAATGAAAACCAATGGCAAGTTGTAAAGCTTTCTTTTCGTACGCAGTAAACTAGAGAAAGAAATTAAATTATCCAAGAATGATTTTATATCACCAAGTTCAAAAATTGCATTGGGGACTCAAGACAAACATTTGATTTATTTAACGAATTGAAAGGCAAAAATACCAAATCAGACCTTGCTCCAAAACTATCTTCATGTGAAAAAAAGTGCGATAATCTTTCGGTTCATGATGTTGCGGAAAATTTCAATGACTACTTTGGGAATATTGGTATAGAGGTTAAAATTGGCCTGCCTGATATCTCTAAGTTTTCCGTCGGTTGATCAATCAATGTACTGCTCTGATGTAACAATACCTGAAGTAATGAGTATTATTATGGGTTTAGCAAATAAATTTACGTCGGAGGACCATGAAATTAGCAATGTTCTGGTAAAAGCGTCCATGCCTGCAATTGTGCCTTTTTTGACTCTCTTGATTAATAAGTCTTTTCTGAAGGTGTGTTTCCTCATGTACTGGCAAAAGCGAAATTTTTTTCCTCTTCACAAAATCAGTCAAAATTAGTTGAAAATAACTACAGGCCAATATCTCTTTTGATGGTTTGGAGCAAGGTCTATGAACGCGCTATATTTAATCGACTTAACAGCGACTTTGAGAAGTTGAACTTAATTTATTCTAAACAGTTTGGTTTTAGGGCAAAGCACAGTACTGCGGACGTTTTAGTCTCCCTAATTGAATAATGAATGGCTTCTGGTACTAAAAATGTTGACAGTTTCTTTAATTTGAGAGAAGCGTTTGATACGATTGATCGTAAGATTTTGTTCGCTAAGTTAGATAATTATGGCGTCCGCGGAATTGTGCTTGATTGGTTTAAATCGTATTTAAACTTGCGTATGCAAAGAGTGGAAATAATGGGCGTTTCATCAAACTGGATACAAGTAAAAATGGCGTTCCACAAGGTTCTGTTTTAGGCCCGCTTTTATTCTTGATTTATATTAATGATCCTCCTCTAGTGTGTAAGTCAATTGATGTCTTTTTGATTGCGGATGATACCAACTTGACCGCTTTAAGTTGTCATAGTAATGCTATCCAGTCAGATTTAACCAATGTTTGTGATTGGTTATGTAACAATAAGCTTGCATTGAACGTTGATAAAAACGTTCAAGTTTCTATAAACGCAAGTGCTTCTAGTAGGAGAAGCAGCTTCTTCGAAAACTCTTGCATTGATCTGTGTTCTTCTTGTAATTATTTGTGTGTTTTCGTTGATATTAAATTGTCTTTTAGCAATCATATTGAATATGTTGTGAGACGACTCGGAGCACAATGTGGGATAGTTTCTAAATTACGGCATTTCGTGCCACAAAAACAACTCAAAATACTATATAAGTAACGTGCAACCAATCTTGTAATATGGTGTTCTTGTATACGGGTGTTGTAGCTACTCGAGTCTTAAAGCTATCTACATTTTTCAAAAGAAATTTTTGAAGCTCATTTCCGTAAACGAAGCAGCTCA
The DNA here is from genome assembly GCF_964194025.1 of Convolutriloba macropyga. NCBI lineage: Eukaryota > Metazoa > Xenacoelomorpha > Acoela > Convolutidae > Convolutriloba > Convolutriloba macropyga. Next base: position 25,719,045 of record NC_134472.1, read on the forward strand.
TCTCAAGACATCTTTTTCCGAAACTGCTTGCTAACTGTTTTTGATCTACATATGTTTGAGCGGCTTAAGTTTGTGCTGTTCTCGGTCAATAACATTCAATCCGAATGATTTCTAAATAATCTTTTCACTTTTCAAAAGACAGTGAGAATAACAAAACAATCTCACATGTCTCCTCTTAACACTCTGAAATGCATAATAAAATTCTCGAAGCTTTCCATTGCCTTTCGTGCCTGCATTTTGTACAACTATCTTAAAAAAGAAGATGTTGTTACCGCTTATTTGGTCAAGTTTTCTAAAACTTAATTGAAGTTTTTTTGAACAGTTCAAAAAAAGTTATTCACTCAATTATCACGAAATAGTCACACTTATATATGAAAAATAGGAATTATCTCAATAATGCTGCTGAATAATGCTTCCATGGATGCTAACAGACACCCTTTTGGGGTTGTCTTTCATGTGTCAACATATGAGCCTCTCAAACCCCGTAGTTTTCTAGATGTCGACGATTTTTTAGTTTTCTGAAAAGGGCTTGGACCTAGAAAAAAATCTTTCTCTTGATGTTTTGGAATTTTTGTCCTGAGTCCAACCTTTGCGGTGATAATGTGACAAAATTTGACAAATATCAAAATTTGTGATAATTCCATAAATTTAACAATTAAAAAAACTTTCTTCCTCTGATTTTTAATACCACCGGGCAGGCTGTAAAGCAGACCAATGCGTCTCGTTGCCTCTCCCCTTCGAGTCTTCTTATTAACTAAAATCCTGATTTAATTTGCATATATTACTTTATATTTTTTTTGTTATTGGTAACTGGAAGAACTAAATTCTTCTTCTATATTGTTGTTTCAAGCAACTGAACTACTAGTAGTCGTGGATGGGATAGTAGGTGATAACTCGACTGCGTGAATGTAGTTTCTGTAAAGTCGGTGAAAAGTTACAAATTAGATTGTGTGGAATCAAAGCAAAAACCAATTGAAACAATTAAGAGGGGCAGTTTAAAATTCTTTGATAATATAAAGGAGTGAAGCTCCCCCTGACATTTGTCTTCAAAGTGAGTTGAAAATTTTGCTTTCTATCAAACTTTAAAGCAAACTTTTCTGAGTTTATCTACTCAGTTAAACTAATTCGGCACTTTTTCGTTCAATTAACCAATAACTGGAAAATTCCGATTGGTGCAATGAAAAGAACTTTTTACACTTACTATATTTATGTTCTGTTAATTATCATAAAATTTGGCGTCGAGCAGCAGTACATCGATTGAGGGATTAATGGAGCTAAAATTTCGAAACAATAATTTGAAAGGTTTTCAGCTCATTTGCATGGGGATACAAATTTTAGGGGAACGTGACTTCTTTATTTTGTCAATTGGATCTTTGAGTAACCCTCTTAAGTATTTTAACTGGTGTTTGCCTAATTTGCACAAAATACACGTTGAAATTTTGCCTAATGTCTACCAAAATTTCTTTAGCCTAATCGAGCTTCGCCTCATAGCGTGCCAAATCAAGCTTTATTTGATTCAGGTTCTGAAGTTTGGCTCGTACATTGTGGATGAATTGAGACAGTGTACACAGCCTGTGTTGATCTACATCCCACCTTACGCTGAGTTGAGAGGGGGTGCCTGGGTGGTGATTGATCCTTTCATCAACTACCAGGTGATGGAAATGTATGCTGACACCAACAGTCGAGGCGGCGTCCTTGAACCCGAAGGTATGCTGCTGATGCAGTGCATTGATTAGATACAAGTGATGTCCGAATAATTTCTAAAGAGCTTTTTAGTCTAACGAAGCCCAACATTTTTTTAAGATTTCATGCTAAGCCTCAAAGTCTTACATCTTGAGGGGTTGTTGCAAAAGCGATCTTAGACTAGTATTACCTCTAAATAGTTGAAATCTCTGCCTCAGGGCGCAACTTTTTCTTTCCTGTAATTTTTCAATGCTAAATTTATAATACCGTAGAAAATCAAAAATGATTATCTAATTTGGATTTAAAACAGCATTTGGAAATATTCTCTTTTACATCAGCAAATTGAATTAGTGTATCGTGGGAACTCTTGGCTAAGTTGTCCTTTTGGATCAATGTTGGAACTTTGTGTTCAAAATCATGCTCAATTAATTGCATTGGATTGCGTGTAAGAAGCATTTGTGTTGCAGGTACAGTTGAGATTAAATTCAAGCTAAAAGAGATCAAACAGACAATGCGACGTCTAGACGACACTTACAGAAAACTACAGGACCAATTGGGAAACCCGGACTTGACTCCAGAACAGAAAGCGGACATTGAGAGCAAAATCAAAAGGCGAGAAGAGGTCTTAGGATCTGTGTATCATTCCATTGCGGTGCACTTTGCCGACTTGCATGACACGCCTACGAGGATGATGAAAAAAGATGTCATCAATGATATTGTCGACTGGAAGACTTCTAGAAAGTTCTTCTACTGGAGGTTCAAGCGACTCTCCCTTAAAAATGTGTTCTACAGGCGTATTGTGCACAGGTAAAAACGAGGATTTGTTATTTCTTTGTTTGACTAGTTATTAACTGATAAATGAGTTTGTCTTTTTTTAAAGATCATTGAAGTAAGTTGTAAGTCCAGATGACTTGTTTATTCATTCAGCCATAGCTTCGATGTTCAATTTCGTCACTGTGTGACTCAAGTCGGTGCCATGCAAAAAATTATTGAATGTATGATAGCTGTCGTTTTTCGTGAATTTATATTTAGTCGCATCAATTCATATAAGATTGTTGGATTTCAATCATAAGAAATAATAAACGCTTTCGTGTTCACAACAAATATCAGAATGATGTCATGCCTATCTTAATTGCTAATCATCTGAAATATTGGTTGCTTTAGGATCTGAATATTTTAATTGCTCTCGAACGAAGTTGTCTTTTTTGCAAAATTTTTGAAGGACCGTTTTTGCGCTTTTGTTCTAGAACATTCTTCGACTTCTCGAGTGACTTTTTCACGCTTGAAATTCTTCATTTTTAAGTGATCGAAGTTGCTCTTACTCTGAACTAAAGTTTGCTGCTAATAAAAAACCGATTGAACGAAAGAGAATCAAAGCAATTGCCGTTTCGAACCCTTATGGGTACCATGCCACCTATAAATTAAATTGCCAGCTCGTTCCAGAACAATTCGTCTGATGTTAATCGGTTTATGCTTAGCTCTTGATGACAAAGTTGTGACCCAATTCAGTGGTTTTATTAGTTTGCCCATGTTTTCTAATTTTTATCTTGCTGTGTTTTGTACCTTTCATTGCGCTATACTATAACTGAGAAGAATTTGAAAAAATAGAGTTAGATCACCTGTCTAGCCATTAATTCAGTTCATCGTGCCGTAGTTTTCAAATTGGTTTAATTAGTAACCCATCTATGTTACTGAATAGAATTATTGGGTTTTCTGTCTTTGTACTGTCATGGCTCTCGGTTGATAGATGTGTATGATCTGAAGGAGTGTAGTTTCGAGACCCGTTCCATTTATTGAATTTCACATTTTTTTGTCTTATGTGTTTCCATTAACCGTTAGCTGAGAATCTGTCAGCTGAGGGTAGCTATATTGCGTTGTTCCTTTTAAATCGAACAAGTTTTGATTGTAGTAGTGCTTCTTTGTAAGATGCGTTCACACAATATTTTTCCATGACTTTGATGTTTTAGGCACTTAGCTGGCTGTAGCAGTCTTTCAGGTGCTTAGTGTGCTAATATCGCTCGATAATCTCAAATTCAAGGTGAAAAGGTCATTGTTTGAGCCCCAAAATGCGCATTTTTAAACGTTTTTCGCCGTTTTTTAGTGTTTTGTTGAATAGGTCTTGAATTAACGTTGGTTACAGCTCAGAAATATCTTGTACAAGCAGTAATTTTTTGAGGTCCTTTTTCGAGTCTGTTTTTTCCATGTACATGTTTTAGTAACGCAAAAAAGTTGTAAGGAACTTTGTATTTTTTGCATGTTTTTTGATAATTTTGTAAGGTTTTGAATTTTTTACCGTTAGGTTCCAATAAAGCTTTAACCCACGCATCATTTAATGGATCAAATTTAACAGTAAAATTTTGTTCGATAATTTGTGCAAACTCTTAAGTAATCTCAGCTATTTGTTTTTCTCTCACTTACCCAACGTACTTGCGGCTTGTCTGAAAATTAATTTTTTGTAAATATGGCGGAACAGAATTGATCATGAAGACATAAGTATGAGGAATTTATTCAGATTTTCAATAATTTCTGTAATTTTAAACTTTTGCTGATTTTGTCATTTTATTTTCTGGGTTTAAGTCGTCAATAAACCATTCTTTCAGTTTGATGCTGCATGCATGTTTTGAATTAACTATTACTGTTTTGAGTACAAGGATACCACGTAACTCTCGCTAGTCTTCGGTATTTTTTTTGCTAGTTTCTACTTTCAAAATATTACTAGCCACCGTCAGGTTTTCAACAGCTATTATTTAGGAGCTCTCCCTTTTTAAAATTCGCTTTACCTTTTGATCAAGTTTTTGTTTTATCTAAGTCAACAATTTTGCGTTCGACTCCTAACCTACCTCACCTGGTGATTCTGAACTAAATGAATTTTATATTCTTTAAGGCATTAAATTACACAATTATGTGAACATGGTCAAGGTCAAAAGAGCAAAATCAAAGGAAAGGGCATAATTTTGGGTCATAAAGACATATGGTTTAATGACTTAGTGCATTAGGTTACCAAGGTTCATTAGAGCTATTGCCAGCTGGCTGTCGTATTAAGCTGAATATCGTTCCGCCTAGCTAGAAGCTGACTTATGTATAATTATAGAATATAACACACTGCACACCAAATTAGAAAAGTTTTGAAACAAATTCCGTCTTTTTTCGTGTTCTGTTTTAATCAGTACGTACGTCAACCGGGGAACATCGGCTACTTTCGGGCAATTTGCAGGCATGTTCTCTTTGCCTGTCTCTGCTTGGCTTTCATATAACAAGCAAGTTGTTTTTTCATGCCAATTTCCTGTTCTTGCTCATACATTTATGATTGAACTTTTGTATTCAACACTTGATCCCGAAAATATGTATAATTTAAATGTTATGTCCAGTTGTCTCTCAATTTTTCAAACTCTCTGTTTGTTTAGCTCGTATTGCACAATTGATCTGCTGGTCAGGTCATGGGTTATTCACTTTTTCAGTCATCTTTTGATTGTATTTCAGGACGTGTCCTGCTGTGTTTTTTGTTTCGTGGTCTGGCGCTCTTTTTTTGTTTTCATTTTTTTCCACATAGCAAAGCTTAAGGTCAACTTTTTGGAATGACTTCTTACTCTCACTGACATCTGCGCGCGTGATGCAATTTGTCACTCTGCTGCATCCGCTTTTTGCGTGGTTAAATTTTGATCTTACGTGGCTTCCGTCACTAAACAAACTGACATCTGCGTTTATGTTAATGTTGAATTATTTGAAGATCAAACAAACTCACATGTTTACTAAAAGTCACTGCAAAAGGATTCTGGGGATTAAGTTAGGATAAGCTATATTAATTTGTCGCCATAAGTTTTCCTACTTTAATATTCTTTTCGTCCTACTGACGTTGCACAGAATTTATGCGTTTTCACTCGAATTTGTGGCTGTTTTTGTTCTAGAAAAAGTTGCCGGAAATCATGACATGTTTCGATTGCATGTGAGCAAACCTCGTCTTATTCTGATTTTATTTCGTTTGAGTAGTCAGTCAGTATATGTATTTCCCTACATCGATTCGTTTCCGGAAGTCTTTGATGACACTCACTAATTTACATTCAATAGAGGTCACAAGGTCAGTAATATTCGAGGTGAACATGCCAGGTTGAGAAGGTTTTGACTCATTTTAGCTTAATTTTTCCGACCCAACTCCGCAAACATCCTAAAGAAAATGGGCACTATAATTCTAGACACTATATCTCTTATTCTTAATAGCCGCGAAGCGATAGCGGTTATTATAGGGGACATCGCGTTTTTCTGCAATTCAAATAATTTGAATTGTATTGGGGCGCTGTCTTGTTTTAAGATCTGTTCACACATTTTCATGATTTTAGGAGTCAAATTGGAGTAGTGATTTTGGTCACGCCGAAACAGGAAATGGAGCGAAAAAGCGAGTAGTTTTGCAGCGTAAAATTTTTTCGCTCTAATTTTAGAATAGAGTCAGAAAACGGTTGTTTGAACAAAAATTCGCTTTCTCGCAGGTGGTTTTTTTGTTCACATATGACAGTTTCACTATTTTTTACTGTTTTTTTCGTTTTTTTGAATCGAATTTTTTTCTAAATGGTTTTCCCAATCTATTCATAGTTCAATCTAGGTCTAGTTTTTTTGTGTTTGAACCACATTTTTCTTTCTCGCTAGTAGTTTTTTGCACACATGCGGCAGTTTGATTTTGTTTTTTTTGGATCTTTTCCGTTTGTGCCCCCCCAGTACGTTATGCTCCCCCCAGTTACAGAGCACGTGTCATTACACAGTAAATCATTATGTAAAAATATTGCACGTGCATCGGGGGGTTGCAAATAATATTCACCCACTAAGCTGGGGGGGCACAAACGGAAAAGATCCTTTTTTTCAATTTTTTTATCTGATTTTTTAGAAATGGTTTTCCCAGTTCACTCATAGTCCATTCTAGGTTTAATTGTTTGTTCAGTCAATGAAAATTCTTTGAATTGTACGCCAGGACTTGTCCTGCTATGTTTTTTTAATTCGTCGTCTGCATCGATGATTCTTACGACCTGACTTGTTGGAATTGACTTTTAATTTCAGTGATTTCTACTGCTTTGCAGTTAAAGTTTGTGTGCGTGACGCATTTGTTATGCTTTTAGCTCAAATGCGTGACTAAAAAAATGACTTCTGAACTCATTTAATGAACTTTAAATTTTCTGAACATTTACTAGTTAGATAAATAGTGTGCATCTAAGTAGTGCCAAACTTATATGCCCTAATTCCTGAGTATTAGTCATGTTTTTGATTTCGAATTTCAATCAGTTTTGAAAAGCTCTTTTAGGGTTTTTTTCCTTATAGACCGTATGTGTCATAAAGTTGACAGTCTGATTCTAACCCAAAAAATCCAGTGGTCTATTAAAGGACTGGTGGTCTATCTTATTTCTTTAGTTGCTTCAATTCATGGAAGGCCACAAGCGTCTACCGTGACTCTTTTCCGGCAATCTTGCGGCTATGTTCTATCTGTCTATTTTGTGGGCATTAGGATCCACAGTTTTATTTGTATGAGGCTTCGAGTCCTTTACGGTATTCTACCGATTAATTTTTTTGTGTTTCTGATGAATAAATGTTTCCTCTAAGCACAATAGAAAACTCGATGAATAATCTGCAAAAATATTGAAATCAATGATATTTCTCTTAAAGTGTTGATTGTTTGTTTTTGATGAAGGCCCATCTCTCGCAAACAGTTTGGATCGATGATGCAACGCTGGTTCCTGGAGGCAAAGGGAGCCCTCAACATCTCAAGTTGGACCAATGATGAAGAAGTGGCCAAGTGGTTGCAGGAAGAGATCGAACAGGAGGCCAACACGGGCACCTGTCAGATATCAAGAAACCTTCAGGATATCCGACACCACAGCATTGTTCACAAAGTCAAGGTACCTAACCCATTCAATCCTTCTCAGCAAATTTCGGGTCTTTTGTTTCGGTAAGTTTATAGAGAATTGGTTAAAGCAAGAGGCGGAGGCTTATTTTCCGGTAAAAGCAGTCCACCGTTATTTAAATTCAATGGAACTAAATCTTAGTGTTCGGTACTATTATTAGAGTTCTACCCGTTCAGAATTTCATTGCCGCCACAAAACTTTCAAAAAGCCACATGTTTGAAATCTTGGCAGTGCTTTTGACTGATGTTTCTATTTTAATGATATAGGAAATCCTTGAAGTTGAGCAGCCCAAACCTCAAAACTCGTGCACTTTTGACCTTTTGCCAGCTGAGCTCTCAGACGCTTCTGGTGCAGTGACAGCCAGTGCGCCAATCGATATCAAACGTATCTCTGTCCGACGCAACAGTGGTTCTGGACAATTAAGCATCCCGAGTCCAGGAGCTAATTTGATCTCTCCAGAAGTCTGTAATGGCAAATTCTACGATCTGGTGGAGGATGCTGTTGGCCAATTGTTGGAGTTTCTGCCACCTAATCGCAGAGCCAGATTTCAGGGTCCAGTAGCGTCCAAATCTCTGGACGAGGTCGAAGAGGAAGTAGCCGAAACTAATACCGCAGTATGATAAAGTAACTTACAACAAAACTGATCAAGACTTGAACAAAACATCTATATAGCAACTTGAAATCAATTTATCTCCAGCTAAGATTTTCAAACTTATAGAAGCCGAATAAATTTATTGTTTTAATTTAAACACGTTGGTGAATGAAATTTTGGCTCTGTTGGGTAATCTTGATCTTGGTATTGTGAAAGATCAAAGCGTGTGTTTGCAGTTTTTACTCATCCCTTAGTTGAATGATATGATACTGAATGCATAAAATTAACTCGAAGTTAATTTATTTCTTAGTTCTCCAATCAAGCCATTCTAATTTGCAATAATCCGAATCTTTTTTGACTGAGATGAAAACTGGTGGAGTTTGGAGTGGATTACGAGCTATTCTGTTCACAAATTAACTTAATTGATTTGACTTCGGATTTGTATATTAATGTAATGTATTTCCATGATTTTGTAACTTTCGCAACTATAAGTAGCTTTGAAAGCTGACGTGGTCGAAATTGTGTATCAAGACGATTATCAGTGCATTACTCAATGAAGCAGGTATTCTTATTTCAAATCAATTTGATAGTACTCCTAATTGTACATGGTTGTCCTCTAATAATTATGTAAAGTTGAAATTTGATATTACAAAGCATTTATAATTTAACTTTTCCTCTTTGCTTTATGAAAAACAAGTTTAGGAGCTTAATAGCCTGACGCCATATAGCCGCTCGTGTTTTATTACGATATAAAAGAGTTATGATAATCTACTACTTTTTACTACTCAAAAATTACAATTGTTAATTTTTACGAAACAGGGTGACAAAAAATTTTATTTAAAAGAAAACATTTTAGGAGTAACGTTGCTTTGTTCATGCCGCTTTCCTGTGTGGGAAAGTACGTATTCAATAACTAATTAATATCAGAGAAGTTTGCAACAATTATTTTTAGTCAGGTTGATCATTTTAAGGGAATTTTTTATACGGTAACAATCATTACTCATTTAAAACTGTTGAAGAAAGTAAAGTAGGATTTGAAATTTGTGATTTCTCTGACGCTTAAAGCATTTCTCGATGCTTAAAGCAACAGCAGTTAACTTAAATATGTCAGTTATAACGTTAGCGGAAAGAAAGAAATGATCAATCTGTGCCGTGGTTTCCCCCTTCGCAGTGGCTGAAGTTGAGAGATAATCAAACCCTTATATTTGGGCGAAACATAGTTGGTTTCTTTCGCATTTGGGAGAGAAAAATGATTCCCCTCCATTTGAGCGAATAATTTTCGGCATAAATGTTGAACATGTCCGCGGGTCGATATAAATTGCGCAATTAATTGTACTGCGCAAGCGGTTGCAATTCAACAACGGATTTTGTCATTTCTGAGTATTACAACCCTTGCTAGTTCAAATGACGCTCCAGATGTTTTGAGACAATGCTGTCAAAATTACTATCAGATTATTGATGCCATTTCACTGAATTGTTGAACTGAACGGTTTTTTAAAGGATTTTTCTCAAGCTGGAGTAAGTGTCGTGGGTCTCAAAATCAAAGCATGTTGCTGTTGTTCTCGCTACAATTCAATTTACAAAAGTACAGTTTCATGAATTCTCAAAAATATGAAAGCTTTTTCAAGAAATGCTGACAACCCGTTAAATAGAAGAAAAGCAATTGTAACAAATTGGTAAACTATGATTCTCAAGAATCCCTTCTTTTTGTTTTTCTCCGATGAGCTAATAGTATGAATTTCGAGCGAAGGGATAAAAATTGTCGGCAATTTTTTCCATGACAATGAGTGGGTGGACGATTTTGAAACAACGATTCCGAAAACAGACATTTTTTTGGGGATGTTTAAGAGGAAAATGTTAAAAATCTAGAAAAAATATAAGATAAGAATGGAAACACACGATCGAGTCAAGTACCAATAAGTAAATTAGTTATGTGCAAGTACAAATTACACAGCTTTGTTACATCACAATTTTAGATAATCTTAAAATAATCTAAAAATAAGCTTCAAATCTTTGTACTCGTGAAAGTTCAAATACTAGCTATTGATTAGGTAAGCCCGGTTATTAAAATTTTATAAAAAATTTTCCGGCGTTTGAGCATCGCATGCATTACTATCTTCATCTTCTTCAAATGATTTCGTTCTGTGTGATCGGCTGTCAATATGTGTAGATTTGGCTGAGTTGCTCCAGCATTCAGCAGTTATGTTCTTAATAGAATACAACAGGTATGTATGGAAATAATGTATCAGGTGCTCCGGGGGGTAAATCAGTCATCTTCGGATAAGTCTCTCCGCACCCTCCGTACGATTCTACCCTGGAGAACTAAACAACAACAATAATCGCAAAAGTAACCGTCACTCCACTTCTGCTGCTCTCAATGGTTAAAACATTAGGTTGAAAAATGTAGGTGTAATGACCAAAGCGACAAAGTATTCAAAGTTGGGGCAGAATTAGAAGTGAACATTTTGATTTAACTGAAAATGTATGGGAAATAATTTTTCTAATTAATTTTTTTTCAATTGAGGAGGAAACATGTAAACCTAAATGTAAGACCGTTATAGGCCAAGTATTTACGTTCACAAAAAAATTCACAATCATTTACTAACTTTATATTATAACAAAAATAATTGAGACTGTTCGCTTCGCTTCCATATATGAAAGGAAGTCTTAAATGCTCCTCATTGCCTATAAAAGGATACTTTTTCATTTTGGTTGTTTAAGAACTCAATTAAATAACTCTTGAGATTCTGTTTACAGTTCAAACTTAACCCCAGAGGGCATGCTGATTCATTTCCTTAATGCACTTAAAAATCAGATATATGTTACCCACATTTGTTCCTCTTGTTCTCAGAAATTTGAGCCGTTCTGTTCTTAGGTTCTGCTCAAAATTTATCTGGTGTGAAAAATTCCTAAAACTTCCTTCTGCAACTTCATTAGGCTAACTTTTACTATGAACCATTACAACCCCGTTAATTTTTCAATTTCTGCGCTGTTGCAGCTAAATTTTGTCCATTTTTTGGTTTCAATAATCAGTAGAAACACAACTGAAAAAAATGCGTTAGTACGATTGAAATGAAAACAAATTTTCTAACCTCCACGGGTATGTAGATCCTTACCAGCGACAGTAAACGAATAATAGTGGCCCTTTTGATTCACACTGAAATTAAGTGAGCCTCGAGACTAAAACTAGAATAAGTTTGCAGAACAAGATAGAACCAGCTAGAAGCAGCTTTTGAGCCTTTAAAGACAATCCGTTGTTTCTCCACACAATTGCTGTACAAAAATCTAGTTGTTTCTTCCGTTAGTTTTCTTTCTGACGATGATATTTTTTATGTTGAATCGTCGACTTCAACTGACATGAAGAATGTACACAAACAACCTTGCTTATTTTTTGTTCTAAGAGTTAACTTAAATGGAACAATAGCGCCCAAAAACTGTGGCGTGAGGAATATCTTGAATAACAAGGAGGCTATGATGGAATTCGGTACCAAAATCAACGCATTAAATCAATTTATCAGGAAAAAAATACAAGACTGATATAGTTGATATTAAAAAAAATTGAAATTTTCTCTGAAACTGGCTCTTGGCTTGTCATCACGTTGCCAATAGTCTACTTTTGTTTGATTGAAATAAAGCGCTGGGTTTCTTGCAGACTTAACAAATGGGGAACGGAAGCTCTATTTAAAAAAGCAATTCTGTTGAGGTACTCTAGCAAATGAAAGATTGAATTCTTGCAGCTGTTAAAATTGGCAACTTTTTTTGCCCAAATTGGAAACTTTTTTTGAGAAACATCTTAAATAACAGGGAGGCTATGATAGAATTCGGCACCAAAATTAACCCAATGAGTTCAATTTATCAGGAAAAAATTACAAGACTGATATAGTTGATATTTAAAAATTTGATATTTTCTCTGAAACTGGCTCTTGACTTGTCATCACGTTGCCAATAGTCTACTTTTGTTTGATTGAAATAAATCGCTGGGTTTCTTGTAGACTTAACAAATAGGGAACAGAAGCTCTTTTTTTAAAAGCAATTCTGTTAAGGTACTCTAGCAAATGAAAGATTGATTTCTTGCAGATGTTAAAATTGGTAACTTTTTTGTGCCCCATAACTGCATTTGCATGATGAAGAATTTTGATCGAGTTAGCCTGAATAGAATAGCTAAAAATGAGATGTAGTTGAACCAATGGCATAGTGGAGAGCCCAATACTCACTCTCTCGCTATTGTTCGACTTTCGATGCCTTTCTTAAGAAGCTTGAACAAAAAAAATTCTCAACAATTGTTATATGTGTCCCTCGCCCAAAGCGCGAAAGTGGCATATAAATAGTCTGAAGACGTAGATGTAATGAGTTCAATAAAAGACTTTTTATAAATAAAGACAGAATTCGAAGCGCAATTTCCAACTTTAATTTAAAAATGGTGATAGATATAAATTGTTTTGTCCTGTGATAATTATTTATGATTTTTGTAAATTTTGCAATTGTACTGGAAAAACTCTGTCATGAAAAAAAGAAGCTATGAAGACGAATAGATCTAACTTCTTAACTAATACATTTGAAAGATGCAAATTTTTCAATAGACAAGTTTTACTGCTGCTGTGTTAACTTGATTCCTGTTTACCAAATTTTTTGTGGTATTGTATCTTGGCCAACAGATGCTTCGGGCTCATGTTGACATAAACAACAGTTGTATTGTAACAAAATATCATTGAATTGTCCGAGTCAAACAAAAATCAAGTTTTCTCTGAAGAAAGAGCCAGAAGAAGCTACCCATAAATTGTGAAATTATAGGTGAGGTAATGTCAGTTCGTAAAACTGGTCACTCGGATTTCCAATTAATTGCAATGTAAAATCATTTAATTATGAGCCGGTACTAGAAAAAATATCATGAGCTATCTATGGGCAAGAACAACAAATTAGATCTAATTGCAAATATACTGCAGACACAAATTATTAGCTCGTTTTCGATATTTTGAGGGCTGAGTTCACTAATACGCCCCGCAAAAATTCTAAAAAGTACCATGCTAAAAAATAAATGATGGAGTTCCAAAAATTTTTCAAAGTTAGATAAAACAAAAAAAAACGAAAAAGAGGAAACTTTTCTGTGTCAATAAAGGGGTTGCAAATGATAAATGGGATTTGTCGACCAGATAGCTGACATCATAACATTTGTTTCAAAACACTTGATATCAGAACACTTAGTTTTAGCGGTAATTTAGCGGTAATTTAGCACAACAAACGAGGAGCGCTTTGTCACCAGGACTGAAGTTTTAATAATCTCTTAATAAATTGAAGCTGCATTGTGTTACAAATTCTCTGGGTCACTAATCACATGTTTTGAAAAAATTGTTCGGTTGAGTGTGGTGTCAGTTCTAATTCTGAATTTTAGTTAGTTAAGTCGTAGTTGCGATGGAATAATATACTGTTAACATTTTCAATATAATGCTTCAAGCCGACAAAAAAAGTGTTAAAATGTAAAAAAGTTGGATGTTGGATGACTTGTTACCAAGAACGGAACAATTGAACAATTCGGCAAGTATCTCATTAATTTGTTGAATTATTTATTTGTATCTTTGATGCTGTTTGAGTTTTCTCCATCTATGAATTTAAAACATATTTACTGCGGTTCGAGTCAGAGTCAGTGAACCTGTTACATCAGGAATGTCTGGTAACCTTGGTTTTTCATCAGCTCCAACATGACAGTATCCTATCCTTCTGAAATACAAATAAATTTGTTCGCAAATTCATTTCGAATCACTACTCAGCCTTCATCTGTCTCCAGAAGTTTTGATTTTTTGTCTCCGAGTTGGTTTGGTGATGAGGTTTAAATTAAGTTTTTTACGAAGTGAATAATAGAAATTGTCGAAAAAGTGTTTGGCTGTTATTGAATTCGTTCTTTTCAAAAGATTCCTATTTTTCTGTGAAAAGAACTAAAGCAAAATATGGTAGTCGGAGAATGAAGTAGTTGAGTTTTGAAGCCTATTCATCTTTATAATCTGACGAAATGTAAGTTAGAGCTAAAGATACCTAAAGTTTCTGTGACAATTCTGAAAAATTCTGCTTTGAAAAGTTGACTTCCCAAATTGATAAGAAGTGTTTTCTTTGCTAAGGCACTAGCTTTAACAACTTAGTTCTTTGATATGCATCTTTTAGTTCTCACGTTATAATTTTTACGGTAGTAGTTTCCAATTTCTTGCATCAGAATTTTCCAATTTTTTATACATGAGTCGTTACAAACGTTTCAGGTGATATGCTAGGACCTACTGCTGCTACTGCTTCCATCTAGGCCAGGAAAGAGGTAAATTTTAGCGTAACTTTTGATAATACAAAAGTGTTAAGCCCAGCTTCCAAGCCTTCATCCCAAGCTGAGATTTATAATTTCATTAGTTGTTCTACTCGGGATATGCTAAGGGAAAGATTTGCGACTACGTTTCTCTCAGTTGTGGTGAAGTTGAAAATGGTAACTGCAGAATTTAGAATGTTTTAATTGTCTGTAAAGACCAGGAGCCGTTAATTTGAGGTTGGTTTGATGAAAAAAGACACATTTTATTGTTTCAATCTCAGATACGCTGTTGAGATCCTTGTTCATGCTCCTTGTTCTTCGAGTGCTGCAAGTAGCTCTGAAAGTCGGCTGGTAGTTAATGATCTCAATTTTTTGATAGTTTGATTGATATTCTAAGAAGTTTTCGAATTAAGACCAAGAAAGTTGTATTTAATCCTATTTGGTAGAAAAATGAAGCTGCGACAAAAACGGCTATCTCTGTTTTGATCAAAATTGTTAAAATGAGTGTTCTGAACAAAACGATGTGGTTTCTGATTTCCAAGAGGCGTCCAAGAACATTTATAGTCATTTAATTTTCTTCTTTGGCGATTTATTTCAATTAAAAATTCAATTCCATTGCTCCAATTTTTTGAAATATTTTGAGCAACAATTGATTAAAATTGACCGATCACATTTTATCGTTTGTTTGATGCACGTTGTTTGGGTGACCATTTCTCGTGCAACCGAATGACTGGCTTCTGTAAAACTTAATTTTTTCCTGAAGACGGATTTTTTAAGTAAACAATTGGATCAAGAGGGAAAGCAGGTTGTCCCAAATGTTAGTAGTATATTTTTGTTCATTTTCCTCATATCTGGCACACTAGAAAACCTAATGCGTTTTGGTATTCTCTTCAATTGCTGTTGGCCTAAGTTTTGTTTTTGCTTCAGTATCATCTGTACTTTCTAAGGTGAAATAACGAAAGCGAACTGGGAGTGTAATTAAAAAGCAGAGAAGAAATGGACAAATGTTTTCTTCAGTTTGAATCACTTTTAGGTAGATGCCACTTCGCTTTTACAAAAGATTATTTTCTTCTTTTTGCGTAGTTTGGAATTATCTTGAAAATGATGCAATTGGTTGCATGTTAGTGAAGGCTCTCAGTCTGTCTCGTCAACCTAACGCTTTTTCTGTTGTTCGGTACTGAGTTGTGCTAGAGTTCTGCTGATTGTCTCTCTTGGTTGAAGTTTTTTTCTAACAAACGACTTGAGGCTCTTAGTAAAAACAATATTCAGCTAATCCGCACATCTTTTTATTTCAGTGGTGAGATAACCTGTGCCTCTGTCTGATATGCTCAATTGAATATTGAAAAATATGCATGGCTTACGGGTCGTCTTGATTTCTTGTAGAGACCTTTTTGCTCTCGTCATTCCTTTACTGGCCAATGTTTCTTCGGAAAGATTTGTCCGTACTTTTTTCGAACTGGTCTTGTTAAAAATCCCTATCTAGTGGTTGGTCCTTTTATGTTTTTTTTTGGAAAAAAAGTTTTTATCATAGCATCGAGTGCTACCGAATTATCCCTTCTGTTGTCTCAGTTGTCGGGAGATTGATAACGCTTAAGTTACTGAATTTTTTTCAATTGTTGTGAAGCATCTTACTTGCTTTTGAAATTCTTTGGTTCATGTTGCAAAAACTAGTAGGTTTAGGATCAGTCTGCTGCCATTCTGGGCTCTAATACCACTGAGCAATTACCTTGTTACCTAAAACATCTTCAAAAGTCGTCGTCTTATTTGGTTTTGCTACAAGTTTGGCTTGGAGTTGAACATGAGGTCAAATCCAACACCTGGACTGATCACAACTGGAATTGTAGTTCTCACGTCGGTTGCCCTTTCCTAAGATAACTTGCAGAGTTCAGTTTGTTGGCTGCTTCTTTTGCTGTCTAAAACTTTTTGAGGCTGATTTTTGACACTATGTCTTTGCTTTACAGAGTACATGATATGGTTGTTCGTAACGCCTGTATCAGTTTTCTCCACTGTAGGTACCATTATCGTTGTTGGTACCGTTTGTGTTGTTGTTGTTGCTGTTGACGTTAGTGTTGTTGTTGATGCCGCTTCTGTTCTGCTGTTGTGGTTGCGTTTAATTTTTTGCATGGGCTGTTCTGAATTTGCTATTATCGTTTTATCAAGTATTGATGCGGATGCAGTTGGTTCTACTGCTGTCTATTTTTTTCTCGAAGAAGAACTCTTGTTTTGTTTTATTGGTTAAAACAGTTTATGTTCAAAACTTTTGCCTTGTGGTTAAAACCCACCCTTGAATGGTTTTAGATTGGAAATTTGAAAAATGTTTTGTGGTTCTTATACTTGTGATTTTGGTGTTTTTTCTAGTTTTCAAAAACAAAATGGGATTATTTGCAGTTTTTTACTGTTAATTGTATGTCGTAAACATTTACAATCGTTTTTGACCTTTTTAAAAAAGTAGTTTTGCGCTTGTATGCTTACAGCTGTCTTTGATAAACTGATGTTGTCTGTGCGTTTGTTAGATCCGATGGAAAACAGCTTTTATTGAATCAATTGTTGATTGAATTCACAGTTTACATTTCATTTAGTAATGACGCAGGTTTGAAATGAATTTCCGGCTTTTTTGAGAATCACACAGTTGCGTTTATCAACTGAATCTTCTTTTTCATTATGACAGTCTTATGGTGTCTTTTGGACGATGACAACCCTTTTGTTGTCCGTCGACTTTTCTAAAATTTGCGGAGAAACGCTGTCTAATCATGACGAGTGATGGGCTGCAAAAGTTTCTAGAGACTGTGGCAAAATATTGTGTGTTGGTTAACTGTAAAATTGTTTGAATCCTCATCTCAACTCATTGTCTCGAAATCAATCAAAAAGATCGCTTTTTGTTTATTGAAGAGATTTTACTTCGTTAAAGTTTTTCATTATGAGTGATTCTGCATTACTTTTATTGTCATTGCTAAGGTCAGGTGATGTATAATCCTCTATACTTTTTGACGTTACCACACTTACCGGGTCGAGGTTTTTGGGTAAATTTTCGTGAGAAGTGCCATGAATACGGTGAATTTTTGTAAGAAATGCGGTGATTGCGGTGACAATAAATATTTCACCGCATTTTTTACAAAAATTCACCGGATCGACATTAGCGGCAAATTAATGTAAGAAATGCAGTGAAAGCGGCGAATGCGGTGAAAAAAGTAATTCGCCGCATTTCACCGCTTTTCTTACAAAAAATCACTGCGAAATTCACCGCATTTCCTATAAAAATTCGCCGCATTTCTTTCCAACGTTTACTCAATCTAATTTTTGTTCACAAGAATTATCGAAGCTAGCTGGAACTGACAGTTGGCGCAGTGGAAAAACCAGTTGAAGACAACCAGGAGGTAAGAGGTGCAAACCTGCGTGGGGACGATTCTTTTTTGTAAGAATACTGAGAACGCGATGAAAATAAATAATTCACCGCGATTTACCGCATTCACCGCAAAAAGATGTAAGAAATACGCGGTGAAAATTATTTTTATTCACCGCATTTCTTACAAAAATTCACCGCCAAAACTCGACCTGGGTCCCATTATGTTTGTCCCAGAAATTACAGCCGCAATAACTAGGTACACGTTATATGACCACTAATTTGGGAGGCTATAACTAGACCAATAACGGTATCAATTTTCTCAAATTAAAAATAATAAATGTTCTCAATAAATTCTTCTTTACCGCTAACAGTTAACTTTGGCGCAACCAATGAAAAGATTTTTGGTGGAACTTAACTAAGACTTGTAATTTTGAATTTTGGTCAATATTGAACCCCTTTACGAAACCATTTGGGTCTTTTTTTGATACGTCTAGGTTGTTTATCCGGTATGTTCACTGAGACTTTAAAAAGTTTCTGCTTTTTATGAGTGCTGTTTTATATAGGCTCTTTAAAATTTTTAGAATTTTTCAATTGAAATGATGCGTTTTCCTTAACATGGCTTGCTTGCTCTGACGCTTTTTTGATATTTCTTCTGTCTAAAAATTCAGGCACTTGATTGTTACTCTAAGATGAGTTTCTTATTTTATTTATTTAGGGCGTGTGTCTGCTGCGGTTTTGAGTGCTTTGGAGTGCTTTTAAGTGATAACTTTTCTCTGCATGTGTGTCAACCTGGTATGACAGAGGCTGCTGTTATCTAATAATTTTTTTCCGGAGCTTCAACAGTATTGTTTTCGAGGCGTTAGTTTTGTTTGATCTACGCGAACTCGTTGTTCAATCAACTGACGTTGGGAAAATGCTGCGCTTTCATTTGATGTCAACGTTTACCCAGATTCCTTACCCAAAAGCTTATCCAATAATGCTTTTGGTTCAAATAGTGTCGTACCCAAGGTGCAGAACTTCAAATTGCTCTTTCTGATATTTTCGTCATTGAAATTCGATTCTGGATTCCGCTCAACCTTATGTGTTCTGAGTTACTGGATCAACTTTTTGTGTTGGCTGGTTGAGCTGCCAATGTTCACGCTAGTTGTTGTTTTAGGCTCTCTGCATGTATTGTTTCTTCTGACAATGTTGAGCAGTTTGTTTTATGTAGTGCTTGCTTATTATATGATGACTTTGCAGTTTTCAATAATTTGGTTAAGTTTTTCATTAGTTGTATTACTAAGAGAGAGAATTTGTAATGTTGCGTGCAATGGCATTTAGCGTCAATTGATGTTGGTAAAGTCTGCCCTTTAGACATTTATTGTCTGCTTATTATTTTTACTCCAAATCGTTTCCACTTTGGTTGTAAGAAAGTAGTTTTTTTTCTCGTCAGCCTATATTGTAACATTAAAAAAATTGTTGAAAGAAAACTCCGTTGTTATACTGCTGATGGAAAAAAAACTACTGCCCCAACCGTTCAACCCAGGGAAACAGGAGACGCCTTGGGCGACCGGAGAGATACAATCGGAGAACAAAAGACATCATTCAATCCGAAGGGTGTATGGCTTGGCTGGAGTTTGGTGAAATTTTGACTTGTATCAAACGAATGCAATTCGGTTCTGTGCTCGAGACTCTGGTTGAACAAAATGAGATGTTCAAATGGATTTTGCAGGTTCTAAAGTAAAAAGCCGCCCAGACCTGTAACAGAAATCATGCAACAAATCATCAAACGTCTTGCAACATTAGGGTAGATCAGTGTGATTCTTAAGCACGAGACAGATGAAATTAATGTACAGCAAATGACTTTTACGAAAGCTGCTTTATGGACCATTAAGTGGACAATGTCCGCAAAAGCCAATTGTAATAATCATCGCGTTTGGGGGAAACCATTTTTCAAGATGGAAAAGAGTGACGTGAAAATAGACAACTTTTATCTTATAAAAAGCTTACATTTTGAAACTAGTGTTCGCGGATAAAAGTCACCATTCCACGATTCTGAGCTTGTAATTAACCTAATCAGAGCAGATTTTGCTTTGACCACACGACTGATGCCTACTAATGAAGATTTAAAGGTGTGGGCTGAAGTAAACTTGGCTTACTCAATATGACTAACTGACTCTGGCAAACACTGAAGATAAACTTCAATTAATACGACAAGATATTTGAATGTTTTCGAAGTCCATGGTGTACACATGGAAGTGAATGTAATATAAGACTAATACAAGCATTCTCTATATAATAGAGGACAGAGTCTTCTCATTCTCTGATTGGCGGAGATTTGACTGAAAAGATTACTATCTTCTGCTCTACTGTTCGTTAAGGGCTTAGGGTGTGCAAAAAATGTGTTTTTTTTAAATCACTTTTAGGTGAATAAAGCAATAGTAGAGCAAAAAAAAAGGTAATAGAAATGAAAGGACTTTTAAGCACCAGATCCATTTTCAATATCAGCTCCGAAAACCTAACTGACTGCGATCACAAAAATTGGACAGTTATAAATTAAGATTTGGAGCAAAATTTGGAGAGCAAAATCGAAATCGAAACCAAATACATGAGTTCGTAATTAAGACACAGGCGGACTTTCCAACAGCAATATTACGGGCTCCACGGGCATAGGAACAGATTAACCACTGAAAGAAAATCATGCGAATGCTGACAGGAGAAAACGTCTACCATGATAAGAAGAACTCGCTATACAGAAACGGGACTCATCAATATAGATTGAAGCAATTTGAAAATTTCATTTTTGATGCAGGTCTATACTATTGGGCTACAGGCCGTTGCTACAAATTAAATAATGTGTTGAAAAAATCCCATGCATTATGCATTTTCATGTCGGCGCTGTTTTTTATTACAATTCAAAGAATTTGAATTGTATTGGGGCGCTGTCTTTTTTTTAAGATCTGTTCACACATTTTCATGATTTTTGAAGTCAAATTGGAGTAGTGATTTTGGTCACGCCGAAACAGGAAATGGAGCGAAAAAGCGAGTGGTTTTGCGGCGTGAATTTTTTTCGCTCTAATTTTAAAATACATTGAGAAAACGGTGTTTGAACAAAAATTCGGTTTCTCGCTAGTGTTTTTTTTTGTTCACATGCGGCAATTTCACTCTGATTTTTACTGGATTTTTGATTTTTCGGATCGGATTTTTTTCTAAATGGTTTTCCCAATCCATTCAAAGCTATTCCAGGCCTAGTTTTTTGTTTGAATTAAATTTTCATTTCTTGCTGGTGGTTTTTTTGTTCACATGCGGCATTTTGACATTGATTTTCTGCTTTTTTTTTCTTATTTTTTTTTCAATTTTTTTAAAAAATGTTTTTCTCAATTCACCCATAGTCCATTCTAGGTTTAGTTTTTCTGTTAAGTCAATGAAAATTCTTTGAATTGTACGTCAGGACTTGTCCTGCTATGTTTTTTATTTTTGTACTTTTGATGGATATTGATTCGAACTGATCAAAAAAAGTATTAAAAGTAATATTAAGAAGTAATACAAAAAAGTAATATTATTTTACCTGTGATGTGAGCGTAATGAGGTCAGGGGGACTGGTACCTCCCCAGCCAGTTGCTTCAAAGAACATCCCAGCTGGGAAATGGAACCTTGTTTTTGCGAGGTCAATCTCGTGGTTGCCATATGGTGTCTGAAGGCCTGACTTACAGTCTCCACCGTGTCCCAGATCTACAATTGCAGTATTTAAACATACACATGTTGAGGTGCTCATTAATGATAACTCTAAAAGCTGAAATCTGATCACGGTTGATTTTTTCTGGGTCAGTGTTCCTAAAGGCGAGCAAAGTATCAAAAACGAGCTGCAAGTGAGCAAAGCTTGCAAAAACGAGCCAGATTCTCAATGTGGCTAATTTTTTCTGGATAGGTCTGACCATTGAAAGTGTTTTCTTTGCTGCCTGTGAGACTATAAGACTAAAACTGTCGTCTTATTTCAAACCCATAAATTTGAAAAACTCAAATGAACTAAATCCGATAATTAACCCAGCTTCCAAGCTACGGGCGAGCTGAAAAAACAAACTGGATAGAAATATTGATTGATCTTAAACCTGATCATAGGTAAATGACATCTGGATAGCCTAAACACCAACTACAACCACAAATGAACATAATTGCGCTATAATTTCCAATGGTCATATGTCCTTCCAAGTAGAAACCGACTGGACCTAATGCCAAGTGCTGGGCAAGTATTATTAAAAATCACATTTTATTACTGATTCACTTTTCACTTTTGGCAGTCTCAATCTAAGTCTTGGCCAAATCTTTAAAAAGGATCTAAAAAATGATTACGTGCGTTCTTTATGATCCAGAAACGTTCAAACTAGAACGTTCAAATTATGATCCAGAAAAGAACAGAAAAAGAAACGATGGAACTCATTTCGCCCCAGGTTTGAATTGTTCAGTTCAATTTGTGGGGGAGGTACTAAATGCCATGCAGAACTTTTTGTTCAATAAATATTTGCCTATCCATACACTTCGGAAAAATTTGATTTGCAGGGGTAACCTCTCAGGCTTAAAATATTTCAAGAAGAATAAGCATATCTTGTGATATAAAAGTTAGTCCCGAGGGTAATGTGCACGAGTAATGTGCACGAGTAATGTGCACGAGGCCCGACAACTTAGAACGGAGGGCAATTAAATAAAGCAGACACCTAAACAACATCCATAGCGGTAAAATATTTAACAGTGCTTACGTGTTTTCCACGGACCTTCCTATGACTTAAGGAACACTAATCCACTATGTTGCCTCAAGGTTTTGGTGCCTGAATATTTTTACAATTAATTCTCTTATTGCTTACTAATTTTTTTATTGCATTAATGCTGTTTTCTGTTTTTCAGAAGAATTTTTAAAAAATTTTGTGGTTAGATCGGAACTTGAGTTGTATCAGGTAACTATTGACAATTATTTGAATATTTTATCACAAAAAAATCCTATGATCTAATCAAAAAGAAAATTCAAACTCAAGTAATAGACAAAAAATTTATCAAATGATTTGTGATGATTTGTGATGCGTCAGATATCAACCAATTCTCAAAATAGTTGATCATTTCCCACATATGAAGAAAAATACCACTAACAGGTCAATAATTGTTTCGCTCAGCTTCACTCAAATAAAACTCACAGAAAGATTTTGGCAATTACCGTTTATCACCTCAATTGTGTGAAATAGCAATGTTTCATTGAGCAATTGTGCAACTTGAAAAGTTGTTTTAAAGTAAGTGCCAATTTTAGAGATTGGTAGAGATTATATTTTCGGTATTTTGTATGAAACATTTTCAGCTGACTACAAGCTGACAAGCTCATTTATAAGCCGATCTAAAACTGATATTACCCAGTAATATGAAGTTGGAGCTATATCAAGAAAACTTAGATTTGATTTCGCATAACGAAAACAACAAAATATGTACAAAAAGGCAATATATTTGGATTTGTTCCGGGAAATTGGGTTTTTTGCCAATATCTTAAAAAAATGTATCAATATTTGTTATGAAAACTTAGCTTTACAAGATCTTGATAATCCATTCCATGTTTTGTCAAGTAAAACAACGTCTTTCATGTCGTAGCAAAAAAATTGTGTTCCTTTTCAGTTTGTATATTTACCTTGGATGTTGATCATCCAAATCTATATTTTTTAAAACTGTCGCTCTGAGCACTGTTCTACACTCTGCGGTTGCGCTAGCATGGGCAAAGAGCTCATAGCCCGAAAACTTAGATTTTGGTGCGCAATGAAATAAGACTAGAAACCCAGACAACTTTGCGTTGAAAACAAAATACCAATGTTTACATGTTTTTCACATGCCTTCATAATGAAAACTAAGCCACTAGATTTTAGCGCCTGGCACTTTTTTACCTTTGATTCTCTAATTAACATTTTGAAACTTTTTCATTGCATTACTCTGTTTTCTATTTTTGTAAAAATACCGTTTCCGTTTTAGTGTTTAGATCTGAACTTGATTTATATCAGGTAACTATATACAATTATTTTAAAATTTTGTCACAAATGCAGAAAATTTTTGTTCTAATAAAAAAATCAAAACTCCAGCTTTAGAGAACAAACTTATTGAAGATTTTTTATGCTTTTGTCAGATATCAACCACTTTTCAAAGTATTTGATCATTTCCCTTATATTGCTCAATTTCTGCGTTACGTCTTAAAACTTTATTATTGACAATTAGACAGTTTTTGCGTTAGTTTAAATTACTTCTATTCGACAATAAGATCTTTACTTATTTCTAGTGCAGTTTTCCAGAATTTTATGATAAGAAATAGTTTTTCACAAATATTTAAATGAAAAAATTGCATTCCAATTGTTCCAGTATGATACAATAGCCGTGGAAGTAATTTGAAAAACGGAAGAAAGTTGTTGGACATTGAGGTTTAAATATCCAAAAGTTTTCAATTTTTGCTTAGTCCTTTTTTTGTTAAGACGCTCACTTTATTCTCTTGATTCACCAGTCTTATTGTGCTAAGAGAGTGTGTTATTGACAAACATTTTCAAGGGTTAAATGTTAGGTCTCGAGATCACTAGAAAATTAAAGCTGTAAGAATTTTTGTGGGAAACTACATAAAATTGAATAATATCGATTGAATTTTACCTTAGAGTTTTTATCTAACCTATTTACATGTGGCATGAAACCAAAAGATGCCGAGGAGAAAGAAAATCATCACTATAAGGCCAAAAAACCGTTGCACCGCTTTGCTTTGGGTCCATTAAGATACTGGTTAAATATGAATGACAACTGATTGCAGTTTGTTAATCGCAAATCAGAGTTGTCAGGAATTTGATAAACAAACTTCATGGGAAAAATTGAAAGGGTTCAAGATAACACAAAATTTAGTACAGGCAAAAACTAAAAATTTGCACGAAAAATTATGCACGAAAACGATGTCCCCCCAATCAATTAAATATTAAGCAGATCACTAAAAACGATAAAAATCTTTGCTTGCATTTTTTGAAGGAAACAGAATTGTCAGTCAAATGACGCCCATTTTTGTGATACTGTGAAAAGAGAAAAAAACCTACAAAAAAGGGGCAAAAATTCAAAAATCACGAAAATTGGTTTTATGAAAACTGGTTGTTTCAAGAAGAAAAACCATTTGAGGAAAAAAACGTTCTGAAAAGCAAATTGTATTTTAATAGATAAATGATGTGATTTGTATATAGAGATGCTTAGCTACAATTTAACAGAACTAAAATTGGCAGATCTCAAACATCCATCTTTATTTTTTATTAAAAACAAATAGTTTCAAAAATCATAGCCATTAAAATCTTTCGACTAAAATAGTAGACAGTTTGTCTTGCAACTACTAGGAAAAATAATTGCGATTGTTATTGATGAGACTAAATCATAAGACCATAAAAAAAATTAGATACAAGCTGAATTAATAATTTTCACAAACAACTTTACGAAAACTCAGGTTTGAAGCCATTAAATATATAAGATATTAACCGCGAGAACATAACATCTTCATTTACGTCTTTTTTGACCATCATAACCTCTTTCTGTAAAACAACTATCACAAAATTAAAACAAAAAGAACCGTAAAAACTGAAAAGTATCTAAACTTCACAAAATTCTTCTGAAACAAATTGACTAAGCCCTAAGGACATCATTTAAAATGTTTAAACAACAGAAAAAGTATTGTTTGATTCAACGAAACATTAAAGGGAACTTTAGAAATGAGGCTAATTTACGAAACGGATACAACATTGTATCATACGAAAAAAAGCAAAACAGAACAAAAAGGGATAAGTTGAAGAATAATAATACTCTTTTTTAAAGAAATTCAATTCGAAAGTCAAAACAACCATTAACTGTTTCAGATATCAGTTATTAAGTTCGTTTGTTTATCTATAGTGGGCCACTGAGACTTTTACTTACACAATATTTGGCATATGACAACAAAAGTTAACAACAAATAAAGGGCAAAAACAAAAAACTCTACCAACTTCTGCAAGAGAACGGTGTCGCAGCCCTTCAAAACATATGTTATGAAAACAAAAAACTTATTCGATTTCAAATGTTGTAAAGTTTTTTTTCAGTTAGACTGTTAACTAATGTTAAAATTTACAAAAAAAACAAAGACAACAGCAAAAATGAGACATTATGCACAAAAATCAGAAAAATTTTGTATGAAGACTCATAGTACCAAAAGCAAGAAAACCTTCTGTTTAAAAAATTGACCACAAAATTAAACTGTATTCTACACGGAGCAAAGTTTGACCTGTACTTACTGAGAGTAAGCAAAAAGTTGACTAAAATAATACAAAAAATTGACAAGTTCATAAAATCACTGACATTTTCTTAAAACAAATACATTCAATAACATAAGAGACATAAGGTAACGACCAAATGACTAGAAAAGATTCATTTACACCTCTTGAGAAACATATTCAGATCTTTGAGTGGTTAAAGTTAAAAATCAGACTGCCAAAAAATAACAATTGAAGGCAAAAGACAAGAATTCAGTTAAATTTTACTAGAACTCTTCCTCAAAGCCATAAAAACCCTTTGGTTCTCTGAAAACAAACTGTTTGTACATTCGCCCTCAAATTTACGTAAATTGGAGCTGTCATTAAGGGAGCCGTGAAAAAAAATTGTCAGTAATTAACATTAAAAAAAAACAAAAGCAAAAAATTTTGAAAAAAGGCAGCATCGAAATAAAAACCAAAACGTCTCTGATTCTAAGAATGATCCATGATATTGTCAAACCTCTCCCTGATTTTTTCGTGCGTTCAGCAAACCGACTGTTTTCCATCTGTTTGCGAATTAGACCAAATTTTGCGTGGAATTCTTCAAATACTAAAAAAAAGAACGATGCATTCTGTATTATTATCGACTTAATTCTGTAAAAAAACGGCTAGTTTTTAATTCCAGAAGACTTTCATACGGCGCCTAATTGCAAATAGCGCTCTTTTTGAGATTAGGGAGTCTGTTTTAAGTTTTCCAGGTCACTCAGTCTGGCAAACTTTAACAAAGTGGACCAAAAAAGCATTTTTTGCGCCATTTTTGAGGAAAAAGTTGAATTTTGAAAGTTTTATCAAAATTTTTAGACAACAAAACTTCAATCAAACATTTCAGCAACGCTCTTCTATCTCTTACGGTAACAACAACACTCTGCTGTTAAAAGTTTTAACCTATTTTGAACTATATTAGC
This sequence comes from Convolutriloba macropyga, assembly GCF_964194025.1. Classification (NCBI taxonomy): domain Eukaryota; kingdom Metazoa; phylum Xenacoelomorpha; order Acoela; family Convolutidae; genus Convolutriloba; species Convolutriloba macropyga. The sequence goes on from NC_134472.1 coordinate 25,746,027, forward strand.
GAAATTGTGCCAAATTTTAGCAAAAATTACTGAAAATGGCAACAAAATCAGTCGAATGTTCACTAAATTTTCAACCTCGATAACTCCCTGTAAAAAACGAAAATCGAAAAAATCTTTTTTTTATTCCGTATTCTACGCTGGACGGGCTTTTCATTGATACCACTCACAATTCTCTACAATGAATATATTGATCGGCCAATACTGACTGAACAAAAAAAACCCAGTTGAGTATATAGTTCCTCCTCCCCACTAAAGTGGGAGTCGGAACAAAAAAACAAACTGAGTTAATAAAATTTCGGAAGAAACCGTGTATGGCATTACTTGTGTGCATGTTTTCAACAAGGAATTGTAAGACTTGGGGAGCTGTTTTAGAGAGATTACTAGAGATTATGATTTTGGTATATTTGTATGAAACATTCTAAGCTGACCATAAGCTGACAAACTGACGTATAAGCTATACTGAAAATCTTTCTACACAGTTAAACGAAACTTGAGCTACTGCGATATGATTCTCTATCTTCCCGCTGTGAGAAAAAAGGGGCACATTAAGAAAGGGAGCAGTAATTATAATAATTCGATGCAGCCTAATCGCAGGGGCAGAATTAGGCAACGATTCCTTTTGTTACATCAGCGGCTTGTTTCCAACGGTTTATTTTAATTATTATCCCCACATTTCAGACTGTTCATTCCGTCGGCAGCATTGCACTTGTTGTTGAGTGTGGCCACATTTTTACGTCAAAAACTTTCATGTTAAGATTAGTCAATCTGAAGTTTTGGTTAGGTGAGAGCTGATCCAAAATTACACGAACAGCTTCCTGATGCCTTACGGATCGTGGCCTGATAGCCAGCTCTCAACTATCACGCCACGATCCGTAACATTTTAGTGTAGTTGATATTTTTTCAATATACAGATCTTTTTTTTCCAGAAGTGAACTATAGGACTTTCTACGCTCTATACCGTATATCATCATACGTTATACCAACAAAGCATGCTTTCATGGACGTTAGATCCCCACTTTTCTGAAAAGGTAGTGTCTGATTGAACAAGACCAGACACACAATCGTTGTGAACGAGTTGTGCCCTTGTGAAGTGTCTGCCCGCAGTGCCTCCAACTGTTCCTACCCATATACCGCCACCGTAATAAGAATGGGAAACCAAGTCCACGTAAGTCAACGGGGGGTCTGTATCCATGACGCAGTAAGCAGGAACGTGGGTTCCTCTCACTTTGATATGAAAATATCCAGATTCAACTAGAAAAAGTATGTATCATAGACAACATATAGACAATGAACAACAACTGCGTAGATGAATATGTTCAAAACAATGGATACAAAACACTCGGATGTCCGGATCCCCCCAGCTTAGTAGCCATGTGACCCCATACCCCCAGAGCACGTTCTTTTTTTGTAGAGTAACGTGCTATATAACATCACATAATTTATCCTTATTGATAAACTTATAGCATCTTATTGAGAACCTTATCAGCAGAAGCGAGATAACGGAAAAAAATTAAAAACAACACTTGATGCATATGATAATAACGCCTATTTGGTGAGGTCTTCAACGAAGATATTTCCAGTATAGTCAATAATAACTTAATTTCTAGTTTCAATTCTAGACCTCGGCAATCAAGACCAAAGTATACTCACGGGAATTCGGATCCGGGTGATTACTCTTGATGTCGTTGCACGTGACAGTGCCCCCTGCCATTTGGTAGTTAAGCCAGTACCACTTCTTCCGGGAGGTCTCTGGCTCGTAAGGATTGGAAGCGCAGTTAAGGGACTCTGCGGCTTCCTTTGTGTACCCAATTTCCCCAACAGAGAAGAGGGAACATGCTTTTGACAAATCCTGTAAAGCAGTATAGCCTGGCTGATGATCTCGACTTCTATTTCTCGCATATATATTCCAGCTGGAATGTATGCGAGACGAATAGAAGTCGAGGTTCTCTGCCAGTCCTCAGCTATCACATTTGACATGCTAACAATAAAAGGCTGGATCATATAGTGTATAAGAGTGTAATTAAAGTGTGGTTAAAGTGGAAATCTATAGTGTCCACCCTTCCACTTTTATCCGCAAGTTTCAACGGTGGAAAATGACGGTTGAATTGGAGTGGAATAAGCATGAAATAAACGTGGACTTAAATTAGTCTCACTGAGTATTTAACGGTAGAATACTGGGTCCCTTCGTATCTCCAAAATTTAGCAAAGGAAAAGGCTTTCAGCGCAGTTACGCTTTTTTCCTTTATAAATTTCAGCAAAATGCTCGAACTGTTTTTGTTGTCAATTTGCAAGATCCACGTCTACAGACAAAGCTTTGCGTCCCCTTTCCCCGGCATATTACTGCACCTCTTATCAGGCTTTACAAGCTCATAATGAGTGATCTAACAATTTGTGCACATTTTATGATACGATTTTTATAATTGTTTTGTTCACATATGATAATGAAGGCAAAATTTTTTTTTATTAAGACTCAGAAAGAGTTTCCCGGAAACTATTCTTTCAATCACTTTTTTGAGTCCATAAAACATAAGAAAAGGTTTCGTGCGTTTTAAAGACAATCCAGGATGCGAAATTGCTACTTTTTGTTATAAACAATGGATGCGGATTCATTCCAGATCAACACTTTTTGCCGACGATGTTTTTCTCCCAAAGGGTAGTGGTTCTTTTTAGATGATCCTATGTTCTTTAAACAACAAATCTGTTTCATTTCAAGAGAAATGATGTCTGCAAAAATGATTCTCTTCAAAAAGTCATTGGTTTTTCTAGCAATAGCCAATGTTCACTAATGTATTAATTGAAGAAAATATCCAAATAAATGAAAGAACTCATCTAGTCAAAACAAAATATTTGCAAACGAAGCAAAGAAACAAGTCACTCATAAATAGATTAAGACGCTTATATAATGTTTTAACTAAAATGGATGAAAAAATTATTCAAAAATTACGTTCATTTAGTGCACAGGATTTAGCAAACTTTTTACATTGTTTTAGAGACTCGTTTATTATAGATAACAGATTTTTTGTTAACCTTTTTTGGTAAGGAATAAAGCGAGCTGCATTTTTTTTTGTAAAATTGGCATTCTTATTAAACATTTTCTTAGGGGTTTCTAAGTTTGATTGGAAAGTGGTAATACCAGGGTAAAATATGATTTTAGAGGGTTTGAATTAACAAATAAGTAGACTTTGAGAAGAATTAAAAGGCATCACTTGACAGGTCTAGCGACCTTTTGATGTCCTTTCGGGTTATGTTTTGTTGTTTGTAAATTTATAAATGCAAGCAATGGAATAAACTCGAGAACTAATTTATTATTATTATTATGCATGGAAATTTTTAAATATTCTTTTACTGCTCAAACTTTTTTTTAGAAAAGTTTAGGTCTATTGACTGAAAGACGATCGCAAACAGGGCACATAACTCAAGAAAAAGTTATGTCAAACAGTTTTCATTAGTAACTGTAGAACATAAGCTTGCCTGATTCAAAAATGTAACATTTATCAGGAGATGTTTACCTATTTTTGCTATTGTACTTTTTGGCACGTGTATAATCAATTCCATACACGTTTTTTTCTCAGGTTTTCTCTCTTGCTTTCACCGATGAAAACACTTGCCGATTTTTGGACAATTTTTGCCATTTTGATTTGAGACCCCGATAGCCATTTAGTGCTTTGATTAGAACATTTTCAAAAATTTCAGCACTTGGATTTGAAAATATGAAACACTTTATATTGTGTCCTTCGCATACTGACATAGAAATTCTCAAAGCATTGCGCAATGTCATTGATAAATAGATTGCCCATGCAATCGACAAACAATATCCAAGCCCCTTTTAAAAGCAATTTTCACATCACATTATTTTTGGGGTATTTCCCATTATAGCCCCCACCCATGAATTTATAGCCCCCACTATGGTATAATTACAAGGATTGGGGGAAGGGGGTATGGTTTATCTGACAGCTAAGCTGAAGGCGCTATAATGGGAAAGACCTCATTTTTGTTCCAAGTTTAATTAAATATTGGTTGTTTCCTTTTTTGATGTATATATATATATATATATATATTATATATATGTATATATATATATATATATATATATATATAATTATATATATATATATATATATATATATGTATATTTATATGTATATATATATATATGTTTATATATATATATATATATATATATATATGTACATATATATTATATATATATATATTTATATATATATATATATATATATATATATATATGATTATATTATTGTATATGATTAAAATGTAGGTAACATTTTCATTCATTTTAATATATATTTAAGCATATACTATTCTCTCTGTGTTAAACCATTGCGATTGCTCACTACAGTAAACATTTTTTCCTTTTAATGCTACAATAAGATCAGTAAGACCATTTAAGCTGCACGACTTCTCAATTTATTTAAATGCGTTTTCAGTGTCGTTTATATAGCGATAACATGTTGTCAATGTTGCACCTAAACCAGACATTTTCAGTAAGCACCGTGCACATTCGCCATCGCTACATTTTTTTCGACCTCTATGGTGCTTTATTAAGGATTTAGTCAAATTTTTTCAAATTTAGTTGCTAAGAGATGCTATAAATCAATAGATTTTGTGGTATGGCAAAAATTATTTACAAAATAACTCAACCTGAAAAGATGTAATTCCGCTCAATTCTCAATTTGAACAATATTTTTCCTGAAGGGTAGGGATAAAATCTTGCATCTATGTGTTTTTCAGCTTGCAGTTTTTTTCATTTTTTATCAATTTTTTTCAGAAAAAATCTATAAAAGCCAAAAATTGGTGTCTTATTTTTCCAAATGGCTTCGTTGATTAACACAATACACAACCTGATTCTTTTTTAAAAAAAGAAGCTTCTCTACTCTAGTCTTCTAGGTTGCTTCCTGGACAAAAGTTTTTCGTGTCTTAATTTTTCGTTTTGAGTGGAAGTTAATATAGCAAAATTATACTTCTCATATTTGTTCCTTGAGAATGAGTTGCTCAGGTCGTGATAGTTTTTTCTCGTCAATCTTACTGTTTCAAAGCAATTGTACTAGGTAAAAGGTTAATAACTTTCTTTCTTGCCTAGTAGATGCTAAAAAAGTTTGTGTCACTTGAAAACATTTATTTCAGTTGAAAGATAAATTGCCCGAGAGCCCTTGATTTTGCCATTTTTTAGTGGCAATTCCGAGATTCTGCTTTAGTTGTGGTTGTCTATATTGCTAATTAACCGAAAACAAAAAAAACAGTAAGTTGAGTATTTTGCATCTGATTTTAAAAACTTCACTTTTCATAAAATGAATAAAATTTCAAAATACAGGTCATAATAGCCTTTATCTGATAGCTTTGATCAGTTAAATTTTTTAGTTAAATCTGTACACATAACTTCAACTCAGTGCTCAACATTCTGAAAGTTTGAAAAAATGAAGTTTTTTTTTCATTTAAATTTTAAGTTCAAGTATTCTGTTAACAGAATAATTGAAATTGAAATAGTAAAGAAAACAAAAATCCAAATAAAAGAACTGTTTTTAAAGTCCTTTTCCTTGCTCATTGCTGTGCTCAATTATCAGTACTCCTAGAAATTTCGTTAAGAAAATGTGCTTTTATTTCAAGGTATAAAAATATATTTTAGCTGAATTTTCTGTGCTTCAGCGCTTGTTCAATTGAAATTAGACAGTTAAAATACTTGTAACACTTAGTAGTCAACTTGCTATCTCATATTTTTTAATACAACCTTTATTTTGTACCAAAAAAATCTTTGTTTATCTTTCTGTAATAATGCGAAAGGAGTGAAACAAAGTGTTCTAAAGTTGCTTCTGTTGAAAAGGGAGTCTGAATTCTAACAAACATGAAATAACGAATCAAAACGAAATAAAACTGTGAAATAATAAATAAACAGTGTTAAGTGATCAAATTCACAAGAACACTGGCTTTTTTCAGAAAAGCTCAATTCTCTTTTCAGCAAAACTTTTTAGTGCCCGTAAAAGGTCAGTAAGAATCAGCATTGAGACTATTTGTTACTCATCTTGTGAAAATGCGGAAAAGCGGGTTGTATAGCCCTAACATTTGGAGCAACTCCAGGTAAGTACGTATTTATTAACTCTTTAATGAGATTGGGAAGAAATTATTAACTCCAGTTTCAGCCCGCAGTTTAATTGAAATTTGAAGAGTTCAGTTCACTTCTCAATGATCTTTAAATGCCGTCTTAAGGACTAACTGAAGTTACTATTTCGCTAATTGTTATGTTTTTGGATTTCAGTAATAAAGTCCTTAGTTTTGTTTTTTTTTTACTATTATGAGCTGGTACTTTACAAATTAAAATTGCAGTGAAATGACTGAGGTGTGAAAACGTTTTATTCACCCCTCAGCCATTTCACCCCTATTTTAGTCTCTAGTGATGACCCATTAGAATTGATTCAGACTCAATTTTAGGAATATTAAAATAGGGGCGAAGCAATGTAGGGGATAAATTATTGTGTCGTTAAATAACATAGGGGTTAAAAAATCGGGGTTGTATTATAGGTGGTTAAATTAATAGATGTGAAAAAACATGACACTTTCAGATGGGAACTGATTTGGGATCTGAAACAGCTTTGATAGCTTTTGTGGTTAATTTATACATGTATCTTGTAACTCAACAAACAAATGATAAAACCTTCTTTTATAGCAACTCTAACCAACATCTTCTTTAGCTCTTTAGCTCATATCTTGCTCAATTTCATCATATCACTTCAGTTTGTTAATAAAGTTTGTTAAAGCTCATTTTAGCATATTTTTTACATCAGTTCCAAAATTTTTTTTGTTTAGGGTTTAGATATCCATTGCAGAAATAAAGTACCACTATAGACTCACATGCAGTTCAGTATAGACTGACAACACGAGTGCATGATTAAACTAATGAAGGTGAGGTAGACTTACGCAGTAGCTAAATGCTATACAGGTGTTGGTGGAAATGCAGACTCCAAAACAAGAGTCCACTGTTATGCTCGAGTATTGGGCTATGGGTTCCCCGTAAGGTTTCAAACATGGACACTCCTGTCTGAATAAAGAGGCATTGTACACCTGTTGCTGCTCACTTTTCCCAACCAAAAAGAATAGTACTATCAAGAGTGAAATGGAATTATAAGTAGTACCCCGAAAAGTAGGCATTTGATGAAAACTTGACGCGTTATTTCTCCGTCTTTTGTAAAAATGGGACATCACTATCCGGGTAATTTTATCAACTAAACTCTATAAATGAATTCAGATAAAAATGAAGCGAAAGAAAAGCCTATAAAACTCTCTTGAAACTTTGATCGCTAGATCAAAATACGCTCTCATGGCATATAATTGTCAAAAGAAAAAGATTGCGAGTTATGATTATACAGATGTTGAATTATTTTTCAACGAAACGAAAGTGTTTGTAAACGATTTGTAAAAATAAGAGCATATATCATTGGTTACGCTGACGCCTTTACACCGTGTAATTTGAAATCTTGACTAGCATAATCAGTTGAGATGGAAGTTTAACTTTAAATATTTTTGTGGCAAGAGTTAAACCGGAAATCATTAATTTTGTAGCAATAGTTCCTCTGACATCACAATGCACGTTCAAAAAAAAATGTTTTCATTAAATTTTTTGACTCAGAGCAAATAAGACGATTGGCCACACCTCGGCATAAATTATTGAACCAAAATGTGACATTTAAAAATTGTAAGTTTCTCTTACTCAACTGTAATATCAGGAAATAATTTATGATTATTACTATTATTCAATTAGAACCTGCTTCGAGAAATGTTTAGTTGAAAAATAGACATTAAGCAAACTTAAGGCATAAGCAAGTTTCGACATGGTCAAAGGACTTATTCTGCTCAAATTTTCAGTCACAGGGTAAAAAACATACAATAAAATCGATATGCGTCAAGAGCTAAATTACTAGCGAATTAATATGCAGATTACAAATAAGAAATCTTATAACTGATCATTTAATTCGTTTTCATTCGTTTTCAGCTCAAAAACAATTAAATTTTTCTGCTTTCAATTAAATGAACAATTGTTTTTTGTGTCACAAATCTGCGTTTTGATTATCATGTCAAAAGAAAGGGGGTCTACTATCAGATTTACAAGATAAGCAAAAAATTGAGCCTAAAGTATTTCAAACTCAAAAAATTGAGAACGCATTCTGCGTCCAGGTCTTTACAAAACCAATTCGAGTTTTGTCTCAACACAAATCTCGACCACCAAATTAAATGTTGCTTGCTTATATATAGGCCACGGTGAACCTATTAATTACAATAAAAATGAATTGAAAAAAAACTTTAAATTTTTTTCAACTATAATTTAGTGTAATGATTACTTTTGGAAGCAATGACTTACATCATGTGCATGAAGAGAAAAAAATTAGCAAAAAATGAATTCAAATTTATTATATAGTTGATAATAATCCATTTAAATTGTTTTTCATATTGATGCTTCTCACTTTTTCCAAGAGAAATATCCTTTTGAATATGTATTCCAAGGTAAAATTTTCTGCAAAACTTAAGAAGAACCAATTTGTATACAAACTTAAAGTATCGTAAACACCATATGCTGTCAATTGTAACGGATAATTGATGTTAAATGATCCAGTGGCTAGTCAAATTTTCCCAAAAAATAGCCCTAGCTGTACAACGAGTAAGCGCAAGAGTCTAACTTTGTTTGAAGCAATTTTCAATTATGTTTAGTGTTGCAGTTTTGAGAAAAAAACAGGAACCAGTAAAATTGCTAAGAATGTACTGAACCCCCGTGGAAATTTTAATAGCCGTTTTACACAATAAAAATATACATGAAAGTGAAATTTCCAGAACTTATGCAACAAAATTGCTATTTCGGCTCGAGGACCAAAAGATATTATTGATTTTTTCTCTAATCATCGGGGAAAATCAAATCAAAAGAACAAACAAAGAGAAAAAAAAGTAAATCAGTAACTTAATGAAAGTATGATGAAGATATCTGATACTTATTTCCACTTTTAGCAGCTATAAAATTACTGGATAAAAGTGAAGATACTTTATTTTTGATAAGGATGAAGAGGATTAAAAAATTTGATATCCATAGTTTTTATGTATCCTCCAGTTCTCCTTAACCTTGAATTCGTATTGATTGTTTGATATGTTCGGACCCACCTTAGTGGGCGAGGAACAATATACTCACTCGTTATTAGTTTGTTTTGGCTGATCGATTTCTTCACCGTAAAATGTTGAGAGTGACGTCATTGGAAAACTCATAGAATATATAGTAGTTTTTTGAATATTTGTTATTTTTCCACGGACTTATCCAGGTTGCAAGATTTGTGAACATTTGAGTGATTAATTTTATTGTCTTTGTTCATTTTTCCGTAGTTTTGATCAAATTTGCAAACAATTTGTTAAAACTATTATGTTAATACAATTGTTAACGTGGAGGAGTGTACATTCAATTTTTTTGCAAACATTTCAAATAAATTTTACAAATCTTTATTAACTCATTGATATTTGGATCAATTACATGTTTTTAGTTGACGAACAGCAGTTGCCTAATAAGTTTTGCTCTTGTTGAAATATGTGGATTATTCATAATTTATTCGCCTCTGTCTTTATATATATATATATATATATATATATATATATATACATATATATATATATATATATATATATATATATATATATATATATATATATATATATATATATATATATATATAATTCTTTTAGGATAATTTAACATCATACCGAAACATTTCAAATTGAGGCTCCATTTCTGATAGATTCCACTTGCCCTCAAACGAGGTCAAATGAAAATGGAACAATACTTCAGTCAAAACTTATGTTTCTCATGTCTTGAACACTATGTTTGCGTAAAAGTGTGTGCAATTTTTTGTGTGTTTGTATTTGCTGCTATTTTGTAGTCCAATGACTTAGTTGCAATATAAAAAATCTCCCATTGGCTTCTTGAGGTCTTCAAAACAGTCAGTTTAGCTTTTTCGAGCTGAAAATATATCTCTGCTATGGCTTCTCCGAAAATAGATCTGAAAGAAAACAATGGATTCATCCTATCATATTATGGTCAACTGTTAGCTTGGTCTAGCAAAGAAATATCGCATTCTATTTCTGTCTGAAAAAAACCTTCTAGTTTGCATCCTTTTTCTAGTTTTCATTGCGGATTTATAATTAAACTAATGGTTTTGCAATGAAAATATGATTTTGCAAGAAAATACTGGACATTTGCCCATTTTGGAGGTTATTTTCTGTTTTGTCACGTTTTCACATTAATGACAGGTGAAATATGATATCAGTGGCAATGAATGAGGGCTAAACTGCACATCTGTAATATTTTTAGTGAACAACTTATTGTTTTAAGGGCATCAACAAAACTCTTGCCAAAATTTAAAAGGTTTTTCAACTTATGAAAGTATTTTTCAATTTTTTTGTAGTCTAATGACCCATACGGGATAATGAAAATTTGCAATTGTTTCTTAAGGAGGTATCAAAAAACTATTTATCCATTTCAGCTGATAAGTAATAGTTTTCATGGCCTTGACTTTAATTGTTATCAAAAGTTTGAACGTTTTTGTCTTCGCACTTTTGGTTTTTTGCGTACTTGTTGCCTAGATTCAATAAAAAAAATTGCATCTCGCTTCTGATGAAGTACAGGATAATCGGTTTGTTTTAATTTTTATCTGATGCTGATTAAGCTTTGCTATTAAGAATTTTGAAAATTAACATTCAGAATTGCTCAGTTTGCAAAACATTGTGAGATCAGTCCTGATCAACAACCCAAAGACCTGAACTAGCTAATGATCTGAGCGTCACCATTTTTCCAGCAATATCGAATTTTGTCAGTCAACAAAAGATGTGAATTCAACTGCTCAAAATTTGATAATATTCTTAAATCATCTTTCGAATATTTGTTTCTCCAAACACCAGAGTTGCATAAATGATGACAACAAAAAAGCAAGTTCAATGATTTTTGATGTAACACATCCTTAGAATGCATACAACATAGAAGATTTTTACCAGGATTAGTGAGAGACAAAGTTTGAGAAAATGCACAAAACTAGTTGGTAACTAAGTCATTAAAAGTAATATCCAAAAATTGAAGCCAATCAATTGAAAACCAACAATGAAAGAACAATAGGAAATGTAATATTTTAGACTTAGTTGTACGACCAAATGGAAAGTAACAAAAATCAAGAACTCAAAAATGCATTTTTTTTTGAAAAAGTCATAGAAAACACTGGTATAGATTGATGCGTCGATGCAATTAGATTCCTCAAGAGCACCTGATTAGATGTATCATTATCCGAATATAAGACAGCAACTGTTAATAAGAAAACAAAAGAATATACAAGCAAAACTGAAAAATTCCCAATTAAAACCTTTTTTAGAACAAAAAGCATCAAAGTTAAGAAAGCTAGTAGCTAAAAACCTCAAGCAAAAAATAGATTTATGAAACAATTATCTATTAACTGAAAATACTAATTTGATTCTCTTAAGCTTTATATTTTAAACAATTGAGCCTGCTAAAAATGATACTGTGATGAGAGAACCGAGGTAATAAACAAAATGGGCAAAGTTGAAAAAATCTCTAACATTTCATGGCAACAAATGGTTTCAAAGTCATAAAAAGCTGCCGGTTCATGGATTCAAGCAATCAAAAATAACTGCAGTCAGAGGGCATGTGTAATATTTTAAAAGAATTTAGAGGAAAAACTCTAAAGTTTTTTACTCCAGCATCACTGGAATCAACACCCTAGTTTGACTTCTCAGTAACATTAAAAACTTTCAAAAAATTTGAGCAGATCTTGATAAAAGACAGCATACCAATACAGTCCAAATATATGAATAGTAAAAAACGAAATTATTAAAAAAAAACATATTTAATGACTGTTTAATGGCTGCCAGTGTCAAGTTGTTTGCGGTAGAGACGATAGTTTTTAAGAACCAGAGACAATGTCAGCTTCAACCGGAACGTCTGTGTTTTTCTATACTGGGTATTTGAACTCAGTGTAAAATATACTGAGCCCTTATTTCACAATATAAAACATAATGCAACCAGTTGTATGGAAATAATCCGAGTTTAGATAATAGAGTCTTTGGTCACTGAGGACGACATTAACATTTTTGCCGAGCTTAGCGCACTTGCACGTGGCTGATAACCTGAAAATTCATCGATCTGATAGTGGCAATCAGTTTTTGAATTATATTCAAAAACACTTACTTATTCTTTTTTTGCATCGGATTCAGCTGCCTTGCTCATTTCTAATTTCGTCTGAACAATATCATTCAAATGAAAGGGATCAGACATGATTCTTAATGATGAGATTGATATTATTTAATTGTGATGGCCACTTAAATTAGAAATTCGTCCCACATGCCCACCTGAATCTGTGTATAAGGAACCAATGGAAAACCACACACAGGCAACCGAACGCGATAGAAAGATTCGCTATCCAAAACTAAAGATGACGTGGCAAAAAAGATGTAAACTGATTGACGAAATTGGCATTCTGTGTAGTGACAAACTTTGGGACATCTGCAATCAAAAAGCTACTTCAATTCTATATCGCTGCATCGGAACAGAAGGCCGTCGGATCATCAAAAGCAAACACCTGAATATCCTTATTGAAAAGCTTTGTCTTTTTCTCATCGAAACAGCAAAAAGAACACTCTGTTGAGAGTTTCTATGGGAGACTCGAAGAAAAAGCGGAAAAATGCAGCCTCGTGGACAAGAAAACAACGCTAATACGTGATGCATTCATTTTGAATCTGTTGGAATTCGAAACAAAAAAGAACTACTTATTAGAACGGTGTCCAAAGCGCTAGACTTTAGCAGCCAAAGCGCTAGAAATAGCTATCCACATTGAGAAGGGTGCCCAGAAACAACAAAATATTAATCAAAATCTCAACACAAGTGCTCAACCTGTGAATATATTTTACAATTTTCCAAACCGCAATTGCACCACAAACTACCAACAACAACGACAAGGGTACAATTGCAACACAACACAACAATTGCTCTAAATTATCAATACACCAGCATTTGTGCAAACTGTGGTCAACGCTGGACCTATAAACTCCGTCAAAAATGTCTTGCAAAAGGAAAGAAATGTAGTTAATTATCTACGTCTTGTGATTAACAAGACGGAAAATGTCAACCGCGGCTACACTTTTAAAGCTGTTTCATTATCTCTCCAACAAGAGTTTTATCGCCATAATGACATAAAAGTTTCCAATGCTTATCAAAATTTAAAAAGTAACTGCAGAAAACGAATAAAGATGAAAGCAATTTTCAACTGAAAGCCAATTGTATTGACGGGCTTCACATGTCAGGTGATTTTTTGCGTTTAGGCGGTCAAACAGGAGTCCCACATATTTTTAAAAAACTTATTTTAATTTTTCCACGTTTCAGATTTTTGGAGTTGGCGCATGACAGACCTCGGCATACACTTGGTTGATTTATATCTTTAGAAATCTTTCTGCTAAAGCCGCTGAAAGTACACCATGCAGGTTCAAAGATGAGCATCTCAAAACGATAATCTTAAAAAGTAAACTCCTCTACCTAAATACTAAGTATCTATCAATGGAACTCAGCTAGACTTTGCAGGTCCGATACGTAATTTTCAAAAAAGAAAAATACCTATTGGTGGCGATCTAATCATTTAGTTAGTTCACAATAGCAGAATTAGCTATGGCACAATTTAAAGATTATGTAATAAAGATAATGTAATACATTTTCTCGAAGACTATGTAACTTGCCACGGACCACCACAAAACTGAAGAGTAGACCCACCAAATACCATAATCAATAACCAGGATAAAAACTTTTATAGGAGCCATAACGTTAATTTAAACAAAGAACCGGTAAATGATTCTCGCGCAGCAGGTTTTGTAAAACGAATGATAGAGACTATCAATTGAAATTGTGGGAAAATGTTTTTTGGATGTAAAGACAGATAAAGGTGAACAACTTTCACCAGACGGACACTGGAACATTGTGGGAAGAGATCACTGGATGCAGGAGATGAAGTCAAAGAAGGCCGAACTGGTCAAGGAGATGACTATCAGATATAAAAGCGAGTCAGACTTGCAAAGCCGTTATTTGTATCTAAATGATAAAATCCAGAGGAGTCTGCTAGGAATGTCGAAACTTGTCGAAAATTGTTCAGTTTACTTTTTTTAAATCGGTTGTCCACTAACCTAAAAATTTAGGATTCCACTCTAACGAGATAATTTTGCCGTTTTTATTGTACCTTCAATGAATGTCAACCCTCCCATGCACGAAAATAGATGTGAATTGAAAATATTTGCTGTGAATCTATCTGTTGTAGTCAAACATGTCAAATTCTTCAGAACAGCAAAAATTTCAGAACAGCAAAAATTTGACTTACTGGTAAGTGAGCATATTGCTGAGTACTAAAGGTTATTAAAAAGCTACGAATAGAGCGCTGTTGTGAAAAGAAAACTTACAATGATGGTTGAGATTCTCTCTATCAGAAATTTCAACAAGTGCCACATGTAGAAAAGCCGGAAGTTTACAGCATAAAATATTCTATAAATAAACATTTCTATTGTTTTAAAAACACTATCTTGAAGATATAAGCAATATGAAACAGATTTAATTGCTCTCGAGCGAAGTTTAAAGCATTTTTTGGCAACGCTTTGTTCATTTTTTTGCAAAAAGTTTGGCATATTTTATTTTTTGAGTGGCTTTTGCGCCCTTGAATTTTTCATTTTGCGTGATATAAATAAAAAAATCAGCGGCACTAAAAAGCAAATGAAAAGTGAGTCAAAATTGGTGTCATATTTTTAATTTAAATTTCAAGTGAAGATATAGTAAACTCTAATACGGTCATTAGAATCTCACTTAATGGTTTAAGTTACCTACCCACGATTGAAGCAGGCTACTATAGAAGAGCTCCCATTAGATGTTTGAGAGCAATTCTTCTTACCTTAGTTGGTTACGTTTGAAATTAAAATTAGAGTCTTATGAGGTATGAGCACTTTTTACTACATTTTAGTAATGCATTATTTCTTTTCAAATATTTTACTGAAAGATAGCGGAGTGTGACCAACATCCACCCCATGTCACAGTAGGGGGGTTCTAACTAACGTGTTGTATACGTGCACATATTTAACGGCATTGCGCGTCAAATATGATTTAATTGAAAAAATCATGGATTCACCTAATTATATTAAATGAAATATTTTAATTAAAAAGCGAAGGTTAATTATTGCTTAACAATTGCGATGATCAATGTGAAAACGTTTCTTTTTTCAATTTTACGCGATGCACGATGGGTGCATTCAATCTTCATCTCATTTGTAGATTTATTTCACTACCTGATTATTTTATGTGATTTCACAGTCTGTAAGACCTCTTTGAGGCTTATTAATATACTCAGAATCAACACGGCATTATGTTCTGCGTTTTTCCGGAAAAACTGTTCCTTCTGAATTTTTTTTTCAAAAACAGCTCAAGAAAATAGATGACTTCTAGTTATGAAGCAACATCGAACCAGTTGACGTTCTATAATTGTTCCACAAACATGAATAAGATTGGTTTTTGAATCTTTTTGGCAGAAGTTTTAAAATTTTTTTATCCAAAGTTATCAGCTATGATGAGCTTAGCGCTCTGTTTGTGTATTCAAATATTTAGTTCAAATGAATTGATTTCTATTGTTTTGAGCTAACCTTTTAATTAAAATTGAAAATACTTCAAAGTAAAAATAAGTTCCAGAAAATTGCAAAGTGAACAAACTATTCAACTAAAAATAAGTCAAGCAACCTACATCCAATTGAATTTTTAAACGAATGATGACCATTTGTGAACGATTTTGTTCATCTTTGATATCCTACGTCCGCCCTCTAATAAATAAATTTTAGTGAAACTGGTTCTGATCTTTGATATTCCTTATTGTGAGTATTAGAGTCTTGAGTTTTTGATTTCGAATTTTAATTTTGAAAAAGCTCTATTTGGGTTTTTCGTTATATAGCGTATTTGTCTCATAAGAAATAGAGTCCGAATCTAACCCAAAAAGTCTAGTGGTCTATTAAGGGACTGCTGGTTAATCTGTCTATCTTATTTCTCCATTTCTTTCAATTCCATGGAAGACCACAAGCGTCTATCGCGGCTATCTTTCGGCAATCCGCCAGCTGTGTTTGATGAAATTTCTGCAATTTCTCGGTTTACAGAAAGATTTTTATAATAGGCTTCTAATTTTGAACAAGTGGTCCTCAATGAAAATCATTTGAACTGATTTAAATAGATCTAAATGAAAAAGTTTGTCGATTAAACATAGATGACTGCGCAAAATTTTAATCAAAGTGTATAACTTCAGCATTATTAAAACAATGGTTTTACTTTTTATTACAGAAAAAAATGTTGTCTGGAGAAACTTTCTAGCGCTTAGCGTCTCAAAATTGTAATTTCACGTGCTAAATTTGCCTCTCATCGCTCGTCGCTAGTACCAGGAGTCTATTGAAATAGCGAAAAACGATCGACGCTTGAGTGACGTAGAGCATAGCACATTCCATCTGCCTGGATTTTCCAGCAAGGGCAGAGCAAAATGTGCTGGAACAAAACCTCTCAAACGCCATCGTCAAAGTCAGCGGAAACGCACTCGACGTCATTTTCGACATTCGGACAATGATAAGTTTAGCAAAATCTCGACTTTTCTGTTATGCTTCAGAGGGAGTTAATTGCTGAGGAATAACGAATTAACCAAAAATTTATACTCTTTTCAGCCTTTTTTCAGCAGGAAGAATTGAACGTTTTCTAACGTTTTTTTAAAATCTCAAGCTCGTATTTGGGTTACGATCCCGAAGGACTTTTTCTTACTGGTTATGTGCCATTATACGCATTGTTGATAACGATAAAAAAAACTTTTTTTCACATTAGTCATTTACACTCAGCTTTGAATATGTTTTTTTGTTGCCCATGTTATGCAAATAGCAGATTTATTCATTCTCTAATTCACTCATTGAAGGTGTCATATGTATGCAGATAATGTTAGTTTTTTCATCGTGTTTTTGTTTCTGCTAAAATAATGATGTAGACTGCCTAAACAAAAAACCGATTTAATGAAATGTCCAAAAAATACCCCAATTAAATTACAGTTGAGAGGTTCTCGTGTTATGCAAATAGCGGATTCATTCATTCTTTAATTAAAGTTTGATATTCTTTACCACCCATTTAACGTTTGGTATATGTACGCATAAAATGTAAGATTTTTGCTCGTTTTTTGTCTATGCCAAACTAATGACCTAGACTGCCTTAAAAAAACTGATGCACAAGGAAAAAAACCAAAAATCTCAATTGAGGCAATAAAGGGGTCCCTAATAAATAGCAAAACTAGCGAGTTATCATCGTCCCAAAACGTGAACGAAACATTGTCCAAATACATAGATGGCATTAAAACTGTTTTCACATCATACCCCAAACAGAATGTCTCTGCTCCTCGTTACGTCCTTTTGAAAAAGTACAATTTGACTGTTTCCCTTATTTTTGCTTCGTATAATTTGTGCACAATATAGATTTCTGTGCACAAGATGCGACTGAGTTAGGTTGAGATAGAAAGTGACAATATAGGCTTAGGTCTAATTGTTATGAGTCTTGTACAATATAAATGAGCAAAATGATTGAGAACCAATTAAGATTTTCTTAAATGTACCAGAAAATTTTAAAAAAATTCAGTGACATTGCTTCTAAAACGAAGTTTCGCCCGAATTGATAGAAGAGCGCTACGTACCTTAGAGAAAAGGTGGCTTGCTCAAAGAACTGCCTAAAAACAAACTTGGAATTTCTTTACAGAACTGCATTCGTAGTTGAAAATATTTTAAGAGAAGTTTTAAAACGAATGAATGAAATGTCAAAAAAGCTCACTTTTCTGTAGGGAAAATTGTTGAGACACACGGCATAGGCAGTCCATGAACCTGGATAACAAACTGCCGCTGAAGCTCACGCAGACCAAGTTTAAAATTAAAAAATTTAAACTCAATTTCTTTGACTAATTTCTTTGTTGCAAACCAATAGACATGTTTGCCTGTGCACCTACTATTACAGCAACATGGTATTGTACAACAAATCTTATGAAAGTGTGGTCATTAAAAAAGTGGGGACACAATGATGCGCGAGGAAGACTTTCCAAAAACCTAATGTTTTGCTTCCTTCTTAAAAAAAATCTGCCCAAAACGCAACGTCTTCAATTTAATTGAACGATCACGCTGCATATCTTAATCAGTAGCTGGTCCAAAATGATTGCCAAATAAGATAAGCTAGTAAAATTAATGAGGTTTGAGATACCTGATTGAACTCCAAAAACGATGACTGATCAATTAGAAGAATAAAACAAAAACATTGCAGCTGGTTTTTTCAAATTTTTCAACCTCTCTTTTAGAGAAGCTATGACATCAGGTCTGCCTCAAACTCAATGGCTCAATGCTTGGAAAGTCTGCTATGAAGACGCATGGAAGCAATGGCCCTTCCGGTTACTGACATTCTTTAAGTTGTCTTCAACTCATCTATGCAAAACGATTGCTAAAATAGCAATACGCATAGCTACGATTTATCTCATTGACTTTTTTTCTTCCCTATAATTCATGTTAATTGTTGATAAAGACGGAAATTAAAATCGCAATTCATTCATTAAGAGCTGCTTTCAAAAACATAGATGCTTAGGCGATGTTGCTTATTGACGGAAAAACGTTTTCAATGGTCTCCACCGTAATTTTGTCTTACGGAACATTGAGAAATCGTGCCCTACCCTGTAGCATTCACTATGTATTTCATGTTGTGAACCATCAAATATGTTTCTTAACAAACAAAAAAAATTCTCACAGTGAGGTACAACCAAAAGCAACCTCCTTGCAGTATCGAGGTATAGAATTGCCACTATGCACTTAATTGATTTTCCGGACATTTTTTTAAGAGTTCAAAAGCTATACACCGACGATGGCAAAGCTGTCGGTCCTCTTGATAACCTGAAAAGACTTTTATGACTTACTGAAAAAACACGGTCCTGCTTTCGGTTACCACTTTGCCAAATAACATCATTAGCAAAAAGCATCTTTTGAAAAAACCCAGCAGACTCTTCTTCACGACAAAATGAAAACAGTTGACAGGTGTAGAGTAATTGGTAGTGTAATAAATTCTGATAATAAAGAAAAAAGTTTGTCGAAAGATCTCTACAACCGCAGAAATTGTTGTTAAAAAAACTGGCCGTTAATGCTAATACTTCTCTTCAAATAGTTTATAAATCGTTCACATTATTGATTCAGAACAAATTGACCTTCTTAGTTTGTACACCACCTAATGTTGAAGACCTGATGAATGTGACAAATCAATCAACGATGTTTTATTACCAATTCTTTTAAAGTATCCCGCCTATAATGCAAAATAACGGAATATCCTTTCGCTGCCGATGAGGTAGGGTGGCCTGAACATCCTTAGAACTCGGAGCGTTTTACGAATTATGAACGATTAGTTAGGCTGTCAAGTCCACCATAAATATCTCCGCACGAAGCCCAACTAAAGCAACAGCAAATCATACATCAAATAAAAAAAGGATAAAGAGCTTGGTATCCAATTAAAACAGACAAAAATTAAGAACGATATGAACAAGGACAAAATTCGCTCACTTGACTTAGCTAGTGAAACGTGAGCACTATTGAAATTGCAACGATATCACTTTGACCTAAGGTAAAGCGAGTTTCGTGATGAGATTATTTTTGCTATGGCTGGGACCCTTTGAAAATGCCATCACTATGCGCATGTACTGAAATTTTCAACAGTGGCACATGCCCTCCACTGTCCAAAAGAAGGATACAACCACATGAGACAAATTGAAATTTGCGATTCCTTTGCGAACTTGCTAAGTGATGTCTTTCATGACGTCGAGATCGAAACTAATTTTCAACCGTTGCAGGGGGAAGCTTTTGCTCTTAAAACAATGACATCTGATGATGATTCAAGTTAGATATCAAAGCCAACAAACTCTGTTAATCGAGGTTCAACCAAACCCGTTTTGGATGTGAAAATTTTAAAACCGCGAACGGAGTATGAACCCTCAAATAACAACAACATTACAGGACGGTAAGATCAATGGGTGATGTGGCACATATACTCCATGTTTTTTTAATCAAAAGCTATCCAGGAACATATGAGCAGAACTAAAGCAAAATGAACTACTGATGAATACAAAGAATTTGATAGATGCATGTCAACAGGAAAATTTTCTAGTGCCATTCAAAGTCTTTCAAAAGAAGCGAAAGTTTCCTTGATATCTTACGCGAGTGGAACCACGCAAAGCAAATTTGAATTATCTATTATACAATAAACATCCAAAAAGTTTACCATGCACTCAATCTTTATTCGAAAAACTCAATGCCTCAATGGTTAGAAAGTCTGACATGAAGACGCATGGAAGCAATGGCCCTTCCGGTTACTGACATTCTTTAAGTTGTCTTCAACTCATCTATACAAAACGATTGCTAAAATAGCAATACGCATAGCTACGATTTATCTCATTGACTTTTTTTTCTTCCGTATAATTCATGTTAGTTGTTGATAAAGACGGAAATTGAAATTGCAATTCATTCATTAAGAGCTGCTTTCAAAAACATAGATGCTTAGGCGATGTTGCTTATTGACGGAAAAACGTTTTCAATGGTCTCACCGTAATTTTATCTTACGGAACATTGAGAAATCGTGCCCTACCCTGTAGCATTCACTATGTATTTCATGTTGTGAACCATCAAATATGTTTCTTAACAAACAAAAAAAATTCTCACAGTGAGGTACAACCAAAAGCAACCTCCTTGCAGTATCGAGGTATAGAATTGCCACTGTGCACTTAATTGATTTTTCGGACATTTTAAAGAGTTCAAAAAGGGTATACCGACGATGGCAAAGCTGTCGGTCCTCTTGATAACCTGAAAAGACTCGAGTGGAACCACGCAAAGCAAATTTGAATTATCTTTTTTACAATAAACATCCAAAAAGTTTACCATGCACTCAATCATTATTCGAAAAACTCAATGCCTCAATGGTTAGAAAGTCTGCCATGAAGACGCATGGAAGCCATGGCACTTCCGGTTTCTGACATTTTTTAAGTTATCTTCAACTCATCTATGCAAAACTATTGCTAAAATAGCAATACGCATAGCTACGACTTAATAGCATTACTCATCTTCTATGCAAAACGATTGCTAAAAATAGCGATACACATGCCCTCCACTGTCCGAAAGGAGGATATAACTACATGGGACAAATTGAACTTTGCAATTCCTTTGCGAACTTGCTAAGTGATGTCTGTCATGACTTCGAGATCGAACCTTATCTTCTACCGTTGCAGGAGGGAAGCTTTTGCTCTTAAATCAATGACATCTGATGATGATGCAAGTTAGATGTCAATGCCAACAAACTCTGTTAATCGAGGTTCAACAAAACAGATATTAATGTGAAAATTTTAAAACTGCTGTCAAAATGTTGCCCCGAATGCCGTGGGTGAAGCCTACAATTACCATGAATCCATTTAAAAGAACAAATATCAACGAAGATTAACTGAGGTTGAGAAAGCAACGTTTTGTCCGGTTTTATTTGGATGTACTGGTAAAGCTGGCCCATCAGCTTAAAAAGCGCTGATACAACTTTCATAATGCTCTGCGCGAAAAGAGGACAGCTACGCTGATATCATATATCTAAGAACAAAAATCAGCTTTGCTCGCCTAAGGAGTTCCATCCTCAGCATTCATTGGCCAAGGACGCTTAGGCGGCGCGAAATTGTTAATGCTTCAATGGGAGCGGTGTTGAAGAAGGGAGGCTGTTAGTTTGACTCATCTACTTTCGTCATTAGTTGTTTGTTTTCTAATGCTGTCTGTCTTTTGTTTAAGTTTCTCAGCTGATGTTTGTATATATTTTCATTTTATTGATAGATTTAAACAATACGAAATATTCTATGAAGACGTAGTGCTGGGAGGGGCCCTGGAGCCAATTTTCACCCAGTGTTGGGTAGGGGCATTTTTTATTTATCTTTCTCTTCCAATGATGAAAACAGGTAGTTTTCCTTTTGATTCAGATTTGCTAGTGCTTCAAAATACTAGTCAAAGGGGTTTATGAAGATTTCTGTACGATGAAGAAGAGCAGAAAAAGTCAGTAATTCTGAGAAAAAACAATTGTTTAAAATTGAAAGTTATCTGAATTTGGGACAAATGAATTGAAATGAACTCTAAACAGACTTCTTTTTAACCAAGACAAAACATAATCAGCAACTCAAATTTTTGGTGGCATCTTGCTATTCTGCATTATTTCAGTGAACAAACATTGCAACTTGATTCTGGCAACAGGATTTCATCAGTTGGGCATAATTTTAAAAAAGATTTATCAGTTATCTGTACAAACCGCCTACAGTTAAAACAGAACAAACGGACAAAACAGCTGATAATAAGTACGCAAAAGTATAATAAGCAGAGTAAAAGATCTTTGATTTTGAAGAGCATACAAAAATGGAATAAGTTACCCTCTAACGTAAGAGGTGCCCTCAAGCCTCGTGTTCTCAGTGAGACTTCGATTAGCGCCGTCGTGGAGGAGGGAAGGCTGCACTGAGTGTTTGGCTGCTTATCTTTATTCCTTTGCTTATTCCTTGATGTTCCATTTTTATTTTAATCTTTCCATTCCAGTTCCCTATGTGTGCTATATATATAGGTGCTTTCCTCTCCACTTGTTAGTTATTTTTGTGACTGGGCCGTCTTTACACTGTCTGGAGGGGAACAGCTTGGAGTGCAGCATCCGGCTACTAAGTGCTACTCATCATGCCCTATTTTTCGACCTACATCCGTCGATGCCGGATGGTGTACACGGCCCTTTATTGTTGTTGTTTTTTGTTTTTTCTAACGTAAGAGCGACGGAGAACAAAATTCTTTTCAAAAGAAATTTAACAGAGTTTTTGCAACGTCAGCATGAAAATTTTCCAATATATAGACAGTTAGGATCATTCGTGTCTTATTTTTTTATATAGTAGAACGAACAGCTTAATGGGTAACATCAATTAATAACCAGAAGTTTGATGTATAATTTTGATTATTTCAATAAATATTCGTGATTATTCGGAAGGCATGTAAACTTTAACCTTTCGGTTATATTATTAATTTACTTGTTTGGAAAAGAAAGTTGGTCATATTTTCATTGAGAAATATTGAGGTGTGAAAAAATGGTTCGCTACCGTTATCTGTAAAAAAATATATCAAAATGAGCGTTGTTATATTTCTTCGTTTGCATATTAAGGAAAGTTTTAACAATTTTGCTCCAAAAATTGCTGGATTTGACTTTTGCAAAACATAGAAAAGAAAGAATGTTGACGCACTTCAGATACATGGAACATTCTGTGCTACGCTCTGTTTGGCACGAGCCGTCATGTTCTTGATTACTACATGTCGAAGCAATTGGAGAATCGGAAGTCGGGATATGACATAATGTGTATTGCATTTCTTTGGTCACGATGGCTGAGCAGCCCATTTTGCGATATTGAGATAGTTTCCTGCAATCTCTCGACTATGATGCTTCATGTTGTTTTCAGATGAGGTTTCATATTCAATATTTTCAATAAGTTCTCAATATTGGAAGACAGCTCTGTTCTGCCCCGTGAAAATGAGAGCCGATATTCGCTCTGGTGTTTTAAAACTGCTGGAATCTGAATCATTTAATTTGGACGGCGAAAATGCATCTGAAATCTGCAATGTGGATATACTGACATCTGATGTATTCGAAGAATTTGACCAATTAGGCTGGCAGAAAGTTTTCCTAGTAAGCGAGGATCTCTCGAAAGTAGAATTGTCTTTTTGTATGAAGGATATCATGAACCTGAATTCTTGCTCGTCTGGGAACCAGTTTGATAGCACCGATGAGATCAACCTCTCACTTACGGCTACCCCTTCGGGATACCATGCCGTTTGTCTTGATCTTCCAATGACCTTTAACAGTATTACTGATAAAAGTTTAAATCAGGTTCTGGAAAGTCTAGCTTCTTTTGTGCTGCCATTTGCCCCTATTTGGAAACTCTTAGAAGACATTGATAGCAGTTTTATTGTTTTGGAACCACAAAATACGCAATTAAAGCATCTCTATCGAAAGATCGCGATGAAATACTCAATTGTTGTCACTTTGGCATTCGACCCTGCTGAGCCTCAAAGTAGTCCAATAATATCACTTAATGGACCTCGTGATAAGACAGCTTCTTTGAAGGAAGCTCTAAATCGTAACTGGGGTTCGTGGAGTTTTGACTTGAACGTACTAACAAACTTATGTAGTATGCTTGAGGTTAGTGAACATATGTTTTCTAGAAGTGAGGCTATTCTGGAAAGGAGCTTTGAGCAATCAGGTTTTGAGTTATTTGATGATATTGACAATGAGGAAAACGATAACAGCAATGACGATGCATCATGCCTCATCGAACCTTGCAAAATATGCTTATCAGTGAAAGTGGCCTGTTCCGGTAATTTAGAGGAAGTTCGATATACTACTGGTTATTTTAATATGTCAATCGACTCCCTCAGCCCAAGCGTGTTTTGTTCTCTGCAAACGTGTTCAGGGCGGTTTCACGTGTCCTGTTTAAAAGAATGGTTCCGTTCTCGTTCAGACGTCAGACCAGTATTTGGTAGTATATGTGGTCCTTGTCCTACTTGCAAAGCTGCAACGATAAACGTTGAATCGTAATTATTGTCCATTTTTCATATAAAAGTGCCTGATATCATTTGCCTACCGAGAATATTGACTGTCTGAAGACTGCGTGACAAGTTTGTAGTTTGAAATCCAAAAAAATTTTATTTTTACAAAGTTTTTTTGTAGACCTGACTTTGGAAATGTTGCATAATAGAGTTTTTGAAACATTTTGGGGGAACTTTGGGAACCTGTAATTTTAAACAATCACGTAATAAAGATTATTTTTTGAGAATAAAAATTTCAGGATTCACACTTCTTTGATTTTTTAAATCCATCAAATTTTTTAAATCCGTATCTGCATATTCGTGACCAGTAATATTTCGTTCTGTTGTTGCCTCTTTAGGTGTGTTTTATTGGTGACATTCGCTTTGTGGCGGTATTGAATAAAGGCAAGATTTTGAAAAATACTTAAATTCTTTGCTGTTGCCTACTGTTTGTAGACATATGATATGCTTCATTCTGCTGCTTCGAGCTCTGATTTCACCCAGGCAAATTGTTTCAGGTAAAATGAGTGAACTGCCGCAATTTGCATATGCTGGACTTCAGCTGTACTCAACGCAAAATGAATTCTACTTTGTTGCAGAAACAGCAGACTCTGCCTTGAAAATAGACAAAGAAAGTGTGTCTTTTGAAGTAATATCAGCTAAAAATGTTCCCTATACTTCTGTCGAGAAAGAACCAACAGGTGTTGTTGCGTTTCTGGGAATTGTGGACTTAGTTGCATGTCCGTATCTGGCAGTAGCCGTTGAATCGGAACTTGTGGGCTACGTTGATGGAGACAAACCAATCCACAGAGTTGTGAAAACAGATTTGATTCCATTTTCAAAGAGTCTGTCTCACTTAACCCCAATTCAAGTTGCAGACAATACTAAGTTTATAGAGATGGTCAGATCTATGATATCGATACCAGAATTATATTATTCGGCCAGTTATGACATAACGCATACAATGCAGAGACTGCAAGGGACCGGACCACAGTTCCTTAACGCCCCTCTTGTTAACAGGGCTGATTTAAGGTACATTTGTTCAAACTATTTTTCATACTTTTCTGGAGAACGGAGAATATAAATATCCATACGACCATTGAACGTTCTAGTGAGTTCAAGATACCTTGTTTCTGCCAATGTGTGAAAGGTTTTCAAAAGATATCAGCTTTTGTAATGAATTTATACAACGTCAGTTGGTTATTCTTATTTCTCTACAGGCAAAAATTTCGATGTCAGGAATCATTGTCATCAAATTATTTGGCTGAATATGATGATGAGGTTTTTAGTAATTTTCCGTTTTGGATGACATTTAAAATGTAATTTTACCAGCTTCTTAGTTGTTTCGATTCATAACTTTTTGTAATTT
Source organism: Convolutriloba macropyga (assembly GCF_964194025.1). NCBI lineage: Eukaryota > Metazoa > Xenacoelomorpha > Acoela > Convolutidae > Convolutriloba > Convolutriloba macropyga. Next base: position 25,772,107 of record NC_134472.1, read on the forward strand.
ACTTGATTGTGGTGTCAACCATGTGTGAAATAAAGTGTCCTGTGTTAAGGTTTGTGTGGAACCATAACTTGGTGAAATCTTTCGAATCAGCCAACTCAGAAGTACTGAAGTTTGTGATGCCTATAATGTGTGGGTTCGTGTTCATATCGCAGTGCACTGTTAACGGAACCAGCTTCAAGTACTCAATCATCTCCAGACGAAGTAACAAGCGAACAGGTGCTAGGTTGTATGCGCGAGGAGGAGACACTTCGGGTAACGTGGCAAACTATGTAGAGACTGAACAGATTGTAGAGACGCCATCGCACTTGTGTTCGTACGTCATCACCCGTGGATCCATTCCGTTGTTGTGGAATCAGTTGCCTGATTTGGCGATGAAACCAAAAGCTACTTTGTCCACTGATGACAACGGAGCACACATGGTGACGTAAGTTGATTCAGACAGCTTTGAAAGATGAGATTTAATCAATATTTAATTCTTATTTTCCCGTGTTTCTTCATTTACTATTTAAAAATACAGTTTAGGGGATTTTAGCATAATCGGGTTGGTCCCGTAACTATATATCGTAGTTTTCGTTTTTTGGATCATTGAAGGCTCGCATATAAACTGCATACCACGTCATGAGCGCAATAAGTTTTTTAGACAGCGCTAAAGCATCTTTTCATCATTCAGAATTGCCATCGGGGGATATTTAGGTTATCATCCCACTTGACAGATGAGCTGGAACACTACAACAGACGAGTAACCATAGTGAACCTCATCAATAGAACCGGTTCAGAGGGAGCATTGGAGAAGAACTTCAACCGGTACCTTCAAGCCAATGAAGCTCTTCTTAAGAAGCATGGTGAAGTCTTCTACGAGTTCTTTGACTTCCACCACGAGTGCAAAAACATGCAATGGCAACACTTATCCAAACTCATCGCCAGGCTGGACCAGGAGCGACAATCATGCGGATACTTCCAGTCAACTCGAGGAGGGCGATACGATGGAGTGCTCGAACAACGTGGGGTATTTCGAGTGAATTGCATTGATTGTCTTGATCGAACTAATGTTGTGAAATCTTTGCTTTGTCGAGAAACCCTACAAGATCAACTCCGAGCTCTACGGATTCTGGGAGCTAGTGAAAAAATTGTTGACAACCAGGATTTTATGGAAATTTTCAAGGATTGTTGGATAGGGAATGCTGACAGTATTTCAATTCAGTACGCAGGTACAGGTGCGCTCAAAACTGACTTCACTAGAACAGGAAGGAGATCAAGAAGGGGAGCTTTCAATGACTTTTTGAATTCCTCTAGAAGGTAGTGTTACTTCCCAATCGTTGGCATGCGATGTTTTTAATTGCTCTCGAATGAAGTTTGAAGCAATTATTGTAAACTGGTTGATCTTTTTTCATGCAAAATTTTTGCTTGACCAATTGCGCTCTTGTTTCTAGTGATCTAAAGCTGCTCTCGTTCTGAAATAAAGTATGTTAAATGGATTGCGAGCGAAATAAATTCAAAGCATTAGACGCTGAGTGGTTAAGATGTCAGGCCGCCAACCTGCAGATCCGGATGGGGAATTGTTTGCACCCAAAAGATCATTCTAGGCTACACCTCTTCTAAATAAAATTGCCCCCGTCTATCGTTCGAGAGCAATTCATCCGACGTTAGTTGGTTTATGTTTGTCTTTCGGAATGTTTAGCTTGAGGTCTTTCAGAATTTTTTCCAAAGAAGTTTACGGCACTAAATCTCTGTGGTATGTGTAATAAGTCACTTGCGCTCAGAATAGAGGATCATAATGATAAATTAAATACTATACCACCCCTTGTAAATTCAATACGTAATCAAAATTCCCTGACAACGGTTCAAAATGGCAATTAATGCTTCTCAATCGCTTGATGAGTCATTAGAAATATTTTCTGAGATTTTTGGTTGTAGAGCAGGCAGTTGCTAATCGGAGCTAATTTTAGCAACTTTTAATTGGGGGCATGTTCATGCATGCCGGTCTTTTTTTATTAGTCAAAATCGGAATTAAATGAACGCGTCCTAGAAAAATTATTAGTACATATAAGAGCTCTTGTAATGTAGATTCTAACGACAAAAATCTTGTTTTTGAGGCAATTTCGTTGCTTAATTTGCTGAAGTGATTATTGTTTTCAACGGTTCTTTAGACCTAGTTTCTGGCGGTCGATTTTACTGGGAGCTTTTAATTTTTCAAGTGCAATCTTGTGCTCAAACTGATCGTAAGAGTGTTGTAAATTTGGTGTTCTAGATGCAAAAGGCGCCATGCAATTTTTTTTGTGGAATGCAGTTTTCAAGCTATATTCACTTCGCCTCAAGACACGAAGTCACAGACCAAAATAGTGCCTCAATCTTGAATTCAAGTCTATGTTTCAAATGGTTTTCAGCAAAGTTAGAATGAGATTTTTGGAAAAGCGGTCAGCCTCTCGAAGGCTATTATGTAGGCACTCTCCTTTTTTTACTGGATTGTATTTGGGTGCTGCCTTTTTCTCACTTCGTGAAGTGAGAAAGTACCCTTTGCACGAATTTTCATTTTTATGGGCATTGTTGCGCGCGTGGAAATAAGGCGTCGGTTTTTGTAGGAAATGTGAGTTGCGCACTATTGAAATGCCAAACATGTTTTCAGCTTGTGTCTAGTTGCAATGGCCTGTCCTGCGATGGGCAGCTAATGCTTTTTACGACATCGACAAAATTTGATGTCAAAATATCAATGGATTTGTAAGGTTTAAAGACGTGTTTTAATGTATTATGTTCCTCAGAGTATGCTGCTAACTTTATTTGCATTTTCTATTTTCCTCCTTTTAGAGGCTGAATTCATCATATTTATTTAGTCTAATAAAACTGATACCCTAAGACAACTTGACACTCGGCAAAAATTAGGCTGTCGTCACTTCTTGTTTTTCCAATGTTTCAGTTTTTAATTGCTCTTGAACGTAGTTCATAGCAATTATTGTAAACGTGTGTGTCTTTTTTTATGCAAAATTTTTGCTTGACAATTTTGACTTTTCGAGTGACTTTTACGCCCTTGACTTTCTGTATTTCGCGTGATCTAAAATTCTCTCTCAATCGCAATTTCAAGCAGCTGAACTCAATTGGCGGTAATTTAATACTAAAAGTCAAATGAAAAGTGCGCCGAAACTGGTGTCATTTTTTACTTTAAATCTTAATAGTGGTATATGTTAACCTCTAATGTGGTTATTTGAAGCCCACTATAGAACTTCTTAGTCCCGTTTAGGCTCCCCCTCCCCCCCCCCCCCCCGACTGAAGCAGGCTGCAATTGATTAGAGCTCCCACTAGTCGTTCAAGAGCAATCTTCCGACGTTTAGTCGGTTATGTTCTTGTTTTGTTGCTTAATCTTTTAATGACAAATCTCATTGGTGGTTTATGGGGCATAATTAAATCGAATTAATCATTATAGTTCAAATTTAGCGGTTTCTATATCGTGTGTTTATCAAGTTAATGATATAGAGACTATTAGTCTTCAAAAAAATAATTGAGAGTTTGAGTTTTCCCTATATTTCTTTTCTACTTTGCTGTATTATTATTTAGTCGCATTGATCACACTTCTTATCAATTGCTAGTAATGCCTACGTCAATTGGATTATTCGCTTCAGTTGAAAAATGAAGATTTCTTTGACGTTGACACATATTGTTTTTGAATATAATATCGATTTCTAAAGTATCTCAAATTTTTTGTTCATTGTTTTGGCACATTAATAGGAGATCTGAACGGTTTTGCAATTATGCATAAGTGAACGCGATCAATGTTTTCAGTTGATACCAGTGGTTTCCATTACTTCTACTTTTATTTTTTTAAGTGTACATATAAGTATGCGTGTGAATTTTATCCGTTTTGGTTGCATTTCTTGTTGTCTTCTTTTCGATGAAAGCAATTTTTATTGACCTTTTATTGCAGCGTATTTTATTTCAATCTTGCGGTTGATTTTTTGCCAACGTTTTTATTGACTTGGATACTATTTGTTCTGTAAATATTACCTTTTTCGTTCTTTCCGAGCTCACCTGAATTTGAATTAATAAAAATTGATTTACAAGTTCTAAAGTTCCAATGTGTGCTTTTACTATGTAGCTTTTACTAAGTATCTTTTTTTAATAGGTAGCTTTTTATGATTGTACTTTTAGGTCACTAATTTTCAAAAGGTTTCTGATATTTCCAATTTTCTCATTTTTAGCACGTTTTAACTGTCATTGATTTACGAATGGTTGAGCATTGGCTTTATTAATTGCTCTTGAACGCAGTTCATAGCAATTATTGTAAACGTGTGTTTCTTTTTTTATGCAAATTTTTCGCTTGACAGTTTTGCGCTTTTCTTATAGAACATTCTTTGACCTCTCAAGTGACTTTTTCACGCTTTCGTTCTTCATTTTTGGGTGATCTCTATTGCTCTGAAGTAAAGCTAATATAAATTCGGTTGCAGAATAAGTGAGGTATGTGATCTGTAGCGCAGTGGTTTGTAGTTGTGGCTGTGGATCGGGAGGGCAGTGGTTCGAAACCCGGCGGGGAAAATTTTTTGCACCCATAATTTGATCTAGGCTGCAGCCCCTGAATTAAATTGCCTCGCCTGTCGTTCAAGAGCAATTCTTCCGACATTTGTCGGTTTATGTTTAAATAATTCACCACTTCCACATTTGACTTCTGACTTACTTCACTCGCTCTTTCAACTGAATTTAGTTGAGAAGTCATTCAGTCAATGTATGCAAATACAGTCAAGGTCGAAAAGTGAAACAAAAGGAAACACGATGAACTAATAAAGCGCTTCATTAGGACTTAATCTTTAAAGACTTCGTGAATTGTGTCATAAGTTCCCTAGAGTAAACGGCTTATCGGTTTTTGTATTATGCGTTTTGCCCTCCAATTTAAGCTGAATGCACGCCTTTTTAGATTCTAACCAAACTCGACAAAATTGAAAAAAATTTCTGACGCCTGGTAATTTTATTTGACTCTGCAGGTCATATTTGTAATGTGAAATGAAAAATACTAAAATTTTTGATTGTTCTATCAAAATTTTTGCTTTCGTATTTGTTTTACCAAATTGTAAACGATTTCCTTACCCTGTCTACTTTACTAGAAAAACTGTTGTGCTCACTGCATGGAATTTTAATTCCAAAAAGGATCACTGTTTCTGATCCAAAATTTTTCAGTAAAAATTTATTTTGTCTTTTTGAGACGAAATATCAACAATTCGTTATAGTTCGTGTCAAAGATAGCTTTGCATTTATGACAAAATTTTATTTTCAAATGATCTTTGCAATTAAAATTTTTTTACATAACTAGATTATACTGCGAATACAGTGCAAAAGAAAAATGCGAAATAATGATTTAAAGCTTTGCGAAAATCTTTTCTTAGTTCTGCTGCATTTTCGACAAACCAGGTGAGCATTTTTTTATCATGTTTACCTGCTTACAATTTTTGATGTGATTCTGTTTTTTTTTTACTTTTTTCATCAGATCTGTTACTTCATGCATCTATTGCGCGACAGTGATGCCGATTGTTTGACAGTTATCAGAATTTTTTGTTTCCAGGGTTTTTTTAGGGCTGAGATGTCTCAAAATTTTTTTTAAAAATCAGGGACTCGTTCCTGGTCTTTTGAGCTTTTTTTGCTGAAACTTTTATTAGAAACTAGTAGTCTTCTGGATTATCACTATAAAAGAACTGGTTCCCGTCAGTGAGGTCTTTGAACAACAATAGATATTTTGACTCTGGTGGAGCTCTTATTAGGATGTTGATATTCAAGATCTATTTTTAGCCGAGTTTATATCCAATCTCAAGCCAATATACGGTTTTATAGTGTTGATGGGTGTTGTTAATTGCTCTCAATCGAAGTGTTTAGCAATTGTAATAGTCATCTAGTCTTTTATATGCGATTTTCCGCTTGAACGATTTTTCGTTAGATCCTTTTAACTTTTCGTCCTCAAAAACGCGATAAACAGGTAAAGCCCGGAGGGCATTAAGTAGCTGAACAGATCTGTCATCAACATTGATGCCCAGTGGATTATTTGCCATATGTGCACTATTTACCATCTGTGCCCGATACTGGTTCGACATGGTTAAGAAAAGTCATGCAAGTTTTTCAGCCATAACGTCAGAAATCATGAAGAACAGTCAATTTAACAAAAACTCGAAACTGAAAACTGATTAATTTATACTAAACCATTGTAATCCTTTAATAATTCAATAATCAAATCAATCTCACAAAGTTCCTAAGGCGGCCAATGTAACAAGATCTCTTAGAGCATTAAGTCTCTATGTATGCAATTCACCAAAACTGTTTTGAGGCGACAATTTCATGTGAAGGGAGGTTCTTAATCTTAAAACTTTGACCACCTCAGTCACCCCAACCCCCTCATTCCCCTCTTTCACCCCGTCCACCCTACTGCAACTGGCGATTTGGACCCACCTCTCGCCCTGCCCTCCCAACCCTACCCATCCCCATCGATTGACTCCCTCTCACCCCCATATGCTACCACCCTCAGCCCCCTTCTGCTAACTAGTTACTACCTAAGCCAACCGTTCAGTTCACTGGTCGTTTGAGAGCAATTCGCCTGGCTTTAGTGGATTTTTTTCTATTTTGTTTTTTTCTAAAACTGACCCCGCATAATCTTTTTTCCTTGCTAAACGTTTGCTGCCTACATTTGATTCAGCAACGTTTGTTGAAATCAAAGGGGTTTCTCAAGTTATGATGCGATTAAGTATGGTTCAGTTTGTTTTAGTAGAATTCTTTCTTTATTTATATATTTTGAGCTTTGCTGCAACAAGAGTTTTTGGCCGAGCAAATCAAGTTCTGTATTGAATCTTAGCATTCTGGAAAATTTCAAGCTATCTTTGAAAAAGTTTTCAATTTCTTTGACTTTAGGAAGTGCAATAAAGGAGTGACTGAAATTGTCACTAAATATTGATACGCATGAGCTTTTAAAATCTATTTAGATGGTTCCGGAACAACTTTCTCGATGGCTTCAGACAAGACGCCCACTACCTATTTCATGGAATCTACGCGCCGCAGAATTATAAAATTACCCCCTACGTCTCACCGTTCGAAACTAACAAACCTGGTCTCAGAACAATAGTACCTCCAGTGTTCGCTATCATTGGATTCGCAATGACTGTTGTGTCTTCGCTAATGCCAAGCGATGATTTCCCAGTTGTCTACGTGCTGTTTTGGACCGTATTTACAATCGCCAATTTGGCATACATTTTCAACAATGGATCAGATTTTGTTGACAAACCTAAACTGTCCAAACCTAAGATGGAATGACTATTAAATGAAGTTAAAGTTTTATGAATGCGTATAATTTTTAAAGTTGGCTGTCATTAAATCCATAACTCTTCTTATCGATGCTCTAAATTCTAATGTCAATTGTACTTTATATTGTAATATGTCTGCCTGATTTAATTTAGCGCATTATTGCAATGAGGTAATCAATGAAGGTCTAAGTTGTCCGTTTTCGGGGTATTCTCATCGTATTTTAGTTCGGGTAATTTTGAATGGCAATTTAGATGTCAATTAATATATTATCTTCCCTCTATTCTCTTGTTTCCGTTTAGCAGCAAGGTAATTATTGTTTTATTCTGAACGTGAAGACAATGGCCTCATCTTCTCAGTCGGCTATTATTGCTGTCCTGTTTTTTTTACAATTCAAAAAATTCAAATTGTTTTAAGGCGGTGTCTTTTAATTGCTCTTGAACGAATTTCATAGCAATTATTGTAAACGTGTTGGTCTTTTCTTATGCAAATTTTTCGCTTGACTATTTTGCGCTTTTCTTCTAGAACATTCTTTGGCGTTGCAAGTGACTTTTTCACGCTTTCGTTCTTCATTTTTGAGTGATCTCTTGCTCTCACTCCGAAGTAAAGCTTGTTGCTAATATAAAGTCGGTTGCGGCATAGCAGCAACGAAGGCACGATAGCCGAGTGGTCAGTGGCTCGGATCCCGGCGGGATCAAATGTTTTTCTACCCGCCTATCGTCCGAGAGCAATTCTTCCGACTTAAGTCGGTTTATGTTTACGACTCGGAGTTATTGTAATCTATTTTTACGATTCGAAGAGGAGTGTGAAGTCTTATTTAAATCATTTTTATTGGAGTGAATTTTAAGCAGGAAATGAAAGGCGTGAAAAAAACGTGGAGTGGCTTGAGTTTTGAATAAACTTGAGGGTGGTTGTGTATTAAGCGAAAACTTAGACGAAGTCAGTTTTCGATTATGCAACGCCAATTTTTGTAGCCATTAGGCGAAAATTTTCAACCAACTATGTGCAAAGTAGGCGAAAACCAATTAAAACACTTAATTATGGTACTTCGCTTGACGCTACAAAGTTCTCAAGTGTCCCCAACAATTGAACATAAAAATAAATTATAAAAACACTGAAAGTGTTTATCATTGCAATTTTGCAGCATTTAGATCTTACAGTTATGCAAACATTTTTCTCGAAGTTACCTGTGTTACAAAGCTTTAAGCAATTAAAAATTAAGCATTTAAAAAAAATAACTTTACTCTTTCCGCAGTAACTTTTTAAAGTGTTCGGATATTAACGAGGGGTCTAAAAAGGCTGAGAAATGAAAGTTTGTATGAATTTTATGAATTCATTTTTGTTACGACAATTGATAGGGATTTTTTAATACCCTATAGCCACTATTGGTTTTTGCCTAATTTCCACAAGTTAATTCAAGAGTTGCGCCGAATGACTACGAAAATTGGCTTCGCCTAATTGAGCTTTCGCCTGACTCCCTGCTCGCCAAAGTTGGAGAGTGGAGCGAACAGAGTGATTTTTGTCCGTGCCGCTCCTTTCTGGAGAGCGAGACATGGGTGTGTGAAGAATTTTCTGTAAACGAGCAAAATTTTTCGTTCACATGCTGCTTTTTCAAGCAGTTCGTTTCGGTTTTGTTTAGTTCTTAAGTTAATAGGTTTAAATATGCTAGGTTATTGATTCAAAAGGTTGTATTGATAGGGTTTTCAAGTTTTTTCTGAATTATTAATTAGACTTTTATGCTCATTTCAAGGTTTTGTGGGTTTTTAGGCCACCTTTTTTTCCATTGTTTTGTTTCTTTTCTTCGATGATTGAATATACGACTATTGCTTGATTGAAGTTTTGGCTGTAAATTTATTTCTGTAGTCCATAAATTTGTTGGGAGATTGGCAAAAGTATTTTTGTTGGGAAATTGGCAAAAGAAAAATGAGAACTTTGGAACATCAATTTCCGGCATGTTTTCTTTTTGAAAAATAGATAAGCGTTTGAGCCTATAATGGCTCTCTTGTTGTTACTTGGGTTTTTTTTCTTATTTTTTCTCGAACGATGTTTGAAGCCGTTGTAGTGAACGTGTGTCTGTTTCATATAACATGGCCGTTTTCTTCGAAAATATTCTATAGATTTCACTTCTTGAGCGGCATTTTCACGCCTGATTTTTAAAGGATTTGAATTGCGCGTATTCAGAAATTATTTTTCCTGATAAATTAAAACCGCTTTTGAGCGATGAACGTACATAGCCCATGTACCGTAGAAGTTAATGTCCCCCGAGTCTCATGAGGCCGCGTTGCCAGTTGTTTGAGATTGATTCGTCCGAAGTTATTTATTTTCTCCAGTTGATTGAAAAACTGTTTTTGGTTTTATGTGAACTTATTTTCTATGAGAAAAAAATAGTTTTCTTTTTTCGTTTGGTTGACGCTAATTATTTTATCCGACTTGAGTTTATCTGACTCTTATTTTAAGTGACTTGAATTTCCTTCGTTTTATTTTTTTCCTTAGTGGTTTGAGTATGTAGGAGTGTTCTGAACGGCTTGTTTTTGGGAGAGACGACTTCTCGAGTCGTTTCTGGAATTCTTATGGCTGTTTCTTTTAATCTGCTGAACAAAAATCAAAATCAGGGATCTTGGAAAAATGCGTGAAAAAATTTCGCTCTCAGCAAGCGATTTTTTGATCATATTCCACTTTTCAAAGCAGTCATTTAACTTCAGCAAACTTTTTAGCCAAAGATGTTTGTAGCAATTGTCTAAGCAAGTAATTTTACGATTGGAATTTTTTCAATATTTGAAGCTAATTTTAGAGATTTAGATGTAATCTTGAGTTATATTGCCCTTTAGTTAAATTTGACGCTTTTTTAGCAGTTTTTGTAATTTCGTTCATATTTTTATAGCAATTGTTGAGTGTTTTGGTTGAACTTGTTTTTTAGTGGCTTTGATCGTCTGGATTTGATTGATATTATTTATGATTTATTTTTGTTATAGAAAATGGCTGGCTTTTTAAAAGGGTTGTGACACATTTTCATCTTTGGTGCCTATAAAATGTTTTGCCTCTACCTTTTCATTTTAAGCTTTTCAATAGTTTTCCTGTTCAATAATTGAGTAACAGCGATTTTGTCAGGTAATACTGCCACTTGAAGGTTTTTCCGGGCAGTTTTCACTAGAATAAATGACATCTCTAGTTTTTCAGGTTTTGTTGGATTTTGTAAAGGTAAAGTTTTTCAGGTGGGACACTAATCGAGAAGACTTTTAAGTTTTTCTTAGAACAATTGTGGTAAGTTAACGCATTAACATTTTGTATTGATTTTGAGAATTTTTTATCTTCCTTTTCCTTTTTGCTTTGCCTTTCATCCGTTTTCTGTATGTACAGTTTCTGTTGTTTTTCTATGAGTTGGTAGTCGATTATTGGATGAGAACTTTTTTTACACGTTCTTTTCCCAATTGTTTTTTCGGAGTTGCAACTTGTGAAGACAGTTTCGTAAATATTTTTATCATTTTTAAGATTTGGGTTCTTTCGTGTTAATTTTACTGTTTGTCTGCAAATGCTTAGTTTTATAAAATAAGAGGTTAATTTTGTTGTGAGCCGTTGGCTCGGGCCTCAGTTAATACCTACTTCGGGTCGGCTCCGGAGTCTTCGGGCTTTGTTTTCTTCAAGCTGCTTTGTCTTCTTTTTAGCTTGTTGCGGTCTTCGTTTTTTATTAAGAAATTCTTCTCTTTGGTTTAGGTTAGTTTTTTAGTGTTTGTGTTGATCTATTCATTTGGTTGATATTGATTTTAAGTTGTTTTTGTTGTTATTACTGTTATTACTTTCATGTTAATTTTACTGTTTGTTTCCAAATGATTAATTTTATAAAGTAGGAGGTTAATTTTGTTTAGTGAGCCGTTGGCTCGGGCGTCAGTTAATGCCTATTTCGGGTCAGCTCCGGAGTCTTTGTCTTCTTTTTAGCTTTTTGCGGTCTTCGTTTAGTGATTCTTCTCTTTGAGGTTAGTTTTTTTAGTGTTTGTGTTGATCTATTCATTTGTTTGATATTGATTTTGAGTTGTTTTTGTTGAAGAGATTGCTGCAACGTTGGTAAAATGCTGTCTTTTTTGTCTGTTTTGTTAATAGCCGTCGTCAGCCTCTCAACAGCTATTATTTAGGTTCTCTCTCTTTTAATTTGCTTTACCTTTTGATCACGTTTTTCGTTTTTATAAGTCACGATTTTTACGTTTGACTTCTGACTTGCTTCACCAACTGTTTCAACTGATTGAATTTTAATTTTTTTACGAATTCAATTATGCAATGTGGTGAATACTGTCAAAGTCAAAAGATCACAATCAAAAGGGACAGGATAAACCGATAAAGCCCGGTCATTAAGTCATTGAGAATTAAGTTATCAAAGTTCATTAGTGTTTGGTGGCTGGCAGTGGTATTAAGCTTATTAGTTTTCAGTTCAGAAGCTGAATTAAGTATAGTTTTAGAATCCATCTGAAACTGCACGCAAAACTAAAAACACTTTTTGACACTGAGAAAAAACTCAATGTATATTTTTTTCTTTTTCAGTTTCAATCCTGATTTGCATATCAAGCCGCTTTTCCGGCAATCTGCAGGCGTTGTTAATATTTTTTGCTTTTTTCTGAGGCTGAGCTTTATACAATTGTTTTACTTAGTTTACTAGTTAACTGTAAGCTGTTTAGGAGTTCAGATTATACAGTGCAGTTTACATATGATAAATTGTAGAGTTTTTTTCTAAGTTGATGAGTTTTTTGCTTTTTCAATTGTTGGTTAAGATGTCTATGACAGGTATTCGGCGGTTCACTAGTGACTTGAAAAATACAAGGTTGTCTCCGAATAATTGTCGGGAAGTTGCGTTTTGTAAGAATTCTTTTTCGCTTCTCGGTTTTTTTGTCTACCATGCTGTAGTGTTCTTTGAAATTGTAGTTGTATATTGATTGAGATCTGTTTTTTGTTGCGTGTTTTGTTGCCATTAATGTTTTTTGGGTACCAATATTTTATAACCTGTGACAATAAGATCTTTTATATTTTTAACAGTTTGGTTTTTGTTAATTTTCATCTGTCGTAGTTTCACTATAATAAGCATAACTTATTAGAGACCTATTTATTTAGTGGTTAGTTGTTTGGGGCCTAAGTGAGTGCCTTTTTGAGGTTGGTTCCTTCGTCTTGTGGCTCTTTTTGTTTAGAGATTTGTTCACACATTTTCAGAATATTTGAAGTAAAATTGAAGTGATTGTTGTGGTCACTTTGAGACAGGAAGTGGTGCTAAAAAGTAAAATTTTAAAGGATATAAACAAATCGATTAAAGGATATAAACAAACCTATCACAACCAACTACTTTTGAGTTATGATCGTAATAAGAGAAGGTATGGTGTTAGGAGCAAACGAAAAAGATCCAAAAGTTGTTTCGCTGTACTTAGTTCAGACTGTTCAACATTTTGCGTCAAATCCTTTTGACTTCTCTAGGCTAGTTTTCCTCTTCTTTTTTATGCTCAAAGCGTTTTAAATAGCATTTGTTCAGCAAAGCAGCCTAAAATGAAGATTCTGTATGAAAAAAAAAATCGAAATTAGAAATGGCATATAAACCTAAAGCCCAATTTTAGATGCCCGCATCTTGAACTTTGTTATTTGTCTATGTTACCATCTCTAATGTTTATTCGTATTGAATCTAGCCCCTGTATCCCCTCATGAGAAAACATGAGTGTGTTCAATTCGGATGTGACATCGAAATAATGTGCACTTTAGGAATGTTTTTGTACAAAATCACTTCTTCCATTTAATTGCTCTCAAACAAAGTTTGTAGCAATTGTTTTAGTGTTGTTGTTCTTATGCCATTTTTTGCTTGGTTGATTTTTTGTCTGACCCATTTAATTTTTCGTCCTCAAAAACCGGATAAACTAGTGGCGCCAAGCTGACATTAAGTTCTCCTAGAGCATTTCGGCCCTATGCAGCCGAAGACGTCCCTCCAACCGTCCCCCCCCCCCACTGTTGCCCCCAGCTAGAGCTAGCCTCACTATACCGTGGCTAGCTACCGACGAAGCCAACCGGTCGTTTGAGAGCAATTTGCCCGACGTTGGTCGGTTATGTTTTTCTGTTCTTTCATTCCCACTCTGGGCTATGTTAATCAATAGCGGGTATCTTCTGGTAATTTGCCGGGCACGTTTTCTTTTTGACAATTTCAAGTTTTCGAGAATTTCAAGGTAATAATTAGTGGGTCATGGTACTAGACTATTTAAAAGCACAGAATTGGCATTTTCAAATTCAGCCCGAAATGATTAGTTTATAGTTTAATCTAGTTTATTGAAAAGGGGTGACTGCCAATCTAAGTAAACTAATTCGTTATTTTGAAGTTTTTCCACAAAATATTCCAATGTTATTAGACTTCTTAAGGCAGTATTTATATTTTTCTCGAGACAAACTAGTGGAATAGAAGAGAAATAGCGTTAGTAAAGGTCGCCCAGCTTTACCGCATCTTTGCATTTTCCAGCACTGGCGTTTATTGGTCAATTATGTCAAATTCAGCGGGAGGGGATCAAATTGTCGCCCTGTTCAAAGGTGTTTTAAGGATACAGTGTGAGAACTGAAAAACTGCGGTCACCGTACTAGCATAGATGAGTGCAAGTTTCAAATATTGAAATTGTGTTTTCTAGTGGTTGCTAGAGAAATTGCTAGTGGATTCGAGATCAAATAACGGGTATAACTTTTTTTGTTAATCTAGCTGTCGCACAGAGTTGCTATTCGCAGGTAATTTTGGCGGGATACAGGCAATTATTGTCGATTTTAACTGGTACCCTAGTTGCATTTGTATCATAATAATAGATATATTACTGGTAGTGTGGGACTGCCTGTCCACAACTTGCTTTTGGTGCGGAAACCTTTCTGCATCTACGCCATGGTAAATGACATTCGGTCCCCGGGTTAGGGGGACCAGGAGGGCCATCGTAAACATCAGGGGAATTTTTCTGTGCAGTGTGGTCGTGTAGGACTGATGGTATTAAGTCCGGCCATCTCTATTGGTCTTTCCCACAGGTCAATCAATCACTTTCAGGTCCGTGGTGTTCCTACTGCAGTTGAAAATGTGGTTTACCTCATGTGGTGCTACATCAGATTTGGGAGAGCGGGTATCAACAGTGACACAGATCGTACTCAAGTAAGAGTTTAGCAGGGGAGAGTATCCATTTCTCAGTTGTGCTTATAGGATACGTGCATTTCCTGGCAGCGTTTGATCTTGTTCTGCTATCTTTGGCGGAGGTGCACCTAGTTGCTTGCTGTCTATGTTCAACTGAGTATGAACTGTGTGTCGGTGGATACTTTTAAGGGCATTTTTAGATTCTTTCCGATTTAATTGCTCTGTATTGTTCGTGTTTTGTTTCACGCGGTGCCTAAAAGTATCATTTAGTGTCGGTCTCATGGGACGAAAACTGGTTGAATAGGTTTTTATGATCAGCACGATGGCTCTGAGAACTGCCGGCGAGAATTTTTGCTGCTAATATTTTGTGTGAGCTTTAACAGGCAGCATTTCACCCTCATTGTGTGAGTCATTGATATGAGATATTTTTACACAGCCAGTAATTGTGCCTAGAGTAATGTTTTGTTGCTTTTGCAGGTGGTTCAGTTTGTATTGCTGATTGTGGAAGCCCAAATGTGAGCACCGTAGTTCTGGACACTCCTACCGATAGCTTTTTAAGTCTGAGAGTGTATGTTTTGTGCAGCCCCAGTCGCTACTTGCAATCTTTTATTGCCTTTTTGTAATTTCTTTTTGGTGCTTCTTCAACACATTCTTCAAAATTGTGCATACTATCGAAGGTAACACCCAGTACTTTGACTTTGGACTTTACTGGAATTGTTGATAGTGAGGTGTGGGTCAAACTTGGGCTCCTTGCTCCAGGATGTCAACACAGTTGCACTTGACTTTTCAGCTGATACCTCAAGTTTTCTTGATTCTAGCCAGTCGTTTAAAGTATTTGGGTACGGAGTTTTGTCACGTAATTTTTCGAACTTTTCTCCAATTTGGTTTTTCTTGTTATATTCTACGTAAGAAAACCTGCCCTGTAAGGATGGAGCGAGCCATCTTTTATTTGCAGGATTTCGTTTAAGGTCTTTTTTGTATGTTGTTGGTGACGATATTGAGAGCTGTTGGTGTGGAGTGCCAAGGTCTAAAGCCATTCTGATCTTCTCTTAGTGGATATTCTTTAATTTATCTTGATAAGACTTTTTTTGTTATTTTTGCAATGGTGGAGAGGAGTGCAATTGTTCTGAAGGTTTTAGGTATCCGTTTATGGGTTTTCCGGGCTTGTGTAGGAATATAACCTGGCCAACTTTCTAGATGTTCGGTATGTTCACAGGAAGGTTTATGGTGTCAGAGAGATATCTCAGTGCTATGCGGCCTAGATGGTGTAAGTGGATTGGCGCTATTTTATATGGGCGGGGTGCCTTACTTTTTGTGTCATATTGCACTTAAACATTCTGCCCTCTATTTCCAGTTTTCTTTTGTTCTGAAGAGTATTTTTCTGTTTTTGATTTTTCTTGGGGTGTGGAGGGTAATGTTGGTTAAACTTGTTGGCGCATTTCTTTGGACCATGGTAGGAGGTAGTTTTCTAAGCGTCAAAGTATATGGCCCTGTTTGCAGGTGGTTTAGCGTTACTTGGCAATTGTCCTTTTAAGCCTAATTTGTACACCGTGCGCCAGTCGAGGTTAATTGCTATGCTTGAGCTGGCGAGACTGGTGTCCGGATAGTTTTTACAAGAATTTTTTGCACTTGTCCTGGCTTTTTCGTTGAGTACTACATAATTAGAGAGGTTTATTTCACTTGCAATATTGTTTCCTTTTGTTTCCTCCGGTAGTTTTGAATGCCATAGAGGTCAATAAGCATTGAAATCACCGACTATTGCAGTCATCTAACTCAAGTAGTTTACTGATTGATTTCTTGGTTGATATATCCTGCGTCACAACTAGACGAAGGTGGTATGTATGTGTTCAATAGATTGATGTTATTACCACCAGTGGTGAGGTCTATGGCTTGGACTCCTAGGTGTTTGTCAGAAGTCTTATGTTTAAGTTCTTGAAACAGAATTGTGTTCTTAATTATAAAAGTTACCCCTCCTCCTTTGCCTCTTCTTGGGGCCTTTTTCGGATAATGCAGTAGCCAAGCGGGTTTTTGAGAGTGGATTACTCATTGAGGTTGGTCTCCTCGATTGCAGCTATTTGTATGCTTTTTTAATGCATCCAGTCTAATTTTTATCTAACTTTTGTTTTGAGACCATTACAATTCAGTTGAAGAATGTTGTCTTGTCGTTAGTGGGGAAACTTTGCCTTGTATTTGCTTCTATTATCTTTCACCAAGAGCATTTCTAACAGTCGAACTTGTTGTTTCATTGCTCTATGGACTGTAAGTTGGTGCAATTCATGTGCACCCATCTTCCGCAGCCGCACCAGACGCCGTTTTGATTCCAGTTCCTACTGTGACAAATAGCACAATGCATTGAGCCGGGGTTTGTTACAATGCCGCCAAGGATGAGAAAAAGCAGGGTAAATGTGTTTTGCAGGCAAATGCATACTAGGGACAAGAGAGACTGGGCTTGCTGATCCGGCCGCAAAAAGCCGCTTCTTGCTGTCTGTGTACTGTTTTTTTTTTGGTTCTCGAAGCGGTTGCCCGCTCTGGTTCTCCCGCGTAGAGGCGTCCTTACTTGAGAACTCGGGTATAATATTTCTTTTTATTTTCCTGCCGGGAATCACATGCCTTTCATTTTCACGCCTTTTTTCCACTTTCAATAAATCGAATGACAGTTTTTCCTAATTGGGAAGATACTTTTTGATTTGGGACATTTCTATACGATTAATGACAAAGTCAACGTGCTTGTAAAAACTTTGAATTTGTGCAAGTTTGAACCATATAAGTAAGTACCATCATTTTGTTGTGTACAGAAGGAGCCATCTGTTGGAAATAACAGCCTTCCATATCAATTGTTGAATTTCAAACTTAAAAATAATGGTGACGTTGGTAGTTCAAATCCAAAAAATTAAAAGTTTTTCTGGCTATCGAAAATGTCTTGTGTGCAATTTAAATAGTTGTACAAGATTTCAAATTTTTTTCTCAGTTTGTGAATTGTTTTGCCCGCTGTTCAAAAGTTTGGACAAATTTTTTCCAGAAATTGCTTGCAATAATTTTGAGCGAGTTCTGTGGAAAAACTATTTTCTGTTTGTGAAAATCATTCTCTACCTTCATGGACGCATATTTTCAAATTGGCTTTCTCATTTTACACTTCTGAAAAAGCGCTGAATTCCCAAATTCTGTTTTTCAAATCAAAGCGTACAATGTTTTGAATTTTTTGAAGTTTCGAATTATCAACCTTATTGACATATTTTTTGGGAGCCAGTTCGTGATGTTTTTAGCTCTTTTTGCTTGAGGATGTGAACACAGTTGCACTTGATTTTTCAGCTGATAACTTAACTTTTCTTGATTCTAGCCAGTTGTTTAAAGTATTTGGGTACGGAGTTATGTCACGTAATTTTTCAACCTGTAGGTGAGATTTATTCGAGGCAGCTTGCTCATGTAGATGTTGAAGAGCATTGGCGATAATACAGCACCCTGGGGGACACCCTTTTTTGACTTTTTTCCATTTTGGTTTTGTTATATCTACGTAAAAAAAACCTGCCCTGTAAGGATGGAACGAGCCATCTTTTAGTGCTAATCGGTAGTGGTGCCTAGAGTTTGTTTCTTAGTAGTAGGTTGTGATCAACCTTGTCGAAAGCAGTTGTGATTTCCAAGGGCACGTAGAGTACGGTTGCAGGATTTCGTTTGATTAAGGCCTTTTTGTATATTGTTGGTGACAATATTGAGAGCTGTTGGTGTGGAGTGCTAAGGTCTAAAGGCATTCTGATCTTCTCTTAGTGGATATTCTTTAATTTCACTTAATAAGACTTTCTGTTATTTTTGCCATGGGGGAGAGGAGTGCAATTGTTCTGGAGGTTTTAGGTATCCGTTTATGGGTTTTCCCGGCTTGTGTAGGGATATAACCCGGCCAACTTTCTAGATGTTCAGGATTTTTGCACTGTTCACAGAAAGGTTTATGGTTTCAGTGAGATATCTCAGTGCTATGAGGCCTAGATGGTGTAAGTGGATTGGCGCTATTTTATATGGGCGGAGCGCCTTACTTTTTGTGTCATAGCCTCTTTCACTGTGTTGCACTCTTAAACATTCTGCCCTCTCTTTGCAGTTTTGTTTTGTTCTTAAGAGTATTTTTCTTTTTTGATTTTTCTAGGGGTGTGGAGTGTATTGTTGGTTAAACTTGTTGGCGCATTTCTTTGGACCCTGGTAGGAGGTAGTTTTCTAAGCATCAAATTATATGGCCTTGTTTGCAGGTGGTTTAGCGGTACTTGGCAATTTTCTTTTTAAGCCTAATTTGTACACCGGGCGCCAGTCGAGGTTCATTGCTATGCTTGAGCTGGCGAGACTGATGTCCGGATAGTTTTTACAAGAATTTTTTGCTTTTGTCCTGGCTGTTTCGTTGAGTACTGCATGATTAGAGATGTGTATTTCACTTGCAATATTGTTTCCTTTTGTTTCCCCCGGTAGTTTTGAATGCCATAGAGGGCTATAGGCATTGAAATCACCGAGTATTGCAGTCATCTAACTCAAGTAGTTTACTGATTGATGTCTTGGTTGATGTCATGCGTCACAACTAGACGAAGGTGGTATGTATGTGTTCAATAGATTGATGTTATTACCACCAGTGGTGAGTTCTATGGCTTGGACTTCTAGGTGTTTGTCAGAAGTCTTATGTTTAAGTTCTTGAAACAGAATTGTGTTCTTAATGATGAAAGTTACCCCTCCTCCTTTGCCTCTTTTTGGGCCCTTTTTTGGATTAAGAAGTTGCCAAGCGGGTTTTTGAGGGTGGATTATTCATTGAGGTTGGTCTCCTGGATTGCAGCTATTTGGATGCTATTTTTCTGCATCCAGTCTATGATTTTTATCTAGTTTTTGTTTGAGACCTTCACAATTTAGTTGAAGACTGTTGTGTTGTCGTGAGTGGGGAAACCTTGCCTTGTATTTGCTCCTATTATCTTTCTCCAAGTGCTGCGCTTACAGTCGAACTTGTTGTTCATTGCTCTATGGATTGTAAGTTGGTGCAATTCAGGTGTACCCATCTTCCGCAGCTGCACCAGACGCCGTTTTGATTCCAGTTGCTACTGTGACAAATAGCACAATGCATTGAGCCGGGGTTTGTTACAATGCCGCCAAGGATGAGAAAAATCAGGGTAAATGTGTTTTGCAGGCAAATGCATACTAGGGACCAGAGAGACTGGGCTTGCTGATCCGCAAAAAGCCGCTTCTTGCTGTCTGTGTACTGTTTTTTTGGTTCTCGAAGCGGTTGCCCGCTGTTTCTCCCGCGTAGAGGTGTCCATACTTGAGAACTCGGTTATAACATTTCTTTTTATTTTCCTGCGGGAATAACATGCCTTTCATTTTCCCGCCTTTTTCCCCTCTTTCAATAAATCCAATGACAGTTTTTCCTAATTGGCAAGATACTTTATTTGGAACATTTCTATACGGTTAATGACAAAGTCAACGTACTTGTAAAAACTTTGAATTTGTGCAAGTTTGAACCATATAAGTAAGTACCATCATTTTGATGTGTACAGAAGGAGCCATCTGTTGGAAATAACAGCCTTCCATATCAATTGTTGAATTTCAAACTTAAAAAAATTGTGACGTTGGTTGTTCAAATCCAAAAAATTAAAAGTTTTCCTGGCTATCGAAAATGTCTTGTGTGCAATTTAAATAGTTGTACAAGATTTCAATTTTTCTCATCTCTTGTGTGCAATTTAAATAGTTGTACAAGATTTCAATTTTTCTCATTTTGTGAATTGTTTTGCCCGCTCTTCAAAAGTTTGGGCACTTTTTTTCCAGAAATCGCTTGCAATAATTTTGAGCAAGTTCTGTGGAAAAACTTTTTTCTGTTTGTGAAAATCATTCTCTACCTAGATGGACGCAGATTTTCAAATTGGCTTTCTCATTTTACACTTCTGAAAAAGCGCTGAATTCCCAAGTTTTGTTTTTCAAATCAAAGCGTACAATGTTTTGATTTTTTTGAAGTTTCTAGTTATCAACCCTTGTGACATATTTCTTGGGAGCCAGTTCGTGATGTTTTTAGCTCTTTTTGATCTATTTGTTGTATTTATTTGCTTAAATGTTCGATAAATAAATTGACCAACAATCATAATTCTTAAAATCGATCATATTGAATTGACCGAGCATATAACTCCTCATTTCGTAGTTGAGTTTGAAATAAAGTAGCCCAGAAATGTACGATAAAATAACTCAAACCGTTTTTCCCCAAAACTGTATATTCAAATGATCCGAAAATGATCAAATAGCTCTGGACATCAAAATAGCCCGATTGTGGGTCAGGTGATTGTGGGTCAGGTTTTACGAATGTTATTTTTTAGCGTAAACTAACTGGGTTTTCAATTAAAAACGTTTCAGTGTGTCCTTTAGCATAAAACAATAGTTTTTTAATTACCATAATTTGAATTTTTCTCAATCCATCGGAATTTCGCGTTAGTCGGTTTGTTTTTGACGGCAAACAAAAATTATTTCTCGAATTAGCGTGAAGCCTTTGACTTCTGGCTAGTTTCTGAAACAGCAGTTGCTTAGCAAAGCATTCTAAATCAAATTGTGTTATTATCGGAAGTCGAAATTAAACTTAAAACAGATCAAGACCAGTTTTAGATGCTCGTTACTTGAACTTTATTCTTATAAAGTCTCAGTAACCATGTCGAATACTTTTTGACATGCATACTTGTCTTCACATTAATAAGCAAGAGCATTTATCTCCTCGGCTTTAAGTTCTTATGCATTTCAATGTTCAAGTTTTCATCCTAGCTTTATGCTTTCTGATGATTGTCAGCAAAAAGTTAAGACTGCTGAAGTTAGGTTAATGCGCAACGTCAATTTTTCTCCTCGTTTCTAATTTTTCTATCCCTTTCAATGTCCTAGAAAAAAGAGTAATTTGCCCTAAATCGACAATTTATATGAGTAAATCAAATTCCTTAGGTCATTGAGAAACGAAATAAAACGTTTTTGGAAATTTTCAGAAAATTGAAAAATCTTGGTTAAAAGTTATATTGTGTTATTTTCCTCGATAATGGACCTTTCAAGCCAGAGGACACAATTTGATGCCTCTGAGTCACAAACCCCTTTTTGTTCCGACCCCTCTTGAGGGGGGGGAATTATATTAAAACTTTGCCGTTTTTCGCTAACTTTACTCGTTGGTTATCAAAAGCTGACCTTATGTTTTTGATTTTTTAACTAATAGATATCTATATAACATTCGAAAAATTAAGTGTTCTTAATGAGCGAACAGCATTAGTTGAGCTAGTTTTGGACCAATCTTGGACTGTTACAATCCAAAAATAATTCGGATTGTAATCAATCGGTCTTTTTCATTAAAAAATTGATCTTTTTTTACATTAAATAAATAACAGAACATTTCAAATCAAAGCTCACTAGTGATAGGTCCAATTCGCTTCCTAATTAGCTCCAAATTATGGTTTTTATTTTATTACTTGAAAGCTTTTGGTCGTTTTGACTTTTAAAAACTTACTCAAATTCAATCTTTATTGCGGATTTACGCCTTTAGTTATGGTTTTCTGGCTTTGATACTACAAGATTTTACATTTTTTTAGTTTCAGGTATTTGCTCATTTTTCACGTTTTCTAGTATTTTCACATTATCGCGTTATTTACAGTTCATATCACATTTTTGGCGTTCAAGATGAGGCACAATCGATAATATTAAAATCCTTAAGGATATAGACTCTGGTTTTAACGGCTTCGACAATACTTTCTCGAAGAATTTAATTAACTTTTTTAATTTTGTCTAGCTGTCGTTTTTACTTTGTCTTTTTAGTCGTATGAAATTTCCTGTACAATGACCTGGTTCCGTTGGCTTTTCATGGAAAAATAGATGGGTCGATATTCTGATATTAGTAGATAGCTGATGGTTTTCATGACTTAGAAAACAATTGTTTTCCAAAATAAATTAAAAGCACTTTTTAACATCGCAATTTTGTTCCTTTTTTTGTCTGTTTGTTACCTACTCTCGTAAATTAAATGCCAAATATGTTAATATTATTGTCAAGGGAAGGTGTCAAAGTGATTAGTGTCGCAAAATCTAATGTTTTTAAAGAATTCGTTATGACTTTACTGGCTTCGACAAGGGTTTTACACAAAAAAGTAATTTTTTTGTCATACTTTACGTTCTTTTTTAGACGTAAAATATATTCTGGATAATTGCAGGTCTCAAGGTCTCCCTTTGGAAGAGTAAACGAACCTTTTGGCTTTTTCTTTTTTGTCTACTTGTTACCTGGTTTCATTAATGAGAGATCACATAATACCTTATCGGTTTTCGAAGAAGGTGCAATCGAACACATTTTGAGGGCCAAATATGGCTTTACGGCTTCGAAAGCGTTTTCTGGCAAATTTTAACTTGTTTTGTTTGTTGTCTATTTGTTTTTCTTTTTGTAACCGCATGAAAATTGAATACCGACAGTTCTTAATGCCCATCTTTAGAAACACTGGTAATCATAAATCTATAGAATTTTTTAGTTGATTTCTAATGATTTTCGTTACTTGAAATTAATTGTTTTTTAAAAATATGCGCATTTGTCAAATTTACTCATTTTGTTTTTTATTGTCTAATTGTTACAAAGCCTTATCATGGACTGGTCCCATATCTTTTCTAGTGAATTACAAGTTATTTTGTTTTGTGTCAGTTTTATCTGTAGCTATTTTGACTTTTTTATTAAGTTCTGTTTTAAAACGGACGTAAATTTTTTGATGTAATTAATGTTTGTTGTTGTTTGATTTTGCTGTTCGTCTTGACTCGCTTTCTTTATATTGGCATATCTCATGAATCTAATGCATCATTTTTTACTTCACTGGGTTATTTGCTTTGCAGGCTATCTTTTCGTTCATACGCCATTTTGAAAAATACTTGAATTTTTGGGGTTTTCTATCTGTTCATTTGGTAGACACTAATGCCAAAATTGTGGACGAGCGGGGTCGGAA
The DNA here is from genome assembly GCF_964194025.1 of Convolutriloba macropyga. Lineage (NCBI taxonomy): Eukaryota > Metazoa > Xenacoelomorpha > Acoela > Convolutidae > Convolutriloba > Convolutriloba macropyga. The sequence goes on from NC_134472.1 coordinate 25,795,417, forward strand.
CCTCATGTGCAATCGCACATTACCCAGCCTCCTTGTTGACTATTTGGAACCCAACTAGTGGAAACCATATTTTGTCTAAAATGGATAAACTATGTTAAGTTTTTGCTAGTGGTGATCCTGTTATAGAAAAAAATATGCGATAGAAATTCAGCAGCTCAGAAATCTTCAAAAATAAGAATTGCAATTTTTTCTATCATTTCAATTTTTGGAATTATCTACAAAACCAACTACCTCTTGCCAGCTGCTAACAAACCTGTAGGCCAACAGAAACGGTGCTTGAGAGATAACAGGAGAAACATTGACAAAGCTATGGAAAAAACCTGCAAAAATTTATGGAAAAGTACACAAATTTCGCAAAAAAATTCGTGGTGTCTCTAAAACCTCCTATTGTGTTGCTAAAATGTACCTCAGAACTAATATGCCAGCTTTAAAGCAGAAACCAGTTTGTCGAAAACAAATTAAAAGCAAAAAGTTGGTGGCGGGGGGGTCTTTTTTAGTTTCTCTTTTTTGCATTTAAATTTAAAGTTTAGGAGCTTTCAATTGATGCCACTATATAATGCTTCTAGAATGCGTGGGGAAAGTTTTCGGTTGTGGCTAGAGAAAAAATGTCAGCCTGTAATAGTTCTCATTACAAGTAATGTTGGATCCATAAATTATCTTTTTAAAAACATCGGTTACGTTATCAAACGGAGAAGTTGAGCTGTGGCAACGTCATGTAAATCCTTGATTTGGCAGTTTAGGCCCCCGTTCTACAGTTGTGTGGCTTATATTATATCCTCGGGTAATTTACCTAAACGGTGTGCAGGTAAGTAATTTGAGAACTATTGTAAGATAATTTTTGTTCTTAACACTGTGCAGGAAAATTGACCTATTATTTAAGAGTGGAGTGCGAATTTTGAGGGACACTTGGATTCTTTTTGCGGCTGTGTCACAAACAGTGAAAATTGCACACTACAGCCTTTGTAAAAGTATGAAGCTAGGCTAGTTTTTTTGTGATAAGTTGAGCTTGAATCTATAAGTTGAGCTTGAATGAAGAGAAGCGTCATATTTATTTCTCCTAATTGCTCTTTCAGAATAAAATGTCGAAATGTCATGTTGTATGAACGTGATAATCAAACAAAAAACTGAAAAATGAGGTTGCGACCATTAAATTTTGGTGCTAGGAGATGTATGTCATGGGTGAATAGCAACAACAATAACATCAGAATAGTGGAAGTTGGTCCCAGAGATGGTCTACAGAACGAGAGAGCGACTATTGAAAGTAACGATAAGATAGAATTTATCCAAAGATTGGCCAATGCTGGGTTGACCACTATCGAAGTCACCAGGGAATTTATAAGAATTTCGCTTTTCAACTGTTTCCTTTCGCAGCTAAACCAAAATTCTATGCTGTTTTTTGACTTCATTCATTTTACGGAGTTAATGAAAGTGTGTTGTTTAGGACCTCAATTTTACATCAAGATGATTTTTTTCTGATACAGTCAAAAAAAATTATCATTTTCAAAATGTGCAATTCAGTGTGTTAGTTTTTGTTTTAATATGGCATTTAGACATTTTGATTTTTTAAAATTCAATATGTGTATAAGATAATTCAAATCTATACCATTAGACTTTAAGCCTTTGAATTTTTGCTTAAATATTTTAAGAATCTGCAACTTTTCACGCGGAGAAACAGAAGGAAACAATTGATTCCTCGCGTAGTTTCGTATCCCCGAAGTGGGTGCCGCAAATGGGTGACTCAATCAAAGTTGCGTCAACAATACAGAGAAAGGATGACGTCACATATTGCGCAATAGTCCCTAACGCCAAAGGCCTTCAAATGGCATCAGAAGCAAACATTGATGCTTTCTGTGTGGGCACTGCGGCCAGTGAAACATTTTGCAAAAAGAATTGGAATTGTTCAATTGGAGATTCATTGAAAACATCAGAATCGTTAGTTAAAGAAATGCGGAAAATACACCCAGATGCGTATATCAGAGGATATCTGTCTAATGTGATGGGGTGCCCCTACGAAGGAGATGTGAAGTCATTCATAGTGTTGCATTTGGCGGAAAAATTGTTGGAAATGGGAGTCACTGAAATATCACTTGGGGATACAATAGGTGGGAAAGTTTTTCGTTACCCCCTCAGTGCCGGTTGTGACGCATGATGACAAATCGTGTTATATAGCGGGTTACTGTATCGAACTAGCTCGAGTGCATAAGCATCAGTTAGCCACTAACACGAGATAGTAAATTTTATTATTTTAATGATAGTTTTGATCTCAATGAATCAATACCGTGACATTAATTGCGTTTCTATGTATAGCAATGTGTGAGCCGGAATACATTTTGAATCTTTTCAGTACTTTTGCTGGTTTTTTCAGGCGTTGGAACACCTGTGAAGTTTTCTAATCTGATACGAGAACTAGTAAGCATAGTGCCTGCGGACAAATTGGCTGTACATTGCCATGATACATATGCACAAGCATTACCCAACATACTATTATCTCTGGAGCAGGGTATCCGGACGTTTGATTCCTCAGCAGGTGGTCTTGGAGGATGTCCGTACGCTCCTGGCGCTGCAGGCAACGTTGCAACTGAAGATTTGCTCTACATGCTACATGGAATGGGATTGTCGACTGGTGTTAATATTGATCAAGTCGTAGATGCAGCTAAGTTTATCTGTGGAAAAATGGGCAGGACTGTTGAGAGTAAAGTTGGGAAAGCGTGGAAAAGTAGCTAATGTGTTAATTTAAACAATATTTATTCTTTTTACACCAGCTATTTAGTGATTTTTCAGTTATTCTGTTTATCTAATCTTATTCGGAAATGATTGAGAAATGATAATGGCTTAAGTTTTTGTGTTGGATTGTGAGACTTCTCTAGAATATTTATCATTGAAACAATACTTATTTCAGATTGTTTTGTTTGATCATGTTGATATTGTGAACATCCGCTCTTTCAAGAGCTGCTTCTCACGTAAGCTTTTTCGACCCATTGGTGCCAAGAATCGTGTGACTGCGTCATGCCTGCCAGACCTGGAATCTTATCACCTGCCAAACATCTCTTCCAACCATCTGTGGTATCATGTCTCTTGGTTCTGAGCTCTCTGGTGATGTTGGTGCTAATAAAAGTTGCTGATAGCAAGGAGTGGACGGATGAGGAGTTGAGACAGTTAGAGAAACAGTGGGCAGAACAGGACGGGGAGGAGGTGAAAATTTTATCGCCCTTTAGATGGTCATTAAAATTTTTAGATCTGCTACGTTAACAGGATTGGATCTTCAATCGTTTTGAATTAAGTCATTTTGTCATTTGTCAAATAATTTATATGTCGAATAAGTCTTGTGTCATGTGTTTTCTTTATAGCCATCAGATCTCAGGGTTTCATGATTTCTTCCGGAAGAATCTCGTTTGGATGTCAGTGTTGTTAACTAGACGATTGATGAGATAAAAAACAATATTGATAAGGTGAAGTAATGAGTGACTTGATTTTAGCTAGTGCGTACCAAAGGAGTACTTATTATTGCCGTTCTGTCAAAATAATTTTCTGTGTTTGTGGCCACTGTTGAAGTTGTGTATGGCTACCCTAGTGATCGCCGAATTGAAAAACTTGCAAGCAACTTGGAAGCAATCTTGCAAGTGAATGCATACGGGTACCAAGTTGCTTGCAAGATTCTTGCAAGTTTTTCGATTCACTTGCAAGAATCTTGCAAGCTTATCGATTCACTTGCAAGATTCTTGCAAGCTTTTCGATTCATCTTGCAAGATTACTTGCAAGATGAATCGAAAAGCTTGCAAGATGAATCGAAAAGCTTGCAAGAATCTTGCAAGCTTTTCGATTCAAATGCTGAGAAAGGGGGCAAACACAGAAAGGGTGAAGATTTTGCAGCAGTAAAATTGTCTTAGCTTTAGCGTGAGCCTTTTTAGCTTTTTTGAGGTCTAGAGCCGGTGCATTACTGTGCTCCATAAGGAGCGCACCTGGTTTCTAGCCATCAAAGAAAAAAAAGACCCGAAAGAGCTAAGACTAATGCGCGAAGGGGTCACAAACAAGGGCGGGGGGTTATTGCGCTGCGCGATGGGGTCACAAACAAGGGCGGGGGGTTATCGCGCTGAAGAAAGAAACAGGCAAACATATAAATGAACATCTAAATGAACAACAAAGGGGGCACAGAGAAGGCGGGGGGTTATTGTGTGCTGCGCGAAGGGGTCACAAACAAGGGCGGGGGGTTATCGCGCTGCGCGAAGGGGTCACAAACAAGGGTGGGGGGTTATCGCGCTGAAGAAAGAAACATAAACATATAAATGAACATCTAAATGCACAAGAAAGGGGGCACAGGCAAGAGGTGGGGGTTCGCGCGAAATGCGAGAGAAACGACGAAAAACGAGCGAGCACCCGAAAAGCGAGCGAGCGCAAAACGGGCGAGACAAAAACGAACGAGCGAAAAGCGAGCGAGCGCAAAACGAGCGAAACAAAAACGAACGAGCGAAAAGCGAGCGAGCGCAAAACGGGCGAGACAAAAACGAACGAGCGAAAAGCGAGCGAGCGCAAAACGAGCGAACCAAAAACGAACGAGCGAGCAAGCGAAAAGCGAGCGAAACAAACGAACGAGCGTGAAAGCGAACGAACGAAAAGCGAGCGAGCGGAAAACGAGCGTGAAAGCGAACAAACGGAAAACGAGCGAGCGCAAAACGAGCAAAACAAAAGCGAACGAGCGTGAAAGCGAACAAACGGAAAACAAGCGAGAGCAAAACAAAAACGAACGACCGTGAAAGCGAGCGAACGACCGAATTTGGCCAGAAGGCAATCCTAAAAAGCACAAAAACACTTTGCCATAAGCAAAGAAAACTGGAGAGAGCGAGAAAAGCGAAGAAATAAATGCCCAAAAGGCAACAAGAAGAGAGAGAGAGAGAGCGAGAGCAAGATTTCTGAAAAAAATCAGCTAAAGAACAAGAGAAGCGCTCATTTTTAATCAAAAATTTTAATCACAGCGCTTCTTACAAAATAAAAAACCAAAAAGAAGACAAGAAAACGCCCATTGATACAATTACAACTTGGTTATTTTAATCAAACCGCTTCAAATCAACAAATCTAAGGACCAAAACCAAAAAAAGTAAAAACGAGTAGATAACGTCATCAACAAGAGCAACAGCAGAACAAAACAAGAGGCCAAAACTTGAAAATGTTGCAAATCAGTGTTCAATCATTCTTTTTTTGAAAAAGATTGAGAAAACTATAACTGTCAGCGCTCAGGAAATTGAATGTTTATCACATAACATCAATGCATCATTCCAAAAAATATCAGGAGGAAAAAATAGAGGTAACAGAAGGTGCAATACAGAAAAACCAGAGCGACAGAACAAGAGAAGCGCTCATTTGTATTTAGAAATTTCAATCATAGCGCTTCTTACAAGAAACTTTAAAAAAAACAGAAGGCAAGGAGGCGTTCATTGATACCTATTACTATTTGGTTACCCTAATCAAAACACTTCAAATCAACAAATCTAAAGACCAAAACCAAGAAAAAGTAAAAACGAGAAGATAAAGTCATCAACACGAGCGACAGCAAAACAAAACAGGAGGCCAAAACTTGAAAATGTCGCAAATCAGTGTTCCATCACTCTTTTTTGGAAAGGATTAAGAAAACTATAACTGTCAGCGCTCAGGAAATTAAATGTTTATCACATAACATCAATGTATCATCCCAAAAAATATCGAGAGGAAAAATTTAAAGAGAGACCAAAGTTACAATAAAGAAAAACCAGAGCAACAGAACAAGAGAAGCGCTCATTTGTATTCAGAAATTTCAATCACAGCGCTTCTTACAAAAAAAACAAAAGACAAGGAAGCGCTCATTGATACCAATTACCATATGGTTATTCTAATCAAACCGCTTCACATCAACAAATCTAAAGACCAAAACTAAGAAAAAAGACAAGCACCTACCAAAAAAGAAAATGCGCAATCAAAGCGCTCCCAGACAAACAAAAACAGCAATAAAAGGAAAAAACGAGTAGAGATAATCATCAACAAGAGCAACAGAAAAACAAAACAAGAGGTCAAAACTTGAAATGTTGCAACTCGTGTTTCATCACTTGCTTTTGAAAAAAATTAGGAAAACTATAATTGTCAGCGCTCAGGAAATTGAATTTTTATCACATAATATTAATGTATCATCTTAAAAAACATCAAGAGGAAAAACTTTAGAGTGACCAGGTGAAAAGAAGAAAAACCAGAGCGAAAGAACAAGAGAAGCGCTCATTTGTATTCAGAAATTTCAATCACAGCGCTTCTTACAAAATAAAAAAAACAAAAGGAAAACAAGAAAGCGCACATTGATACAATTACTACTTGGTTATTCTTATCAAACCGCTTCAAATCAATAAATCTAATGACCAAAACCAAAAAAAAGTAAAAACGAGTAGATAAAGTCGTCAAAAAGAGCACCAGCAAAACGAAACAAGAAGCCAAAACTTGAAATTGTTGCAAATCAGTGTTCCATCACTCTTTTTTGAAAAAGATTAAGAAAACTATAACTGTCAGCGCTCAGGAAAATGAATGTTTATTACACAACATCAATGTATCATCCCAAAAAATATCAAGAGGAAAAAATTTAGAGAGACCAGAAGGTGCAATAAAGAAAAACCAGAGCAACAGAACAAGAGAAGCGCTCAGTTGTATTCAGAAATTTCAATCACAGCGCTTCTTACAAAATGAAAAAAACAAAAGGAAGACAAGAAATTGCACATTGATACAATTACTACCTGGTTATTCTAATCAAACCGCTTCAAATCAACAAATCTAACGACCAAAACTAAGAGAAAAGACAAGCACCTACCAAAATAGAAATTGCGCAATCCCAGACAAACAAATACAGCAATAAAAGGAAAAAACGAGTAGAGAAAATCATCAACAAGAGCAACAGAAAAATAAAACAAGAGGCCAAAACTTGAAATCTTGCAACTCAGTGTTTCATCACTCGCTTTTGAAAAAGATTGAGGAAACCATGACTGTCAGCGCTCAGGAAATTGAATGTTTATCACATAACATCATTGTATTTTATCTTAAAAAATATCAAGAGGAAAAAGTTTAGAGAGACCAGAAGTTGCAAAAAAGAAAAACCAGGGCGAAAGAACAAGAGAAGCGCTCAATTTTAATCAGAAATTTTAATCACAGCGCTTCTTACAAAATAAAAAACCAAAAAGAAGACAAGAAAACGCTCATTGATACAATTACTACTTTGTTATTCTAATCATACCGCTTCAAATCAACAAATCTAGGGACCAAAACCAAAAAAGAAGAGTAAAAACGAGCAGATAAAGTCATCAACAAGAGCAACAGCAAAAAAAAACAAGAGGCCAAAACTTGAAAATGTTGCAATTCAGTGTTCCAGTGTTCCATCACTCTTTTTTGAAAAAGATTAAGAAAACTATAACTGTCAGCGCTCAGGAAATTGAATGTTTATCACATAACATCAATGTATCATCCAAAAAAATATCGCCAGGAAAAAATTTAGAGAGACAAGAAGGTGCAATAAAGAAAAACCAAAGCAGCAGAACAAGAGAAGCGCTCATTTGTATTCAGAAATTTCAATCACAGCGCTTCTTACAAAATGAAAAAAACAGAAGGAAGACAAGAAAGCGCCCATTGATACAATTACTACTTGGTTATTCTAATCAAACCGCTTCAAATCAACAAATCTAAAGACCAAAACCAATAAAAGAGACAAGCCAGAATCAATAACCAAATTTTTCAATCACAGCAATTCCAAATAAACCAGAAAAACAACAGAAAAAAAACGAGCAGAGAAAATCAACAAGAGCAACGGAAAAGAAACCAAGAAGCAATAGCAACAAAATGCAATTCAGCGTTTTATTACTAGTTTTTTAAAACTAATGAAAACTTCATAACTGTCAGCACATAGGAAATTGATTGTTACCATCACAGCGCATCCATGTAACATCGTAAAATATAACAAGAGCAAAAAATTTGAAAACAGCACTTCCAGTTAAACACGTGCAGCACGAAAAAGAAAAAACGAGTAGAGAAAATCAAGAGCAGCAAACGAAAACAAGAAGCAAAGACAAGAAAAAATCTAACAATTCAGTGCTAAGTCACTCGCGTTCAATAAGATCAACAATTATAAAATTCAGCAATCAAGAAATTGATTGTTTCCATCACAGCGCATCCATGGATCATTTTAAAATATATCAAGAGCAGAAAATTAAGAGAGGCCAAAAGGTACAAAACAGAAACATCAGAGTGAAAAAACAAAAGAAGAGCCTATTTGTAGTCAGTGGATTTTATCACAGCGCTCCATGAAAGAAAGCTTCAAAAGCGTAAAAAAGGCAAAGAAGCACTCATTGATGCCAATTATAAATTGTTTACTCTAGTTGAATCAACTCAAATCAACAAATCCAAAAACTAAAACCAAATAAGTCCCTTTCAATAATCGAATTGTGCTATCACAGCACTTCCGGGAAAACAAGAACAGCGACAAAAACAGAAAAAACGAGGATGAACAATCATCACTTATAACAGAAAACGAAAAAGCAAAAATAATCAACAAACAAAAACAAGAAGCTAGCAAAGACACTTAATACTCAAATCAAACCAACTCATATTATGAAGTGACTATGGTACACTACGACTCATAATTTCTCATGATCACATTCACAGCGACTATCTTTGAAGAAAACGAGGAAAGATGAGAACTCAATGATATTCATTTTTCTCTAATAACAGAGCTTCCCCGCATAACGCAAACATTAAAAACAACATTTAAAAAACTAGAGCAACAAAGATGTACTCAATCACAAATTTCAAAGAAGGAATCATTAACATAAAACATTCAAATCATAGCGGATTACTGTTCAAAGCAGATATCGGACACAAAAAAAGGAAGAGGCACGCATGTTTCAAGCTGTTCCAAACACAGCTCTTACAAACAACTGGTAGCAAAATTCAAAAATTGAGCAAAATTGAATTAGCAAGCATCAAACTCAACAAGAATTTAGTCATTCAATGTATTATAAATCATTATCAATCTATGATCCTAATTAAATATTACAATCAGCGTTGAGAAAGCTAAATTTATCCATCACGGCGCAATATGAAAACAAAAAGTCACGTCCAAAGCAAGGGACAAGAGTGGGTGGAATACGCAAGCAACTTAGAGGAGAGAAATAAACAGTCGCTCATATGCATTCACTAAATTTAGACAGTGTTTAGCAACAAAAGAAAAACAAGACAAAAATCTGATGTCACAAAAGAAGCCGAGAGTTTTCGTAATTTTTTTTTAAAAAAAGTTAATAATCACTGTCAGAGCACAGACAACTAACTGCTTTAACACAGCGACTCCAAAGAGAATCGGAAAAAAACGAATAGCTAATACCTATCAGCTCAACCACTGTAAAGAGCTGTTCTAAAGAAAAGAAAGCCTCTATCGCCCTACCACTGTAAGGGCTACTCAACTAAATTGTTACATAAGGGACATTTGACATTTTCTAACTTAGAAGACTTTGACCTAGGATAGAGCAGAAAACTGAATTCATCAACAAAAGATTTTGACAAAGGTTGGCTGAGACAATGATGATTAAAAATCAATCAGTAAAGCATCAAAGAAACAGTATTTACAACAGATAGAGAAATATCCATCAATCAAATGACTGAAGACAGGCGATCAAAACATAACAGAACACAAATTATTAAGACAACGAAAAGCACGAACAATAGCTTAGGTTCACATTTAGCAAATTTCAATGTCTTAAGTTTTCAGAGTCTTAAAATTTTCTCACTCGAAAGCCGAAAGTTTCACACGCTTTCACTAGGAAACGTAATATGTCAAGTTTTCCGCCGTATACAGGGTGAAATCCTCCTCTGTTATCAAATTGCTTCATGTACATTTGGGTAGCTTTGAATAGATTTTTACCTAAATGCCGTTGCAGTACTTGATTTGCCGCTACTATCAAATGCGGCTCAACGTCTTTTCTTGGCAGCAGTTTAATAACGCGAACTCTTGTACCTCTTTCACTCAACACTTCTTGAAACGCAATTATTTTGCAGGCAACTAAGGTTGGATCTTCGGCCTCTCTGTGCTTGAATTTTCCTAGGTCATTATTTCCCACCATAATTATTACGTATCTATACTGACATGCAATCTCCACGTCATTAACATTTAGGTCCATTGCCCTTCGTCCGCTTACACCATCGACAACTACTGGCAACTGTTTAAGGAAACGATCACACAATATTTCATTTCTGAGATGCTTTATGTTGGAGTCACCCATGATCAGGATTGCATCCTTCTTCGGAGTCATTCTCTAAACAACAGATCAACTGAGAACATGTCACTTTGCCAGACCTAGCGCCCTAGATTCCCAGATCCAGACTCGACTCGACCAATCCAGACTCGACCAAAACCACACAAAAATCGACCAGTATTGAAAGACCACGCCGAAAACTAGACTCAAAACACTTATTCTTGGCTTAAAATCAAACTGAACCACTGTAAGCAGTTTTTCTCATCCTATATTGAGAGTTTCATTCATTTTAGAAGTATATTAAAAGAGTGAAAAGTTGGTCAGGACACCTAATTAGTTATGCTCAAAGCCTTCTCTCATCACGCTCGCGATAAAAGTACCCTCACTTAGTTCATACAGAACACACTTCCAAGTTAAATCCTCAGCCCTAATCATTTCTAACTCACCCGGTTTTCCAATTTTGTATAGAAACAATACTGATTCAGTCTCATGTTTACTATCTACAAGTTTTTTGCTTTTCATGCATCTGACAACTGCATATTCCAGTTCCGAATTCCTCAATTTGGCAAAAAATTCTATTTTAACAAACTTATTACCAGTAGTTAGGGCAACACTGTTCGAAGTATTTTTTTAGTGTAAGTAAAAGAGCTTGATGTGTAAACTAATCCACCACAAGTCAAACGACTTTTTATTTGAACTAAATTATTTTCCAAAGCGTATTCTTGATTTTCTACAGAAAGCCGCACATACAAACTACAGTTGATCTCTTTCGCTTCCTGAGAATCATTTTTCCTGTGTAAAAATTTTTCAACAATTTTGTTAGGATTTTTGACAGAACCCTTGACTGTCCTTATGAGTAGGTGGTTTGCGGACTCAAATGAGAAGGCAGAAACAAGCCATAGCGGTCCAATTTGTCTGCATTGGTGAGCTAAATGTCGCAAGGTGTGCATATTGAAAGACTGTGAGTCTACTCCAAAAGCTTTTAAGAAATTGTCAAAAAAAAATTTTAGATGATTTTCAGCATCCGTTAAAATAGCTTCGCTCAATTTTTGTTCACTTAGGAGGCGAATTGCTTTTGAAAGTCTCAAGAATAACTCAACCAATAATTGATCAACTGAAAAACTTTTAAACATAATCAAAGGACCTAAATGAAAAAAGAAAAGCCGGAAATCAGCAGCTTTCCACAGATTAAGCTCCGAAACATTTTTTGGTTTGTGTAAACTTTCATAGGGTACCATGCAATCAATCAGACATTTATTGAACTCTTCCTTGGAATTTTTTGGAACCTTGGAAATCAGAGCCTGAGTCAAAATTTTGGCAGAACCTAAAAAAATTTGATGCATGGGGTCAATAGGGACATTCCATGGAATGCCAAAAAATTTGCTGAGCGGTGATACTCCCTTTACCCCGAATTTTCCTGACATTGCGTTTTTTAGATACTCTTGATTTTGCCTAAGAAAAAGTTTTTCTTGAACCGGATAGAGCATTCGCCTGTTCTGATAAACACCACCACTGTAGCAATAAGGACATCCGTAGTACCCGTTAAATTGTTGCACCATACATACAGAAGCCATAGCTGGCATATCACAAATAAGATATAGAAAATTTGCGGAACATTCACCCAGTCCTTCTATTACTAATTTGTCGCTCAAAAACAAATCAATTTCAAAGCTAATTTTTTTTAAAAGGAAACTCCAATTTGGCTTTCCTTTTCCTTGCCAGAGGCCTAGCAGGAGGTGGTTTGAAAACTCTGACCGCAATTTTGGAGGCAAATTAAAAATTTGGACCCAAACAGGCCAAACCGAAATAAAACGGGATTTAAATAAAGCCACACCGTCAATATTGATGTTTAGTAAAACTTCTTTTTTCTTGATCTTAATTGTTCCAGCTGTCCAGCTACAAGACTCAGACCACGATTGTTTTATATAACTAATATTTTTACCCAAGATTGTTTTTAGCTGTTGGCGAAGATTGACTGCTACAAATTGTGATGCATTGTGTTAAAAAATAGTGCAAGAAGGCAAGCTTAGCAACGTTGATGGGGCCGAAATATTATTAGAAGGCGGTAAAACTTTCCCGAAAAGTCTCAAAATATCACGTCTGCACGCAGCAGAAAGAGTGTGTCGGTTTGCAATTGAGTCAAAAGCATTATTAAAATCTGTTGTAGAGAACTCTGAGCCATCATAGAGTTCTAATTCGGGATTCCAATTCTCACAATCTAAAAACGTCTCCGACTCCAAATTCTCTTTTCTTTCCTCATCATCAAATAAATAAAGGTTCAAGGGTTCCGAACGTAGTGGAGTCGAACAGACGGGACCAACTGGCTGAAACTTATTGAGGAAAGGTGAAGGCAACATGACGGAGCTAACTTCATCATCTAGCTGCGGAACTGTTGTGTTAAGGCTAGAATGCCTGGACGTTTCTAAAGAACCATAAATTTCACTATATGACAAAACAGAAAAACTTTCTTCTTCAGCAAGCAATTCAGCAGCACTATTATCTGCTGTCATTGCTAAAATTACTTTTTTCGAGTATCTGTACATTAGATCAACCGCTTCACCTTTTCTATTCAAAATATCCGTTTTGGTTGACAGGACTTTTTTCAACTTATTACTATGATTCTCTTCATCACCACTAAATAATTTCCTTTTACGTGACTGCAAACGATCTTCTAAAGGGTCTCCGTGCTCGGAGGTAAACTTACACAAACAAAACTTATTGAAATCTCCGAAGAAGTTAACGTCATACTTTACCGTAATTTCATCACCATTATTAATATCTTTAATTGCTACAGAGCGAACTAAATTCCCATGTATTTCGTATCTCGAATTAGGTTTACAACACGAATTTACAAAGGATACCGGCCCTAACATTAGAAAAGTTTGCGCTATTTTTCTCGTTGTTGTAATGAGTGAAAAGTCATTTACATCGATTACATGATCTTCATCTGGTAACTCACTAAGGAAACCTGCTAAGCCAGAAATGCAACTTTTTTTATCAATTTTATTTTTTGCAAACACTCCTACTTGGGAAAAAATTGTCGATGGAATATAACTAACAGCTTGGAACGATACAACCTTTAGGACTTCGACGTACTGGTTCTCCAGAAACATTCTGACGGTCTCGGCGTCATCTTCCAACTCCAGGTTTTCAGGTTGAAAAATTTTGTGTGCCCTTACGTCTCCACTGTCAATATATTTGCTTGTTAGAGCGGAATCAATTGCAGCCAATGACTGCCAACGGATATTAACATTTTTGAGAGTTTTTTCATCCATCACTGAAACTAAATTGAAGCGTTAGTTTTTTCTGTATTGACGGAGATTATGCTTTCTGATATCGAAAGAGTAGCTCTATATTTCCTTACAAAGGTACTTGTCTCCAAACTTAAAGGTTCAAATGCAGCTATTTTAAAGAGATCCTGGGGTTCTTAATTACATTCCCAACCACTGTAAAGGGAACACTCACAGGGTATATGACTAACGTTATTTCAATTCTAGCAAAAGTAAGAAACATCGCTTCTATTATTATATCATCTGTTTGGTAGCAGAACAACTAATAACAGTAAATCAGTTCGAAACAACTGCGACCAGAACTAAACAAAAGAAATCAATCTTAGGATTAGTTTGTTGTCCCTCATTGACCAGCAGAAGCGCCGGATTTGATGATCTCGAGCCTTTTCTCAAATTGCTCCTTAACACCAACTTGATTGTCTCCTAATTTCGCCCGATGATAAGCATAGACAGAAGTTCCACAGAACAGTTTTACCGCACCTGCAATAAAAAAAAGCTCTTACATTTTTTTTAGATTCACTGAGTTCACGGTTAAAATATTAATCACCTTTAAAAGCTTTTTCAGCATTCCTTGGTGCGCGCAACCGAGTCGTCTTAAACTTTCGGCGGGGTGAGAAGCAGTACAAAGCCCTTTCATCTTCGTTGAAGATTTTTCTTACAACACTGCTACCAAATCCGCGGTAGTCATCCTCTTTTCCGTCAAAGTCCAACAGGTTTTGTCCATTATATAACAAGACCCCTTTTTTCTGGAGTTTAAAGACTCGGCATTTTTTGTTGTTCTAAACAACTCAGAAGCGTTAAAAACATTCAGGGTCATCATCAATTGTTGCCAAAAAATTAAAAGAAACCCCAAAAACGATAATGAAAAAGTTAACCTGAGATTTTAATTCAGCTGAGGACACTACAAGCAGATTATAAAGATCAAGCTCTAAAGCGCAAGATTCTTCTAGTCGCCTTTCAATCTCCAAAAACTTTTCTGTCAAGACTTCCAGATTTTGGCTGGAGATCAGAAGTCCGCCATTTATCTCTTTGATTTCATCGAGGCTAACAGCTTGATCCATTTTGACCTGAAGTGATACTTAACAAATTCAGGATCGCCCACAGACTTAGAAAAAACAACTCATTGTAAATGTTCGCCCGCTAGCCAAGGGTAAAAAATGTTTTGAAATCACAACTTACTTTTGTTTTAAGTTAAATTAAAATGATAAGCAACATGGAAGCAACAAAACAGAAAACAATCACTCTAGAATCCTCAGCTTCAACACCATTATTAAAAGAAGCAACGATAGAAAGATAATCAGCAAAAAGAATAAAAGTATCAAAACAAATTTAACGGAGCAACAAATGAGATATTATCTGATTATTATTGGAAGTCATATTTTTGCTAATATCAATCCCAACCACTGTAATGGGATATCTCAATAATCCGATTCATTTTCCTTATATCCTTTGTTCTTATAAGCATTGCCCATAACATTTACCAATCTAACAACACGCTTGTACACTTTCTTCGAAAACTGTTCTCCTAACACAGCTTTGAGAGCATTTCTGAAAACAGCTTCACGCTCAAGGTCAATTCGGGTTCTACCCGAGTTTTCTGGCCGCAACTTTTTCTGGGGATCAACGACGTGGTTTGCTAATTCCTCCTTCGACCACAGCTTGCGCGCAATTCTTTTTCCCTTCTCTTCTGGCGTATCTCCACCCAAGTTTGTCAAGCAAAGCCCTTGATAATAAACATGCTCGCCTACCTCTTCATTTGTACCGTCTTCTCGTTCAATAACGGCTTCCTTAGCATCAGTAACCTCTTTCATTACCTTACGAGCCAACAACAAATTATCCTTCTGAATTTGATTGGATTTATCGAGCCGTTGCTCTAACCTCGAAGCTATATGAAGGAGCTTTTCATACGCCAGTTGTTTAAGTGCGCTCTTCTCACCAGAAACTTGTCCACAGGCGGCACACTTAGAGCCTTTTTCAACTGGAACCTCTCTACTTTTCTCAATTTTTCTACGCTTACAAGGAGCTGGTTGGCTATGACTTCGAGCTTGTTCTTCGTCCTCCGAAAACAAATCAGAATCATCAGAATCACTTTGAGATTCGCGTTCATTGCTCGTCTTACTGCACCCAACACTTCTTTGATAACAGCTGAAACGTCTAAACGTGCAACATCGCAAGTCGTGTCACCCAAATTACTGTTCATATACTCGCCTACGTGAACCATCAGGTCTAGAGGGCCGTAAGTCATAAATAGACCTTTTCCAATTTTAGGAAAGATTACATGGTCCAATTTTTTGAGACTGATTTTCTCCGCGTTGAGAAAATGGACGGGCCAATTTTCATCGTTCGCAGGGAAAAGCATATAAGTATTATCGACTGGGAAATAGAAAATAAATGTTTGGCTCGAATCAAGTTCAATATCGTTCTTGAGTCTTGCCTTCTCGATTGCGCGAGTCGATGTTCGGGCTGGGTTCGCCATCATTCTCCTTCAAAAAAGGGTTAAATATGACTAAATCAATGACTATGTTAAAAAACAATTTAATTGACACACTATTAAAGAACTAAATTAATATTAAAAGTGTCAATTCATTTGAAACACTATAGCGAGTTTTTGAGCGCCAAATTTGACAACATATAGAGTACTTTTTTCGTATAGCACCTAGGTCAAAAATTCTTTCCCCTGAGACTGTAACCGGACAGTTACACTCCTCCTTAGACACTCAATTCATTTGAATAAGTCCTTGACTAGGGTAAAACCCAATTTATGTTGAAACACTATATAGCGAATTTTTGAGCGCAAAATTTGACCACGTATAGAGTACTTTTTTCGTATAGCACCTAGGTCAAAAATTCCTTCACCCTCAGACTGCACTCGGACAGTGAATCTTCTCCTTAGACCCTCAATTCATTTGAATAAGTCCTTGACTAGGTTGAAAAGCAATTTATGTTGAAACACTATATAGCGAGTTTTTGAGCGCGAAATTTGACAACGTATAGAGTACTTTTTTCGTATAGCACGTAGGTCAAAAACTCTTTCCCCCTTAGACTGTACCCGGACAGTGACACTCCTCCTTAGACCCTCAATTCATTTGAATAAGTCCTTGACTAGGCTGAAAACCAATTTATGTTGAAACACTATGCAATTTATGTTGAAACACTATGTAGCGAGTTTTTGAGCGCAAAATTTGACAACGTGTGGAGTACTTTTTTATTATAGCACCTAGGTCAAAAATTCTTTCCCGCTCAGACTGTACTCGGACAGTGACACTCCTCCTTAGACCCTCAATTCATTTGAATAAGTCCTTGACTAGGTTGAAAAGCAATTTATGTTGAAACACTATATAGCGAGTTTTTGAGCGCGAAATTTGACAACGTATAGAGTACTTTTTTCGTATAGCATCTAGGTCAAAAATTCTTTCCCCCTCAGACTGTACTCGGACAGTGACACTCCTCCTTAGACCCTCAATTCATTTGAATAAGTCCTTGACTAGGTTGAAAAGCAATTTATGTTGAAACACTATATAGCGAGTTTTTGAGCGCGAAATTTGACAACGTATAGAGTACTTTTTTTCGTATAGCACCTAGGTCAAAAATTGTTTCCCCCTTAGACTGTACCAGGACAGTGAAACTCCTCCTTAGACCCTCAATTCATTTGAATAAGTCCTTGACTAGGCTGAAAACCAATCTATGTTGAAACACTATATAGCGAGTTTTTGAGCGCGAAATTTGACAACGTATGGAGTACTTTTTTCGTATAGCACCTAGGTCAAAAATTCTTTCCCCCTCAGACTTTACTCGGACAGTGACACTCCTCCTTAGACCCTCAATTCATTTGAAATAGTCCTTGACTAGGTTGAAAACCAATCTATGTTGAAACACTATGTAGCGAGTTTTTGAGCGCGAAATTTGACAACGTATAGAGTACTTTTTTTCGTATAGCACCTAGGTCAAAAATTGTTTCCCCCTTAGACTGTACCCGGACAGTGAAACTCCTCCTTAGACCCTCAATTCATTTGAATAAGTCCTTGACTAGGCTGAAAACCAATCTATGTTGAAACACTATATAGCGAGTTTTTGAGCGCGAAATTTGACAACGTATAGAGTACTTTTTTTCGTATAGCACCTAGGTCAAAAATTGTTTCCCCCTTAGACTGTACCCGGACAGTGAAACTCCTCCTTAGACCCTCAATTCATTTGAATAAGTCCTTGACTAGGCTGAAAACCAATCTATGTTGAAACACTATGTAGCGAGTTTTTGAGCGCGAAATTTGACAACGTATAGAGTATTTTTTTCGTATAGCACCTAGGTCAAAAATTCTTTCCCCCTCAGACTGTACTCGGGTAGTGACACTCCTCCCTAGACCCTCAATTCATTTGAATAAGTCCTTCACTAGGTTGAAAACCGATTTATGTTGAAACACTTTATAGTGAGTTTTTGAGCGCGAAATTTGACAACGTATAGAGTACTTTTTTCGTATAGCACCTAGGTCAAAAATTCTTTCCCCCTCAGACTGTACTCGGACAGTGACACTCCTCCTTAGACCCTCAATTCATTTGAATAAGTCCTTGACTAGGTTGAAAAGCAATTAATGTTGAAACACTATATAGCGAGTTTTTGAGCGCGAAATTTGACAACGTATGGAGTACTTTTTTCGTATAGCACCTAGGTCAAAAATTCTTTCCCCCTCAGACTTTACTCGGACAGTGACACTCCTCCTTAGACCCTCAATTCATTTGAAATAGTCCTTGACTAGGTTGAAAACCACTTTATGTTGAAAAACTATATAGCGAGTTTTTGAGCGCCAAATTTGACAACGTATAGAGTACTTTTTTCGTATTGCACCTAGATCAAAAATTCTTTCCCCCTCAGACTGTGCCCGGACAGTGACACTCCTCCTTAGACCCTCAATTCATTTGAAATAGTCCTTGACTAGGTTGAAAACCACTTTATGTTGAAAAACTATATAGCGAGTTTTTGAGCGCCAAATTTGACAACGTATAGAGTACTTTTTTCGTATTGCACCTAGATCAAAAATTCTTTCCCCCTCAGACTGTACCCGGACAGTGACACTCCTCCTTAGACCCTCAATTCATTTGAATAAGTCCTTGACTAGGTTGAAAAGCAATTAATGTTGAAACACTATATAGCGAGTTTTTGAGCGCGAAATTTGACAACGTATAGAGTACTTTTTTCGTATAGCACCTAGGTCAAAAATTCTTTCCCCCTCAGACTTTACTCGGACAGTGACACTCCTCCTTAGACCCTCAATTCATTTGAATAAGTCCTTGACTAGGTTGAAAAGCAATTAATGTTGAAACACTATATAGCGAGTTTTTGAGCGCGAAATTTGACAACGTATAGAGTACTTTTTTCGTATAGCACCTAGGTCAAAAATTCTTTCCCCCTCAGACTTTACTCGGACAGTGACACTCCTCCTTAGACCCTCAATTCATTTGAAATAGTCCTTGACTAGGTTGAAAACCACTTTATGTTGAAAAACTATATAGCGAGTTTTTGAGCGCCAAATTTGACAACGTATAGAGTACTTTTTTCGTATAGCACCTAGGTCAAAAATTCTTTCCCCCTCAGACTGCACTCGGACAGTGACACTCCTCCGTAGACCCTGAGTTCATTTGAATAAGTCCTTGACTAGGCTGAAAACCAATTTATGTTGAAACACTATGTAGCGAGTTTTTGAGCGCGAAATTTGACAACGTATAGAGTACTTTTTTCGTATAGCACCTAGGTCAAAAATTCTTTCCCCCTCAGACTGTACTCGGACAGTGACACTCCTCCTTAGACCCTCAATTCATTTGAATAAGTCTTTGACTAGGTTGAAAAGCAATTTATGTTGAAACACTATATAGCGAGTTTTTGAGCGCGAAATTTGACAACGTATAGAGTAGTTTTTTCGTATAGCACATAGGTCAAAAACTCTTTCCCCCTCAGACTGTACTCGGACAGTGACACTCCTCCTTAGACCCTCAATTCATTTGAATAAGTCCTTGACTAGGTTGAAAAGCAATTTAAGTTGAAACACTAAATAGCGAGTTTTTGAGCGCGAAATTTGACAACGTAGAGAGTACTTTTTTCGTATAGCACCTAGGTCAAAAATTCTTTCCCCCTCAGACTGTACTCAGACAGTGACACTCCTCCTTAGTCCCTCAATTCATTTGAATAAGTCCTTGACTAGGTTGAAAAGCAATTTATGTTGAAACGCTATATAGCGAGTTTTTGAGCGCGAAATTTGACAACGTATAGAGTACTTTTTTCGTATAGCACCTAGGTCAAAAATTCTTTCCCCCTCAGACTGTGCTCGGACAGTGACACTCCTCCTTAGACCCTCAAGTCATTTGAATAAGTCCTTGACTAGGTTGAAAACCACTTTATGTTGAAAAACTATATAGCGAGTTTTTGAGCGCCAAATTTGACAACGTATAGAGTACTTTTTTCGTATAGCACCTAGGTCAAAAATTTTTCCCCCTCAGACTGTACTCGGACAGTAAAACTCCTCCTTACACCCTCAATTCATTTGAATAAGTCCTTGACTAGGTTGAAAAGCAATTTATGTTGAAACACTATATAGCGAGTTTTTGAGCGCGAAATTTGACAACGTATAGAGTACTTTTTTTGTATAGCACCTAGGTCAAAAATTCTTTCCCCCTCAGACTGCACTTGGACAGTGAAACTCCTCCTTAGACCCTCAAGTCATTTGAATAAGTCCTTGACTAGATTGAAAACCACTTTATGTTGAAAAACTATATAGCGAGTTTTTGAGCGCGAAATTTGACAACGTATAGAGTACTTTTTTCGTATAGCACCTAGGTCAAAAATTCTTTCCCCCTCAGACTGTACTCGGACAGTGACACTCCTCCTTAGACCCTCAATTCATTTGAATAAGTCCTTCACTAGGTTGAAAACCACTTTATGTTGAAAAACTATATAGCGAGTTTTTGAGCGCCAAATTTGACAACGTATAGAGTACTTTTTTCGTATAGCACCTAGGTCAAAAATTCTTTCCCCCTCAGACTGCACTCGGACAGTGACACTCCTCCTTAGACCCTCAAGTCATTTGAATAAGTCCTTGACTAGGTTGAAAAGCACTTTATGTTGAAAAACTATATAGCGAGTTTTTAAACGCCAAATTTGACAACGTATAGAGTGTTTTTTTCGTATAGCACCTAGGTCAAAAATTCTTTCCCCCTCAGACTGCACTCGGACAGTGACACTCCTCCTTAGACCCTCAAGTTATTTGAATAAGTCGTTGACTAGGTTGAAAACCACTTTATGTTGAAAAACTAAATAGCGAGTTTTTGAGCGCCAAATTTGACAACGTATAGAGTACTTTTTTCGTATAGCACCTAGGTCAAAAATTCTTTCCCCCTCAGACTGTAAGCGGACAGTGACACTCCTCCTTAGACCCTCAGTTCATTTGAATAAGTCCTTGACCAGATTGAAAAGCAATTTATGTTGAAACACTATATAGCGAGTTTTTGAGCGCGAAATTTGACAACGTATAGAGTACTTTTTTCGTATAGCACCTGGGTCAAAAATTATTTCCCCCTCAGACTTTTCTCGGACAGTGACACTCCTCCTTAGACCCTCAGTTCATTTGAATAAGTCCTTGACCAGGTTGAAAAGCAATTTATGTTGAAACACTATATAGCGAGTTTTTGAGCGCGAAATTTGACAACGTATAGAGTACTTTTTTCGTATAGCACCTAGGTCAAAAGAATTTTCCCCACTCAGACTGTACTCGGACAGTAACACTCCTCCTTACACCCTCAATTCATTTGAATAACTCCTTGACTAGGTTGAAAAGCAATTTATGTTGAAACACTATATAGCGAGTTTTTGAGCGCGAAATTTGACAACGTATAGAGTACTTTTTTCGTATAGCACCTAGGTCAAAAATTCGTTCCCCCTCAGACTGTACTCGGGTAGTGACACTCCTCCCTAGACCCTCAATTCATTTGAATAAGTCCTTCACTAGGTTGAAAAGCACTTTATGTTGAAAAACTATATAGCGAGTTTTTAAACGCCAAATTTGACAACGTATAGAGTGTTTTTTTCGTATAGCACCTAGGTCAAAAATTCTTTCCCCCTCAGACTGCACTCGGACAGTGACACTCCTCCTTAGACCCTCAAGTTATTTGAATAAATCCTTGACTAGGTTGAAAACCACTTTATGTTGAAAAACTAAATAGCGAGTTTTTGAGCGCCAAATTTGACAACGTATAGAGTACTTTTTTCGTATAGCACCTAGGTCAAAAATTCTTTCCCCATCAGACTGTACTCGGACAGTGACACTCCTCCTTAGACCCTCAGTTCATTTGAATAAGTCCTTGACCAGGTTGAAAAGCAATTTATGTTGAAACACTATATAGCGAGTTTTTGAGCGCGAAATTTGACAACGTATAGAGTACTTTTTTCGCATAGCACCTGGGTCAAAAATTATTTCCCCCTCAGACTGTACTCGGACAGTGACACTCCTCCTAAGACCCTCAGTTCATTTGAATAAGTCCTTGACCAGGTTGAAAAGCAATTTATGTTGAAACACTATATAGCGAGTTTTTGAGCGCGAAATTTGACAACGTATAGAGTACTTTTTTCGTATAGCACCTAGGTCAAAAATTCGTTCCCCCTCAGACTGTACTCGGGTAGTGACACTCCTCCCTAGACCCTCAATTCATTTGAATAAGTCCTTCACTATGTTGAAAAGCACTTTATGTTGAAAAACTATATAGCGAGTTTTTAAACGCCAAATTTGACAACGTATAGAGTGTTTTTTTCGTATAGCACCTAGGTCAAAAATTCTTTCCCCCTCAGACTGCACTCGGACAGTGACACTCCTCCTTAGACCCTCAAGTTATTTGAATAAATCCTTGACTAGGTTGAAAACCACTTTATGTTGAAAAACTAAATAGCGAGTTTTTGAGCGCCAAATTTGACAACGTATAGAGTACTTTTTTCGTATAGCACCTAGGTCAAAAATTCTTTCCCCATCAGACTGTACTCGGACAGTGACACTCCTCCTTAGACCCTCAGTTCATTTGAATAAGTCCTTGACCAGGTTGAAAAGCAATTTATGTTGAAACACTATATAGCGAGTTTTTGAGCGCGAAATTTGACAACGTATAGAGTACTTTTTTCGCATAGCACCTGGGTCAAAAATTATTTCCCCCTCAGACTGTACTCGGACAGTGACACTCCTCCTAAGACCCTCAGTTCATTTGAATAAGTCCTTGACCAGGTTGAAAAGCAATTTATGTTGAAACACTATATAGCGAGTTTTTGAGCGCGAAATTTGACAACGTATAGAGTACTTTTTTCGTATAGCACCTAGGTCAAAAAAATTTTCCCCACTCAGACTGTACTCGGACAGTAACACTCCTCCTTACACCCTCAATTCATTTGAATAACTCCTTGACTAGGTTGAAAAGCAATTTATGTTGAAACACTATATAGCGAGTTTTTGAGCGCGAAATTTGACAACGTATAGAGTACTTTTTTCGTATAGCACCTAGGTCAAAAATTCTTTCCCCCTCAGACTGTACTCGGGTAGTGACACTCCTCCCTAGACCCTCAGTTCATTTGAATAAGTCCTTCACTAGGTTGAAAACCACTTTATGTTGAAAAACTATATAGCGAGTTTTTGAGCGCCAAATTTGACAACGTATAGAGTACTTTTTTCGTATAGCACCTAGGTCAAAAATTCTTTCCCCTCAGACTGCACTCGGACAGTGACACTCCTCCTTAGACCCTCAAGTCATTTGAATAAGTCCTTGACTAGGTTGAAAAGCTTTTTATGTTGAAAAACTAAATAGCGAGTTTTTAAACGCCAAATTTGACAACGTATAGAGTGTTTTTTCGTATAGCACCTAGGTCAAAAATTCTTTCCCCTCAGACTGCACTCGGACAGTGACACTCCTCCTTAGACCCTCAAGTCATTTGAATAAGTCCTTGACTAGGTTGAAAAGCACTTTATGTTGAAAAACTATATAGCGAGTTTTTAAACGCCAAATTTGACAACGTATAGAGTACTTTTTTCGTATAGCACCTAGGTCAAAAATTCTTTCCCCTGAGACTGCACTTGGACAGTGACACTCCTCCTTACACCCTCAATTCATTTGAATAACTCCTTGACTAGGTTGAAAAGCAATTTATGTTGAAACACTATATAGCGAGTTTTTGAGCGCGAAATTTGACAACGTATAGAGTACTTTTTTCGTATAGCACCTAGGTCAAAAATTCTTTCCCCCTCAGACTGTACTCGGGTAGTGACACTCCTCCCTAGACCCTCAGTTCATTTGAATAAGTCCTTCACTAGGTTGAAAACCACTTTATGTTGAAAAACTATATAGCGAGTTTTTGAGCGCCAAATTTGACAACGTATAGAGTACTTTTTTCGTATAGCACCTAGGTCAAAAATTCTTTCCCCTCAGACTGCACTCGGACAGTGACACTCCTCCTTAGACCCTCAAGTCATTTGAATAAGTCCTTGACTAGGTTGAAAAGCTTTTTATGTTGAAAAACTAAATAGCGAGTTTTTAAACGCCAAATTTGACAACGTATAGAGTGTTTTTTTCGTATAGCACCTAGGTCAAAAATTCTTTCCCCTCAGACTGCACTCGGACAGTGACACTCCTCCTTAGACCCTCAAGTCATTTGAATAAGTCCTTGACTAGGTTGAAAAGCACTTTATGTTGAAAAACTATATAGCGAGTTTTTAAACGCCAAATTTGACAACGTATAGAGTACTTTTTTCGTATAGCACCTATGTCAAAAATTCTTTCCCCTGAGACTGCACTTGGACAGTGACACTCCTCCTTAGACCCTCAAGTCATTTGAATAAGTCCTTGACTAGGTTAAAAAGCAATTTATGTTGAAACACTATATAGCGAGTTTTTGAGCGCGAAATTTGACAACGTATAGAGTACTTTTTTCGTATAGCACCTGGGTCAAAAATTATTTCCCCCTCAGACTGTACTCGGACAGTGACACTCCTCCTTAGACCCTCAGTTCATTTGAATAAGTCCTTGACCAGGTTGAAAAGCAATTTATGTTGAAACACTATATAGCGAGTTTTTGAGCGCGAAATTTGACAACGTATAGAGCACTTTTTTCGCATAGCACCTAGGTCCAAAATTCTTTCCCCCTCAGACTGTACTCGGACAGTGACACTCCTCCTTAGACCCTCAATTCATTTGAATAAGTCCTTGACTAGGTTGAAAAGCAATTTAAGTTGAAACACTATATGGCGAGTTTTTGAGCGCCAAATTTGACAACGTATAGAGTACTTTTTTGGCATAGCACCTAGGTCCAAAATTCTTTCCCCCTCAGACTGTACTCGGACAGTGACACTCCTCCTTAGACCCGCAATTCATTTGAATAAGTCCGTGACTAGGTTGAAAAGCAATTTATGTTGAAACGCTATATAGCGAGTTTTTGAGCGCGAAATTTGACAACGTATAGAGTACTTTTTTCGTATCGCACCTAGGTCAAAAATTCTTTCCCCCTCAGACTGTACTCGGACAGTAACACTCCTCCTTAGACCCTCAATTCATTTGAAAAAGTCCTTGACTAGGTTGAAAAGCAATTTAAGTTGAAACACTATATGGCGAGTTTTTGAGCGCCAAATTTGACAACGTATAGAGTTCTTTTTTGGCATAGCACCTAGGTCCAAAATTCTTTCCCCCTCAGACTGTACTCGGACAGTGACACTCCTCCTTAGACCCGCAATTCATTTGAATAAGTCCGTGACTAGGTTGAAAAGCAATTTATGTTGAAACGCTATATAGCGAGTTTTTGAGCGCGAAATTTGACAACGTATAGAGTACTTTTTTCGTATCGCACCTAGGTCAAAAATTCTTTCCCCCTCAGACTGTACTCGGACAGTAACACTCCTCCTTAGACCCTCAATTCATTTGAAAAAGTCCTTGACTAGGTTGAAAACCACTTTATGTTGAAAAACTATATAGCGAGTTTTTGAGCGCCAAATTTGACAACGTATAGAGTACTTTTTTCGTATAGCACCTAGGTCAAAAATTCTTTCCCCCTCAGACTGCAATCGGACAGTGACACTCCTCCCTAGACCCTCAGTTCATTTGAATAAGTCCTTCACTAGGTTGAAAACCACTTTATGTTGAAAAACTATATAGCGAGTTTTTGAGCGCCAAATTTGACAACGTATAGAGTACTTTTTTCGTATAGCACCTAGGTCAAAAATTCTTTCCCCTCAGACTGCACTCGGACAGTGACACTCCTCCTTAGACCCTCAAGTCATTTGAATAAGTCCTTGACTAGGTTGAAAAGCACTTTATGTTGAAAAACTAAATAGCGAGTTTTTAAACGCCAAATTTGACAACGTATAGAGTGTTTTTTTCGTATAGCACCTAGGTCAAAAATTCTTTCCCCTCAGACTGCACTCGGACAGTGACACTCCTCCTTAGACCCTCAAGTCATTTGAATAAGTCCTTGACTAGGTTGAAAAGCACTTTATGTTGAAAAACTATATAGCGAGTTTTTAAACGCCAAATTTGACAACGTATAGAGTACTTTTTTCGTATAGCACCTAGGTCAAAAATTCTTTCCCCTGAGACTGCACTCGGACAGTGACACTCCTCCTTAGACCCTCAAGTCATTTGAATAAGTCCTTGACTAGGTTAAAAAGCAATTTATGTTGAAACACTATATAGCGAGTTTTTGAGCGCGAAATTTGACAACGTATAGAGTACTTTTTTCGTATAGCACCTGGGTCAAAAATTATTTCCCCCTCAGACTGTACTCGGACAGTGACACTCCTCCTTAGACCCTCAGTTCATTTGAATAAGTCCTTGACCAGGTTGAAAAGCAATTTATGTTGAAACACTATATAGCGAGTTTTTGAGCGCGAAATTTGACAACGTATAGAGCACTTTTTTCGCATAGCACCTAGGTCCAAAATTCTTTCCCCCTCAGACTGTACTCGGACAGTGACACTCCTCCTTAGACCCTCAATTCATTTGAATAAGTCCTTGACTAGGTTGAAAAGCAATTTAAGTTGAAACACTATATGGCGAGTTTTTGAGCGCCAAATTTGACAACGTATAGAGTACTTTTTTGGCATAGCACCTAGGTCAAAAATTCTTTCCCCCTCAGACTGTACTAGGATAGTGACACTCCTCCTTAGACCCTCAATTCATTTGAATAAGTCCTTGACTAGGTTGAAAAGCAATTTATGTTGAAACACTATATAGCAAGTTTTTGAGCGCGGAATTTGACAACGTATAGAGTACTTTTTTCGTATAGCACCTAGGTCAAAAATTCTTTCCCCCTCAGACTGTACTCGGACAGTGACACTCCTCCTTAGACCCTCAATTCATTTGAATAAGTCCTTGACTAGGTTGAAAAGCAATTTATGTTGAAACACTAAATAGCGAGTTTTTGAGCGCGAAATTTGACAACGTATAGAGTACTTTTTTCGTATAGCACCTAGGTCAAAAATTCTTTCCCCCTCAGACTGTACTCGGATAGTGACACTCCTCCTTAGACCCTCAATTGATTTGAATAAGTCCTTGACTAGGTTGAAAAGCAATTTATGTTGAAACACTATATAGCGAGTTTTTGAGCGCGAAATTTGACAACGTATAGAGTACTTTTTTCGTATAGCACCTAGGTCAAAAATTCTTTCCCCCTCAGACTGTACTCGGACAGTGACACTCCTCCTTAGACCCTCAATTCATTTGAATTAGTCCTTGACTAGGTTGAAAAGCAATATATGTTGAAACACTATATAGCGAGTTTTTGAGCGCCAAATTTGACAACGTATAGAGTACTTTTTTCGTATAGCACCTAGGTCAAAAATTCTTTGCCCCTCAGATTGTACTCGGACAGTGACACTCCTCCTTTGACCCTCAATTGATTTGAATAAGTCCTTGACTAGGTTGAAAAGCAATTTATGTTGAAACACTATATAGCGAGTTTTTGAGCGCGAAATTTGACAACGTATAGAGTACTTTTTTCGTATAGCACCTAGGTCAAAAATTCTTTCCCCCTCAGACTTTACTCTGACAGTGACACTCCTCCTTAGACCCTCAAGTCATTTGAATAAGTCCTTGACTAGGTTGAAAAGCAATTTGTTGAAACACTATATAGCGAGTTTTTGAGCGCGAAATTTGACAACGTATAGAGTACTTTTTTCGTATAGCACCTAGGTCAAAAATTCTTTCCCCCTCAGACTGTACTCGGACAGTGACACTCCTCCTTAGACCCTCAATTCATTTGAATTAGTCCTTGACTAGGTTGAAAAGCAATATATGTTGAAACACTATATAGCGAGTTTTTGAGCGCCAAATTTGACAACGTATAGAGTACTTTTTTCGTATAGCACCTAGGTCAAAAATTCTTTGCCCCTCAGATTGTACTCGGACAGTGACACTCCTCCTTTGACCCTCAATTGATTTGAATAAGTCCTTGACTAGGTTGAAAAGCAATTTATGTTGAAACACTATATAGCGAGTTTTTGAGCGCGAAATTTGACAACGTATAGAGTACTTTTTTCGTATAGCACCTAGGTCAAAAATTCTTTCCCCCTCAGACTTTACTCTGACAGTGACACTCCTCCTTAGACCCTCAAGTCATTTGAATAAGTCCTTGACTAGGTTGAAAAGCAATTTGTTGAAACACTATATAGCGAGTTTTTGAGCGCGAAATTTGACAACGTATAGAGTACTTTTTTCGTATAGCACCTAGGTCAAAAATTCTTTCCCCCTCAGACTGTACTCGGACAGTGACACTCCTCCTTAGACCCTCAATTGATTTGAATAAGTCCTTGACTAGGTTGAAAATCAATTTATGTTGAAACACTATATAGCGAGTTTATGAGCGCGAAATTTGACAACGTATAGAGTACTTTTTTCGTATAGCACCTAGGTCAAAAATTCTTTCCCCCTCAGACTGTACTCGGACAGTGACACTCCTCCTTAGACCCTCAATTCATTTGAATAAGTCCTTGACTAGGTTGAAAAGCAATTTATGTTGAAACACTAAATAGCGAGTTTTTGAGCGCGAAATTTGACAACGTAGAGAGTACTTTTCTCGTATAGCACCTAGGTCAAAAATTCTTTCCCCCTCAGACTGTACTCGGACAGTGACACTCCTCCTTAGACCCTCAATTCATTTGAATAAGTGCTTGACTAGGTTGAAAAGCAATTTATGTTGAAACGCTATATAGCGAGTTTTTGAGCGCGAAATTCGACAACGTATAGAGTACTTTTTTCGTATAGCACCTAGGTCAAAAATTATTTCCCCCTCAGACTGTACTCGGACAGTGACACTCCTCCTTAGACCCTCAATTCATTTGAATAAGTCCTTGACTAGCTTGAAAAGCAATTTATGTTGAAACACTACATGGCGAGTTTTTGAGCGCCAAATTTGACAACGTATAGAGTACTTTTTTGGTATAGCACCTAGGTCAAAAATTCTTTCCCCCTCAGACTGTACTCGGATAGTGACACTCCTCCTTAGACCCTCAATTGATTTGAATAAGTCCTTGACTAGGTTGAAAAGCAATTTATAATGAAACACTATATAGCGAGTTTTTGAGCGCGAAATTTGACAACGTATAGAGTACTTTTTTCGTATAGCACCTAGGTCAAAAATTCTTTCCCCCTCAGACTGTACTCGGACAGTGACACTCCTCCTTAGACCCTCAATTCATTTGAATAAGTCCTTGACTAGGTTGAAAAGCAATTTATGTTGAAACGCTATATAGCGAGTTTTTGAGCGCGAAATTTGACAACGTATAGAGTACTTTTTTCGTATCGCACCTAGGTCAAAAATTCTTTCCCCCTCAGACTGTACTCGGACAGTAACACTCCTCCATAGACCCTCAATTCATTTGAAAAAGTCCTTGACTAGGTTGAAAACCACTTTATGTTGAAAAACTATATAGCGAGTTTTTGAGCGCCAAATTTGACAACGTATAGAGTACTTTTTTCGTATAGCACCTAGGTCAAAAATTCTTTCCCCCTCAGACTGCAATCGGACAGTGACACTCCTCCTTAGACCCTCAAGTCATTTGAATAAATCCTTGACTAGGTTGAAAACCACTTTATGTTGAAAAACTATAAAGCGAGTTTTTGAGCGCCAAATTTGACAACGTATAGAGTACTTTTTTCGTTTAGCACCTAGGTCAAAAATTCTTTCCCCCTCAGACTGTACTCGGACAGTGACACTCCTCCTTAGACCCTCAGTTCATTTGAATAAGTCCTTGACCTGGTTGAAAAGCAATTTAAGTTGAAACACTATATAGCGAGTTTTTGAGCGCGAAATTTGACAACGTATAGAGTACTTTTTTCGTATAGCACCTAGCTCAAAAATTATTTCCCCCTCAGACTGTACTCGGACAGTGACACTCCTCCTTAGACCCTCAATTCATTTGAATAAGTCCTTGACTAGGTTGAAAAGCAATTTATGTTGAAACACTATATAGCGAGTTTTTGAGCGCCAAATTTGACAACGTATAGAGCACTTTTTTGGTTTAGCACCTAGGTCAAAAACTCTTTCCCCCTCAGACTGTACTCAGACAGTGACACTCCTCCTTAGACCCTCAATTCATTTGAATAGGTCCTTGACTAGGTTGCAAAGCAATTTATGTTGAAACACTATATAGCGAGTTTTTGAGCGCCAAATTTGACAACGTATAGAGTACTTTTTTCGTATAGCACCTAGGTCAAAAATTCTTTCCCCCTCAGACTGTACTCGGAGAGTGACACTCCTCCTTAGACCCTCAATTGATTTGAAGAAGTCCTTGACTAGGTTGAAAAGCAATTTATGTTGAAACACTATATAGCGAGTTTTTGAGCGCGAAATTTGACAACGTATAGAGTACTTTTTTCGTATAGCACCTAGTTCAAAAATTTTTTCCCCCTCAGACTGCAATCGGACAGTGACACTCCTCCTTAGACCCTCAAGTCATTTGAATAAATCCTTGACTAGGTTGAAAACCACTTTATGTTGAAAAACTATATAGCGAGTTTTTGAGCGCCAAATTTGACAACGTATAGAGTACTTTTTTCGTTTAGCACCTAGGTCAAAAATTCTTTCCCCCTCAGACTGTACTCGGACAGTGACACTCCTCCTTAGACCCTCAGTTCATTTGAATAAGTCCTTGACCAGGTTGAAAAGCAATTTAAGTTGAAACACTATATAGCGAGTTTTTGAGCGCGAAATTTGACAACGTATAGAGTACTTTTTTCGTATAGCACCTAGCTCAAAAATTATTTCCCCTCAGACTGTACTCGGACAGTGACACTCCTCCTTAGACCCTCAATTCATTTGAATAAGTCCTTGACTAGGTTGAAAAGCAATTTATGTTGAAACACTATATAGCGAGTTTTTGAGCGCCAAATTTGACAACGTATAGAGCACTTTTTTGGTTTAGCACCTAGGTCAAAAACTCTTTCCCCCTCAGACTGTACTCAGACAGTGACACTCCTCCTTAGACCCTCAATTCATTTGAATAGGTCCTTGACTAGGTTGCAAAGCAATTTATGTTGAAACACTATATAGCGAGTTTTTGAGCGCCAAATTTGACAACGTATAGAGTACTTTTTTCGTATAGCACCTAGGTCAAAAATTCTTTCCCCCTCAGACTGTACTCGGAGAGTGACACTCCTCCTTAGACCCTCAATTGATTTGAAGAAGTCCTTGACTAGGTTGAAAAGCAATTTATGTTGAAACACTATATAGCGAGTTTTTGAGCGCGAAATTTGACAACGTATAGAGTACTTTTTTCGTATAGCACCTAGTTCAAAAATTTTTTCCCCCTCAGACTGTACTCGGACAGTGACACTCCTCCTTAGACCCTCAATTCATTTGAATAAGTCCTTGACTAGGTTGAAAAGCAATTTATGTTGAAACACTAAATAGCGAGTTTTTGAGCGCGAAATTTGACAACGTAGAGAGTACTTTTTTCGTATAGCACCTAGGTCAAAAATTCTTTCCCCCTCAGACTGTACACGGACAGTGACACTCCTCCTTAGACCCTCAATTCATTTGAATAAGTCCTTGACTAGGTTGAAAAGCAATTTATGTTGAAACGCTATATAGCGTGTTTTTGAGCGCGAAATTTGACAACGTATAGAGTAATTTTTTCGTATAGCACCTAGGTCAAAAATTCTTTCCCCCTCAGACTGTACTCGGACAGTGACACTCCTCCTTAGACCCGCAATTCATTTGAATAAGTCCGTGACTAGGTTGAAAAGCAATTTATGTTGAAACGCTATATAGCGAGTTTTTGAGCGCGAAATTTGACAACGTATAGAGTACTTTTTTCGTATAGCACCTAGGTTAAAAATTCTTTCCCCCTCAAACTGTACTCGGACAGTTACACTCCTCCTTAGACCCTCAATTCATTTGAATAAGTCCTTGACTAGGTTGAAAAGCAATTTATGTTGAAACGCTATATAGCGAGTTTTTGAGCGCCAAATTTGACAACGTATAGAGTACTTTTTTCGTATAGCACCTAGGTCAAAAATTCTTTCCCCCTCAGACTGCACTCGGACAGTGACACTCCTCCATCGACCCTCAGTTCATTTGAATAAGTCCTTGACCAGGTTGAAAAGCAATTTATGTTGAAACACTATATAGCGAATTTTTGAGCGCGAAATTTGACAACGTATAGAGTACTTTTTTCGTATAACACCTAGGTCAAAAATTATTTCCCCCTCAGACTGTACTCGGACAGTGACACTCCTCCTTAGACCCTCAATTTATTTGAATAAGTCCTTGACTAGGTTGAAAAGCAATTTATGTTGAAACACTATATAGCGAGTTTTTGAGCGCCAAATTTGACAACGTATAGAGTACTTTTTTGGTATAGTACCTAGGTCAAAAACTCTTTCCCCCTCAGACTGTACTCGGACAGTGACACTCCTCCTTAGACCCTCAATTCATTTGAATAAGTCCTTGACTAGGTTGAAAAGCAATTTATGTTGAAACACTATATAGCGAGTTTTTGAGCGCCAAATTTGACAACGTATAGAGTACTTTTTTCGTATAGCACCTAGGTCAAAAATTCTTTCCCCCTCAGACTGTACTCGGACAGTGACACTCCTTCTTAGACCCTCAATTCATTTGAATAAGTCCTTGACTAGGTTGAAAAGCAATTTATGTTGAAACGCTATATAGCGAGTTTTTGAGCGCCAAATTTGACAACGTATAGAGTACTTTTTTCGTATAGCACCTAGTTCAAAAATTTTTTCCCCCTCAGACTGTACTCGGACAGTGACACTCCTCCTTAGACCCTCAATTCATTTGAATAAGTCCTTGACTAGGTTGAAAAGCAATTTATGTTGAAACACTAAATAGCGAGTTTTTGAGCGCGAAATTTGACAACGTAGAGAGTACTTTTTTCGTATAGCACCTAGGTCAAAAATTCTTTCCCCCTCAGACTGTACACGGACAGTGACACTCCTCCTTAGACCCTCAATTCATTTGAATAAGTCCTTGACTAGGTTGAAAAGCAATTTATGTTGAAACACTAAATAGCGAGTTTTTGAGCGCGAAATTTGACAACGTAGAGAGTACTTTTTTCGTATAGCACCTAGGTCAAAAATTCTTTCCCCCTCAGACTGTACACGGACAGTGACACTCCTCCTTAGACCCTCAATTCATTTGAATAAGTCCTTGACTAGGTTGAAGAGCAATTTATGTTGAAACGCTATATAGCGTGTTTTTGAGCGCGAAATTTGACAACGTATAGAGTAATTTTTTCGTATAGCACCTAGGTCAAAAATTCTTTCCCCCTCAGACTGTACTCGGACAGTGACACTCCTCCTTAGACCCGCAATTCATTTGAATAAGTCCGTGACTAGGTTGAAAAGCAATTTATGTTGAAACGCTATATAGCGAGTTTTTGAGCGCGAAATTTGACAACGTATAGAGTACTTTTTTCGTATAGCACCTAGGTTAAAAATTCTTTCCCCCTCAAACTGTACTCGGACAGTTACACTCCTCCTTAGACCCTCAATTCATTTGAATAAGTCCTTGACTAGGTTGAAAAGCAATTTATGTTGAAACACTATATAGCGAGTTTTTGAGCGCGAAATTTGACAACGTATAGAGTACTTTTTTCGTATAGCATCTAGGTCAAAAATTCTTTCCCCCTCAGACTGTACTCGGACAGTGACACTCCTCCATCGACCCTCAGTTCATTTGAATAAGTCCTTGACCAGGTTGAAAAGCAATTTATGTTGAAACACTATATAGCGAATTTTTGAGCGCGAAATTTGACAACGTATAGAGTACTTTTTTCGTATAACACCTAGGTCAAAAATTCTTTCCCCCTCAGACTGTACTCGGACAGTGACACTCCTCCTTAGACCCGCAATTCATTTGAATAAGTCCGTGACTAGGTTGAAAAGCAATTTATGTTGAAACGCTATATAGCGAGTTTTTGAGCGCCAAATTTGACAACGTATAGAGTACTTTTTTCGTATAGCACCTAGGTCAAAAATTCTTTCCCCCTCAGACTGCACTCGGACAGTGACACTCCTCCATCGACCCTCAGTTCATTTGAATAAGTCCTTGACCAGGTTGAAAAGCAATTTATGTTGAAACACTATATAGCGAATTTTTGAGCGCGAAATTTGACAACGTATAGAGTACTTTTTTCGTATAACACCTAGGTCAAAAATTATTTCCCCCTCAGACTGTACTCGGACAGTGACACTCCTCCTTAGACCCTCAATTTATTTGAATAAGTCCTTGACTAGGTTGAAAAGCAATTTATGTTGAAACACTATATAGCGAGTTTTTGAGCGCCAAATTTGACAACGTATAGAGTACTTTTTTGGTATAGTACCTAGGTCAAAAACTCTTTCCCCCTCAGACTGTACTCGGACAGTGACACTCCTCCTTAGACCCTCAATTCATTTGAATAAGTCCTTGACTAGGTTGAAAAGCAATTTATGTTGAAACACTATATAGCGAGTTTTTGAGCGCCAAATTTGACAACGTATAGAGTACTTTTTTCGTATAGCACCTAGGTCAAAAATTCTTTCCCCCTCAGACTGTACTCGGACAGTGACACTCCTTCTTAGACCCTCAATTCATTTGAATAAGTCCTTGACTAGGTTGAAAAGCAATTTATGTTGAAACGCTATATAGCGAGTTTTTGAGCGCCAAATTTGACAACGTATAGAGTACTTTTTTCGTATAGCACCTAGGTCAAAAATTCTTTCCCCCTCAGACTGCAATCGGACAGTGACACTCCTCCTTAGACCCTCAATTCATTTGAATAAGTCCTTGACTAGGTTGAAAAGCAATTTATGTTGAAACGCTATATAGCGAGTTTTTGAGCGCGAAATTTGACAACGTATAGAGTACTTTTTTCGTATAGCACCTAGGTTAAAAATTCTTTCCCCGTCAGACTGTACTCGGACAGTGACACTCCTCCTTAGACCCTCAATTCATTTGAATAAGTCCTTGACTAGGTTGAAAAGCAATTTATGTTGAAACGCTATATAGCGAGTTTTTGAGCGCCAAATTTGACAACGTATAGAGTACTTTTTTCGTATAGCACCTAGGTCAAAAATTCTTTCCCCCTCAGACTGCACTCGGACAGTGACACTCCTCCTTAGACCCTCAGTTCATTTGAATAAGTCCTTGACCAGGTTGAAAAGCAATTTATGTTGAAACACTATATAGCGAGTTTTTGAGCGCCAAATTTGACAACGTATAGAGTACTTTTTTCGTATAGCACCTAGGTCAAAAATTCTTTCCCCCTCAGACTGTACTCGGACAGTGACACTCCTTCTTAGACCCTCAATTCATTTGAATAAGTCCTTGACTAGGTTGAAAAGCAATTTATGTTGAAACGCTATATAGCGAGTTTTTGAGCGCCAAATTTGACAACGTATAGAGTACTTTTTTCGTATAGCACCTAGGTCAAAAATTCTTTCCCCCTCAGACTGCAATCGGACAGTGACACTCCTCCTTAGACCCTCAATTCATTTGAATAAGTCCTTGACTAGGTTGAAAAGCAATTTATGTTGAAACGCTATATAGCGAGTTTTTGAGCGCGAAATTTGACAACGTATAGAGTACTTTTTTCGTATAGCACCTAGGTTAAAAATTCTTTCCCCGTCAGACTGTACTCGGACAGTGACACTCCTCCTTAGACCCTCAATTCATTTGAATAAGTCCTTGACTAGGTTGAAAAGCAATTTATGTTGAAACGCTATATAGCGAGTTTTTGAGCGCCAAATTTGACAACGCATAGAGTACTTTTTTCGTATAGCACCTAGGTCAAAAATTCTTTCCCCCTCAGACTGCACTCGGACAGTGACACTCCTCCTTAGACCCTCAGTTCATTTGAATAAGTCCTTGACCAGGTTGAAAAGCAATTTATGTTGAAACACTATATAGCGAGTTTTTGAGCGCGAAATTTGACAACGTATAGAGTACTTTTTTCGTATAGCACCTAGGTCAAAAAATATTTCCCCCTCAGACTGTACTCGGACAGTGACACTCCTCCTTAGACCCTCAATTCATTTGAATAAGTCCTTGACTAGGTTGAAAAGCAATTTATGTTGAAACACTATATATCGAGTTTTTGAGCGCCAAATTTGACAACGTATAGAGTACTTTTTTGGTATAGCACCTAGGTCAAAAATTCTTTCCCCCTCAGACTGTACTCGGACAGTGACACTCCTCCTTAGACCCTCAATTCATTTGAATAAGTCCTTGACTAGGTTGAAAAGCAATTTATGTTGAAACACTATAAAGCGAGTTTTTGAGCGCCAAATTTGACAACATATAGAGTACTTTTTTCGTATAGCACCTAGGTCAAAAATTCTTTCCCCCTCAGACTGTACTCGGACAGTGACACTCCTCCTTAGACCCTCAATTCATTTGAATAAGTCCTTGACTAGGTTGAAAAGCAATTTATGTTGAAACACTATATAGCGAGTTTTTGAGCGCCAAATTTGACAACATATAGAGTACTTTTTTCGTATAGCACCTAGGTCAAAAATTCTTTCCCCCTCAGACTGTACTCGGACAGTGACACTCCTCCTTAGACCCTCAATTGATTTGAATAAGTCCTTGACTAGGTTGAAAAGCAATTTATGTTGAAACACTATATAGCGAGTTTTTGAGCGCCAAATTTGACAACGTATAGAGTACTTTTTTCGTATAGCACCTAGGTCAAAAATTCTTTCCCCCTCAGACTGCACTCGGACAGTGACACTCCTCCTTAGACCCTCAGTTCATTTGAATAAGTCCTTGACCAGGTTGAAAAGCAATTTATGTTGAAACACTATATAGCGAGTTTTTGAGCGCGAAATTTGACAACGTATTGAGCACTTTTTTCGTATAGCACCTAGGTCAAAAATTATTTCCCCCTCAGACTGTACTCGGACAGTGACACTCCTCCTTAGACCCTCAATTCATTTGAATAAGTCCTTGACTAGGTTGAAAAGCAATTTATGTTGAAACACTATATAGCGAGTTTTTGAGCGCCAAATTTGACAACGTATAGAGTACTTTTTTCGTATAGCACCTAGGTCAAAAATTCTTTCCCCCTCAGACTGTACTCAGACAGTGACACTCCTCCTTAGACCCTCAATTGATTTGAATAAGTCCTTGACTAGGTTGAAAAGCAATTTATGTTGAAACACTATATAGCGAGTTTTTGAGCGCGAAATTTGACAACGTATAGAGTACTTTTTTCGTATAGCACCTAGGTCAAAAATTCTTTCCCCCTCAGACTGTACTCGGACAGTGACACTCCTCCTTAGACCCTCAATTCATTTGAATAAGTCCTTGACTAGGTTGAAAAGCAATTTATGTTGAAACGCTATATAGCGAGTTTTTGAGCGCCAAATTTGACAACGTATAGAGTACTTTTTTCGTATAGCACCTAGGTCAAAAATTCTTTCCCCCTCAGACTGTACTCGGACAGTGACACTCCTCCTTAGACCCTCAATTCATTTGAATAAGTCCTTGACTAGGTTGAAAAGCAATTTATGTTGAAACGCTATATAGCGAGTTTTTGAGCGCGAAATTTGACAACGTATAGAGTACTTTTTTCGTATAGCACCTAGGTTTAAAATTCTTTCCCCGTCAGACTGTACTCGGACAGTGACACTCCTCCTTAGACCCTCAATTCATTTGAATAAGTCCTTGACTAGGTTGAAAAGCAATTTATGTTGAAACGCTATATAGCGAGTTTTTGAGCGCCAAATTTGACAACGTATAGAGTACTTTTTTCGTATAGCACCTAGGTCAAAAATTCTTTCCCCCTCAGACTGCACTCGGACAGTGACACTCCTCCTTAGACCCTCAGTTCATTTGAATAAGTCCTTGACCAGGTTGAAAAGCAATTTATGTTGAAACACTATATAGCGAGTTTTTGAGCGCGAAATTTGACAACGTATAGAGTACTTTTTTCGTATAGCACTTAGGTCAAAAAATATTTCCCCCTCAGACTGTACTCGGACAGTGACACTCCTCCTTAGACCCTCAATTCATTTGAATAAGTCCTTGACTAGGTTGAAAAGCAATTTATGTTGAAACACTATATATCGAGTTTTTGAGCGCCAAATTTGACAACGTATAGAGTACTTTTTTGGTATAGCACCTAGGTCAAAAATTCTTTCCCCCTCAGACTGTACTCGGACAGTGACACTCCTCCTTAGACCCTCAATTCATTTGAATAAGTCCTTGACTAGGTTGAAAAGCAATTTATGTTGAAACACTATAAAGCGAGTTTTTGAGCGCCAAATTTGACAACATATAGAGTACTTTTTTCGTATAGCACCTAGGTCAAAAATTCTTTCCCCCTCAGACTGTACTCGGACAGTGACACTCCTCCTTAGACCCTCAATTCATTTGAATAAGTCCTTGACTAGGTTGAAAAGCAATTTATGTTGAAACACTATATAGCGAGTTTTTGAGCGCCAAATTTGACAACATATAGAGTACTTTTTTCGTATAGCACCTAGGTCAAAAATTCTTTCCCCCTCAGACTGTACTCGGACAGTGACACTCCTCCTTAGACCCTCAATTGATTTGAATAAGTCCTTGACTAGGTTGAAAAGCAATTTATGTTGAAACACTATATAGCGAGTTTTTGAGCGCCAAATTTGACAACGTATAGAGTACTTTTTTCGTATAGCACCTAGGTCAAAAATTCTTTCCCCCTCAGACTGCACTCGGACAGTGACACTCCTCCTTAGACCCTCAGTTCATTTGAATAAGTCCTTGACCAGGTTGAAAAGCAATTTATGTTGAAACACTATATAGCGAGTTTTTGAGCGCGAAATTTGACAACGTATAGAGTACTTTTTTCGTATAGCACTTAGGTCAAAAAATATTTCCCCCTCAGACTGTACTCGGACAGTGACACTCCTCCTTAGACCCTCAATTCATTTGAATAAGTCCTTGACTAGGTTGAAAAGCAATTTATGTTGAAACACTATATATCGAGTTTTTGAGCGCCAAATTTGACAACGTATAGAGTACTTTTTTGGTATAGCACCTAGGTCAAAAATTCTTTCCCCCTCAGACTGTACTCGGACAGTGACACTCCTCCTTAGACCCTCAATTCATTTGAATAAGTCCTTGACTAGGTTGAAAAGCAATTTATGTTGAAACACTATAAAGCGAGTTTTTGAGCGCCAAATTTGACAACATATAGAGTACTTTTTTCGTATAGCACCTAGGTCAAAAATTCTTTCCCCCTCAGACTGTACTCGGACAGTGACACTCCTCCTTAGACCCTCAATTCATTTGAATAAGTCCTTGACTAGGTTGAAAAGCAATTTATGTTGAAACACTATATAGCGAGTTTTTGAGCGCCAAATTTGACAACATATAGAGTACTTTTTTCGTATAGCACCTAGGTCAAAAATTCTTTCCCCCTCAGACTGTACTCGGACAGTGACACTCCTCCTTAGACCCTCAATTGATTTGAATAAGTCCTTGACTAGGTTGAAAAGCAATTTATGTTGAAACACTATATAGCGAGTTTTTGAGCGCCAAATTTGACAACGTATAGAGTACTTTTTTCGTATAGCACCTAGGTCAAAAATTCTTTCCCCCTCAGACTGCACTCGGACAGTGACACTCCTCCTTAGACCCTCAGTTCATTTGAATAAGTCCTTGACCAGGTTGAAAAGCAATTTATGTTGAAACACTATATAGCGAGTTTTTGAGCGCGAAATTTGACAACGTATAGAGCACTTTTTTCGTATAGCACCTAGGTCAAAAATTATTTCCCCCTCAGACTGTACTCGGACAGTGACACTCCTCCTTAGACCCTCAATTCATTTGAATAAGTCCTTGACTAGGTTGAAAAGCAATTTATGTTGAAACACTATATAGCGAGTTTTTGAGCGCCAAATTTGACAACGTATAGAGTACTTTTTTCGTATAGCACCTAGGTCAAAAATTCTTTCCCCCTCAGACTGTACTCAGACAGTGACACTCCTCCTTAGACCCTCAATTGATTTGAATAAGTCCTTGACTAGGTTGAAAAGCAATTTATGTTGAAACACTATATAGCGAGTTTTTGAGCGCGAAATTTGACAACGTATAGAGTACTTTTTTCGTATAGCACCTAGGTCAAAAATTCTTTCCCCCTCAGACTGTACTCGGACAGTGACACTCCTCCTTAGACCCTCAATTTATTTGAATAAGTCCTTGACTAGGTTGAAAAGCAATTTATGTTGAAACACTATATAGCGAGTTTTTGAGCGCGAAATTTGACAACGTATAGAGTACTTTTATCGTATAGCACCTAGGTCAAAAACTCTTTCCCCCTCAGACTGTAATCGGACAGTGACACTCCTCCTTAGACCCTCAATTCATTTGAATAAGTCCTTGACTAGGTTAAAAAGCAATTTATGTTGAAACACTATATAGCGAGTTTTTGAGCGCCAAATTTGACAACGTATAGAGTACTTTTTTCGTATGGCACCTAGGTCAAAAATTCTTTCCCCCTCAGACTGTACTCGGACAGTGACACTCCTCCTTAGACCCTCAATTCATTTGAATAAGTCCTTGACTAGGTTGAAAAGCAATTTATGTTGAAACACTATATAGCGAGTTTTTGAGCGCCAAATTTGACAACATATAGAGTACTTTTTTTCGTATAGCACCTAGGTCAAAAAGTCTTTCCCCCTCAGACTGTACTCGGACAGTGACACTCCTCCTTAGACCCTCAATTGATTTGAATAAGTCCTTGACTAGGTTGAAAAGCAATTTATGTTGAAACACTATATAGCGAAATTTTGAGCGCGAAATTTGACAACGTATAGAGTACTTTTTTCGTATTGAACCTAGGTCAAAAATTCTTTCCCCCTCAGAATGTAATCGGACAGTGACACTCCTCCTTAGACCCTCAATTCATTTGAATGAGTCCTTGACTAGGTTGAAAAGCAATTTATGTTGAAACACTATATAGCGAATTTTTTGAGCGCCAAATTTGACAACGTATAGAGTACTTTTTTCGTATAGCACCTAGGTCAAAAACTCTTTCCCCCTCAGACTGTACTCGGACAGTGACACTCCTCCTTAGACCCTCAATTTATTTGAATAAGTCCTTGACTAGGTTGAAAAGCAATTTATGTTGAAACACTATATAGCGAGTTTTTGAGCGTCAAATTTGACAACGTATAGAGAACTTTTTTCGTATAGCACCTAGGTCAAAAATTCTTTTCCCCTCAGACTGTACTCGGACAGTGACACTCCTCCTTAGACCCTCAATTGATTTGAATAAGTCCTTGACTAGGTTGAAAAGCAATTTATGTTGAAACACTATATAGCGAGTTTTTGAGCGCGAAATTTGACAACGTATAGAGCACTTTTTTCGTATAGCACCTAGGTCAAAAATTCTTTCCCCCTCAGACTGTACTCGGACAGTGACACTCCTCCTTAGACCCTCAATTCATTTGAATAAGTCCTTGACTAGGTTGAAAAGCAATTTATGTTGAAACACTATATAGCGAAATTTTGAGCGCGAAATTTGACAACGTATAGAGTACTTTTTTCGTATACCACCTAGGTCAAAAATTCTACTACACCAGACCGAGTACACCAGACCAGACTACCAGACTACCATATCACAGACCATCGACCTACTACAGAGTTAGCGCTTCTACTTCACCAGAAGCAGCTACTACACCAGACCGACCACGCTACTGTTGGTTCGTTCCCCCTAATTTTTGGGTGACTGCACACGCCAAATTAAACGTCAAGAACATTCTGTGCTCAGCACGTTACCTTGTGAGCTCAACTAATTAAAACCTTTTCCTTGCTATGGGAGTACAACACTTTGCACTCCAACTCAACATAAAAATACGCTTATGAAGCTAAAATAGGCCTATTTTCCGTTTAAGAGGTAATATTTGAGGTTAACTCACGTATCAGGATCCGTGGATGTGTGTTGCACAGTTGTTCGATAAGTTGTTCGATGAGATTTACAAGTTACTTTACAATCAATCTGAAATAATTAAGGTTTCAAAGTAGAAACATGAAGCGTACCAGTCACTAATCAGTCAAAACGACCGTATGTTTCGGGGACAATTTCTCGAAAACGACTGAAAGAAAACAAACGCCATTCACAGGAATTAAAGTACGGCTCAAGCCCAGTTCAATTCAACAAACAGATCCAAAATCGGTGAACTCTACGACGAGTTATTAGCGAAACTAAGTACGGTACCAAAGTCCGAAATTGACCTACACCGACTGACGTTTCGCTAAAATACACACTTATTTCTCAATAACGCCTGAACGAAATTACACGAAATTTACAGGAGTTAAAGTACGGCTCATGGTGAGTTCAAATCAGCAAACAGATCCAAAATCGGTTCACTCTACGAGGAGATATTTCAAAATTAAGGTACCGTACCAATGACCAATATGGGACCTGGTCCGACCACAGTTCGCCAAATAAATCATTAAAATTTCGGAATAATGAATAATAAAAACATATACACATACTCTCCACTAACACACGAGTCTGAAACACTAAAAATTGTAGTCTAAATCAAGATATAACAAGTTAAATAACGTACTCAAGGTAGTGCTTCTCTCCTCAGGAGGTAAAACTGGGGTCAACTTTCCTGGCCAATTTCTCAAAAACGGCTGAACAAAAACAAACGCCCTTAGTACCAATTGTAGCACTGCTTGAGACACGCGTTATATTAAAAAATGAGCCCAATCGGTGCACTCTTCAAGGAGTTATAGCAAAAAATACGTACCGTACCAAATGACCTCAGAGGAGAGATGCACCACCTTCAGAGCTAAAATTGAACATCTAAACATCATAAAACGCTATATAAAGTATACATATTCAGAATCTACGTTAGACGGGCTATTCAAAACAGTATTTTTTTTCAATACAGTTCAAAGCTTCAAGGTGTCAACGGTGTCAACCGCTGGTGTCAACCTCTTCTGGGGCTAAAATCGAGGGCAAGTTTACTGGCCAATTTCTCTAAAACGGCTGAACAAAAATAAACCCCCTTAGTACAGTTTGTAGCACTGCTTGAGATACGCATCATATTAAAAAATGAACCCAATCGGTGCATTCTTCGAGGAGTTATAGCAAAAATAAGGTACCGTACCAACTGACCCCAGAAGAGGGATACGCCATATTCAGAGCTAAAATTGACCATCTGAACTACATAAAACTACATACAAAACATATATGGGGAGACTCCCCACTAAAGCAGCAAACTAAATTTCATGGTGAAATTCAACATGAAGTAATTCAAAGCTTCAAGGTGTACCACCCCGTACAGGTACCCTGCTTCACCGGGTCAAAATTGGGGCACATGTCCTGGCCAATTTCTCAAAAACGGCTGATCGAAACGGAATGGGACCTATATCAAAACAAAGCTTAGCTCAAGCTGGGTATAACCACAAAGTTTCATCAAAATCGACTCACTCTACAACGAGTTATTCCAAAGTAAAGGTACCGTACCAAATGGCCAAAAAAGCAGAGTACTCCGGCTGCAGAGCCAAAATTCGGCATCTGGACCTGCTAAAAGTGTATGAGAAATATATATGGGAGCATTCCCCGCATTATGACGAAGCTAAAGAACTATAACTTATAACTTAAATCAACTGCTTTGTGGTACCGAAAATTTGGGTCACCCAGAACGTCCCCAGAATTCGACCTATTTCAACTTTGAACATTAATAACTTTTTGATTAGGCCGATTTGGGAAACCAACCAAATACTGCAAGCAAGAGGGGTTCAGTGCTAACAAAATGCGACCACTCCCGTTTAATTTGGTCCAGTACTTTAGCAGATATTAACAAAATACTGTTCTGTACCCCATTTTTTGGGCTAAAATCGAAGACCAAGATCTCTGGAACCGACGTAAAACAACGTGAAACAGCGTTCCCGGCGTATTTGTGGGTGTATTTCTGGTCCACTTGCACGTTCTAGGTCACGGCAAACCTTCATGATGAGGTGGGAAAAAATTTCCCACCTCACCATGAAG
The DNA here is from genome assembly GCF_964194025.1 of Convolutriloba macropyga. Lineage (NCBI taxonomy): Eukaryota > Metazoa > Xenacoelomorpha > Acoela > Convolutidae > Convolutriloba > Convolutriloba macropyga. Next base: position 25,839,445 of record NC_134472.1, read on the forward strand.
GTTATGATGTTTTGTGTGTTTTGACATAAAACAACATCCACAAAAATTTGATGAAATCGTGAAAACAGAAAATTTGTTGAATTGCTAAAAACTATTGATTCAAATAGCTTCATGGACCCGACACTAGCGTAAATAACACAATTTGCAAGTAACAACAACCCTCATTACAACAAACAACACAAAAATTCATAATAACGCTTAAAATCATATTTTTTTTAAGTTTACACCTTAATTATTATTTGCACAGGCCGACACAAAAAAAAGACTGCAAAAGGCTAGCAGGAACAGATCAATAGAAACAAAATGCCACCTCGTTTGTTGAATTTGATTCAGTACTTTAGGAGATATCGATAAAACAATAAACTGTAACCGGACATTCGGTATCTGAAAAGACAAGAAATTAAAGAGAATCAATGCAAAATGTCCATCAAAAACCTAATAAAACCTGTTCTATGATTGAAATAGCTCCAAGGACTCAACAGACGGGCGAATAACACAATTTTTAAGTAATAACAACGCTCATTACGAGAACGACATCATTTCAAAAAACGTTTAATAAATTCTTTTTTTTCAAATTTACACCTTAATAACTTTTTGATGAGTTTGATTTAAAAAATCAATTAGCTGGGCAAGAAAGAACAGTTTAGCAACAACAAATTGCTTCTTCACAATCTAAATTTGATACAGTGATTTAGGAGATATCAATAAAAGTAAAAAACATTAAGTTCCTTTCTCAATGCTATAAAACAAGTTCTTTCCGGCAACTTTTTGATTAGGCTGACTTGAGAAGTCAATAAACACCGCAAACAAGGGGGAGTAGAACAAACAAAATGCGACTATGCCTGGCTGAATTGGCAGAGTAGTTCAGATAAAAACATTTATATATGTTTGAGTAGGCCGACTTGAGAAACCAATAAACACTGCTATCAAGGGGAGTTCAGGACCAACAAAATGCGATTATGCCCGGTCAATTTGACATAGTACTTCAGGGAAAAATTTTCAGAAACAACAAACTTGCCCTCAAAAATGTAATTTTTTCCTATATTTTTTCAAAGTTAAACATTATTAACTTTTGATTAGGCCGACTTGAGAAACCATTAAACACAGCAAACAACGGGGAGTAGAACAAACAAAATGCGACTATGCCTGGCTGAATTGGCAGAGTAGTTCAGATAAAAATCGTCACAACCAAAAAACGTGCCCTCAAAAATGCAATTTACAGTTCAAATTTTTCAAAGTTAAACATTTATATATTTTTGAGTAGGCCGACTTGAGAAACCAATAAACACTGCTATCAAGGGGAGTTCAGGACAAACAAAATGCGACTATGCCCGGTCAATTTGACATAGTACTTCAGGGAAAAATTTTCAGAAACAACAAACTTGCCCTCAAAAATGTAATTTTTTCCTATATTTTTTCAAAGTTAAACATTATTAACTTTTTGATTAGGCCGACTTGAGAAACCATTAGACACAGCAAACAACGGGGAGTAGAACAAACAAAATGCGACTATGCCTGGCTGAATTGGCAGAGTAGTTCAGATAAAAATCGTCACAAACAAAAAACATGCCCTCAAAAATGCAATTTACACTTCAAATTTTTCAAAGTTAAACATTTATATATTTTTGAGTAGGCCGACTTGAGAAACCAATAAACACTGCTATCAAGGGGAGTTCAGGACCAACAAAATGCGATTATGCCCGGTCAATTTGACATAGTACTTCAGGGAAAAATTTTCAGAAACAACAAACTTGCCCTCAAAAATGTAATTTTTTCCTATATTTTTTCAAAGTTAAACATTATTAACTTTTGATTAGGCCGACTTGAGAAACCATTAAACACAGCAAACAACGGGGAGTAGAACAAACAAAATGCGACTATGCCTGGCTGAATTGGCAGAGTAGTTCAGATAAAAATCGTCACAACCAAAAAACGTGCCCTCAAAAATGCAATTTACAGTTCAAATTTTTCAAAGTTAAACATTTATAACTTTTTGAGTAGGCCGACTTGAGAAACCAATAAACACTGCTATAGAGGGGAGTTCAGGACCAACAAAATGCGATTATGCCTGGTCAAATTGACATAGTACTTCAGGGAGAAATTTTCAGAAACAACAAACATGCCCTCAAAAATGTAATTTTTACTTCAATTTTTTCAAAGTTAAGCATTTATACCTTTTTGAGTTGGCCGACTGAGAAACCAATAGACACCGCAATGAAAGGAAGTTCAATAGCAACAAAATGCGACTATGCGCGGCCAAATTGGCAGAGCAGTTCAGGAAAAATCGTCAGAAACAGTAAGAGTGCCCTCAAAAATGTAATTTTTACTTCTATTTTTTCAAAGTTAAAAATTAATAACTTTTTGATTAGGGCGACTTGAGAAACCACTGAACACTGCAGGCAATGGAAGTTTAGGGCCAGCAAAAAGCGACAATGCCCACCCAATTTGGTACAGTAGTTTCAGAGAAATTGTCAGAAACATGAAGCGTACCCCGATTTTCGGGTTATTGTGAGACCTCGATTTCTCGCAAAGTCGCGCAAAACGACCGAATACGTCGCCCCATAGAAAATTCTGAACGCAATTCAAGTCCACTACGTAACTACTGGCCACCAAAAATCTCTAGTGTGAAGTGGGAAAAAAATCCCACCACGCCATAAAGGCCAGGGTGTTTTGTGTGTTTTGACAAAAAAATCTCAAACAAGAGCTTCAAGTTTTCGCAAAAAATGAAAAATTGTTTAATTGCCAAAATCAAACTATTGTAAAAACTTCATCAACCCAAACAAAAGCCTAAATATTACAATTTGCAAGTAACAAGACCCCAAATTAAAGAATAACATCATCAAAACTCAAAAACGTTTCGAAGCATTATTTTTTTTTATTTTTCTTAGAATTACAGCCTAATAACCTTCTGAGATGGACGATTTCCGTAACAAATTAACTATTGGAGAGAAGAAGAACAACTATTCAACAAAACGGAACTATGTTCCTCTAACTTGGCACAGTAGTTCGGCAGAAATCATTAGAAACGTGAAGCGTGCCCCGATTTTTCTGCTAAAAAAAGTATAGTTTTCGCAAAAAAAATTCGGGAAAGCGACACAAATCTGTCCCTCCAACATAATTCATGACACAAAATAAAAAAATAAACGCATTTTTACCTTTGTGGACGCTGAAGACTCATTCCACGAAGTAAGAACCATTTCCTACCTCCTACTTTGTGTTTTGACCAAATATGAACCAAAAAAGAATTTCATAATTTCACGAAAATTGAAAAAATATTGAATTCCAAAAACTGGAGATTCCAAAAGCTTCATGAACCCGAACAAAGACTAATTAACACAATTGCCAAGTAACTAAAACACAAATAAAAGAAAAACTACCTCAATACTAAAAAAAAAACATTTCAAAGATTATTTTTTAATTTTTTTAAACCTAAAGCTTATTAAAATTCTGAGTTGGCCCATTAAAAAAAACCAATTGAAATTTGGTGTCACAAAAAACGTATAGTCAACCAAACGCGACTACGCCCGTCTAAATTGGCTCAGTAGTTTAGCAGAAATCATCAAAAACGCCAAGCGTGCCACGAATTTTTTGCTAATAAGACTTTATTAACATAAAAATTTAACTCAAAATCTAGCAAACTGGCTTAAACCTAGGATGTTTCTTCATTGCTATGAGATTTCTTAAGGATTGGTTGGACTAAAGTATATAGCTTTGTAGAATTAATTTTTTGTGATACTTAAGGAAATATCAGTTATAAAAAAATCAAAGTTTTGTTTTCTCTTTGAACTAAATAAAAAACATTAGTTAGCATACGATCAACGACGAAGTTAACGTTTGATTTACCAAAAAATTGAGTCTGACTTTCTGTATGATGAGCCTAAACTATAATTGGAATGAAAGATGACCAAAATATGAGGCTTCAAAAACTTACCAGATCTTTTCGAATGAAATAACTTCAAGGACATTAACACCAATAACTATCAACTTAAGGGGTCAAATAGGTTCACATAAATCTCATGAGGAAGTTAATTGAAATTAACAATGAGCAGAATATTTTTTCCAACTACATAAAGATCCTCAATTACCGATAGGATCGGTAACAAAATATTCCAACTGGTTGTTTCTTTATAAATAACTTATTTGATTAAAAATGAGAGGAAGACTGAAAGTGTTTGATTTCGTCATTTTCTAGAGTAGGTTAATTAATCTTAAAATAGACGAATTTGGTTGACGATGGTGTCTCTAGTTTTTTTGTCGAAAATTTATTTTTGAATTCAAAATCTTGCAAGAAATTTGCAAGATTCTTTCAAGATTTCACATTCAAAAGGCGTTCACGGAAAAAGTCAAATAGGTTCAGTTCTGCTGATCAAAAATTTTTATATCAGTCATTTCATTTGGTTTTCAGTTAGTTTGAGCTACCAAAAATACAAACATAAAATTTTCAGAATTCAAAAACTTGCAAGATTCTTGCAAGATTCTTGCAAGATTTTGAATCCGGGCTAAAAAATTTTTTATTGAATTCGGTTTTGTAATTTGTTCAATAAACAATAATTTGCCTCAAAGATGTTTTCTACAACATTTTTAACCTGATTTAGTTTTTTGGCTTGATTGATATCTTGCAAGATTCTTGCAAGAATCTTGCAAGTTTTGAATCAGCTTGCAAGATTCTTGCAAGTTTTAAATTCACTCATCACTAGGGAAGACTGCCTGAATAAAATGCCTAAAAGTTTTTTTTTTTACTTTAATACTGCTCTAAACATATTGAAAAAAGTTTGCAAAACATCGATTGTAGAATATATTATACATGAGAAGGACTTCAGTTTGAAACATTTCTTGAACCGACCTGAAATCCAGTGCAGTCTGAGTCTGTACTTCATTTCCCTGAAGATCATTCAAAACACAGTCAACTGAAGATCCAACTCCAGACTCAAATGTCACACTGAGTGTTATTGAGGTGCTGTTGGCATCCACAACTGGATTTGTCATTCTGGACACGTAAGTGCTTTGAGTAATTGTGAACACATCGCTGAGAAACCCCATAGCTGTCTTAGTCTGGGCGTAGATTGAGTATTCTGCTCCGGCTGTCAATGGGTTGCTGGATCCCCCAATTGTGTACTTGCCAGATCTCATTGTAGTCACACACGGACACCCGGAATTGGCAGGCATTGTTATCCACACTAGATCCTAAATTTGCCAAAAAAAATATATCAGCTTATATAAATTGATTTTCATTAACATTATTGTGTTGAAAGCCAATTTAAAACTTAGCCTAATAAAATAATATAGCTCTGCTCAAAAATAACTTAAAAGCAAATTTCATAACCTTATTTCAATAACTTGTAATAAAAGCATAATATCAAAACCCCGGCCCCGGATACCACAATGAATGGTTGTCTAGCAAGATCTTGCCGGACAATACATATTTTCACGGTGTTTGCATCGAAAATCTTTTAACCATTCTACTTGCAAATATGCATATTATCTGAACAACTTTGAGCATCGTCAGCAT